>NW_027481961.1:0-330600 GCF_051107435.1 Chaetodon auriga
TCTGACTTGAAAATGACGGAATATGAGTATTTTAGATTCATTTGTATTTATTTGTCAAACTGTCAGAGAATGACATTTCCACTTTAGAAACATCAATTCTTGCATGTTTTTGAAGGCCAGCATGGTTTCTTTTGAATTCGTGTTGAGTTAGTGTGAAAAGTGCAGTATATGTTCATTTTGTGCTTTTCTCGCTCAAATAGCGTTATTCTGACTTGAAAATGACGGAATATGAGTATTTTAGATTCATTTGTATTTATTTGTCAAACTGTCATAGAATGACATTTCCACTTTAGAAACATCAATTCTTGCATGTTTTTGAAGGCCAGCATGGTTTCTTTTGAATTCGTGTTGAGTTAGTGTGAAAAGTGCAGTATATGTTCATTTTGTGCTTTTCTCGCTCAAATAGCGTTATTCTGACTTGAAAATGACGGAATATGAGTATTTTAGATTCATTTGTATTTATTTGTCAAACTGTCAGAGAATCACATTTCCACTTTAGAAACATCAATTCTTGCATGTTTTTGAAGGACAGCATGGTTTCTTTTGAATTCGTGTTGAGTTAGGGTGAAAAGTGCAGTATATGTTCATTTTGTGCTTTTCTCGCTCAAATAGCGTTATTTTGACCTGAAAATGACGGAATATGAGTATTTTAGATTCATTTGTATTTATTTGTCAAACTGTGTGAGAATGACATTTCCACTTTAGAAACATCAATTCTTGCATGTTTTTGAAGGCCAGCATGGTTTCTTTTGAATTCGTGTTGAGTTAGTGTGAAAAGTACAGTATATGTTCATTTTGTGCTTTTCTCGCTCAAATAGCGTTATTTTGAGCGGAAAATGACAGTATGTGCTTATTTCAGATTCATGTGTTTTTATGTATCAAACTGTGTGAGAATAACAATTCCACTGTAGAAACATCAAGTCTTGCATGTTTTTGAAGGACAGCATGGTTTATTTTGAATTCCTGTTGAGTTAGTGTGAAAAGTGCAGTATATGTTCATTTTGTGCTTTTCTCGCTCAAATAGCGTTATTCTGACTTGAAAATGACGGAATATAAGTATTTTAGATTCATTTGTATTTATTTGTCAAACTGTCATAGAATGACATTTCCACTTTAGAAACATCAATTCTTGCATGTTTTTGAAGGCCAGCATGGTTTCTTTTGAATTCGTGTTGAGTTAGTGTGAAAAGTGCAGTATATGTTCATTTTGTGCTTTTCTCGCTCAAATAGCGTTATTCTGACTTGAAAATGACGGAATATGAGTATTTTAGATTCATTTGTATTTATTTGTCAAACTGTCAGAGAATGACATTTCCACTTTAGAAACATCAATTCTTGCATGTTTTTGAAGGCCAGCATGTTTTCTTTTGAATTCGTGTTGAGTTAGTGTGAAAAGTGCAGTATATGTTCATTTTGTGCTTTTCTCGCTCAAATAGCGTTATTTTGACCTGAAAATGACGGAATATGAGTATTTTAGATTCATTTGTATTTATTTGTCAAACTGTCATAGAATGACATTTCCACTTTAGAAACATCAATTCTTGCATGTTTTTGAAGGCCAGCATGGTTTCTTTTGAATTCGTGTTGAGTTAGTGTGAAAGTGCAGTATATGTTCATTTTGTGCTTTTCTCGCTCAAATAGCGTTATTTTGAGCGGAAAATGACAGTATGTGCTTATTTCAGATTCATGTGTTTTTATGTATCAAACTGTGTGAGAATGACGATTCCACTGTAGAAACATCAAGTCTTGCATGTTTTTGAAGGACAGCCTGGTTTATTTTGAATTCCTGTTGAGTTAGTGTGAAAAGTGCAGTATATGTTCATTTTGTGCTTTTCTCGCTCAAATAGCGTTATTCTGACTTGAAAATGACGGAATATGAGTATTTTAGATTCATTTGTATTTATTTGTCAAACTGTCAGAGAATGACATTTCCACTTTAGAAACATCAATTCTTGCATGTTTTTGAAGGCCAGCATGTTTTCTTTTGAATTCGTGTTGAGTTAGTGTGAAAAGTGCAGTATATGTTCATTTTGTGCTTTTCTCGCTCAAATAGCGTTATTTTGACCTAAAAATGACGGAATATGAGTATTTTAGATTCATTTGTATTTATTTGTCAAACTGTCATAGAATGACATTTCCACTTTAGAAACATCAATTCTTGCATTTTTTTGAAGGCCAGCATGGTTTCTTTTGAATTCGTGTTGAGCTAGTGTGAAAAGTGCAGTATATGTTCATTTTGTGCTTTTCTCGCTCAAATAGCGTTATTTTGAGCGGAAAATGACAGTATGTGCTTATTTCAGATTCATGTGTTTTTATGTATCAAACTGTGTGAGAATGACAATTCCACTGTAGAAACATCAAGTCTTGCATGTTTTTGAAGGACAGCATGGTTTATTTTGAATTCCTGTTGAGTTAGTGTGAAAAGTGCAGTATATGTTCATTTTGTGCTTTTCTCGCTCAAATAGCGTTATTCTGACTTGAAAATGACGGAATATGAGTATTTTAGATTCATTTGTATTTATTTGTCAAACTGTCAGAGAATGACATTTCCACTTTAGAAACATCAATTCTTGCATGTTTTTGAAGGCCAGCATGGTTTCTTTTGAATTCGTGTTGAGTTAGTGTGAAAAGTGCAGTATATGTTCATTTTGTGCTTTTCTCGCTCAAATAGCGTTATTCTGACTTGAAAATGACGGAATATGAGTATTTTAGATTCATTTGTATTTATTTGTCAAACTGGCAGAGAATCACATTTCCACTTTAGAAACATCAATTCTTGCATGTTTTTGAAGGACAGCATGGTTTCTTTTGAATTCGTGTTGAGTTAGTGTGAAAAGTGCAGTATATGTTCATTTTGTGCTTTTCTCGCTCAAATAGCGTTATTTTGACCTGAAAATGACGGAATATGAGTATTTTAGATTCATTTGTATTTATTTGTCAAACTGTCAGAGAATGACATTTCCACTTTAGAAACATCAATTCTTGCATGTTTTTGAAGGCCAGCATGGTTTCTTTTGAATTCGTGTTGAGTTAGTGTGAAAAGTGCAGTATATGTTCATTTTGTGCTTTTCTCGCTCAAATAGCGTTATTTTGAGCGGAAAATGACAGTATGTGCTTATTTCAGATTCATGTGTTTTTATGTATCAAACTGTGTGAGAATGACAATTCCACTGTAGAAACATCAATTCTTGCATGTTTTTGAAGGCCAGCATGGTTTCTTTTGAATTCGTGTTGAGTTAGTGTGAAAAGTGCAGTATATGTTCATTTTGTGCTTTTCTCGCTCAAATAGCGTTATTCTGACTTGAAAATGACGGAATATGAGTATTTTAGATTCATTTGTATTTATTTGTCAAACTGTCAGAGAATCACATTTCCACTTTAGAAACATCAATTCTTGCATGTTTTTGAAGGACAGCATGGTTTCTTTTGAATTCGTGTTGAGTTAGTGTGAAAAGTGCAGTATATGTTCATTTTGTGCTTTTCTCGCTCAAATAGCGTTATTTTGAGCGGAAAATGACAGTATGTGCTTATTTCAGATTCATGTGTTTTTATGTATCAAACTGTGTGAGAATGACAATTCCACTGTAGAAACATCAAGTCTTGCATGTTTTTGAAGGACAGCCTGGTTTATTTTGAATTCCTGTTGAGTTAGTGTGAAAAGTGCAGTATATGTTCATTTTGTGCTTTTCTCGCTCAAATAGCGTTATTCTGACTTGAAAATGACGGAATATGAGTATTTTAGATTCATTTGTATTTATTTGTCAAACTGTCAGAGAATGACATTTCCACTTTAGAAACATCAATTCTTGCATGTTTTTGAAGGCCAGCATGGTTTCTTTTGAATTCGTGTTGAGTTAGTGTGAAAAGTGCAGTATATGTTCATTTTGTGCTTTTCTCGCTCAAATAGCGTTATTCTGACTTGAAAATGACGGAATATGAGTATTTTAGATTCATTTGTATTTATTTGTCAAACTGTCAGAGAATGACATTTCCACTTTAGAAACATCAATTCTTGCATGTTTTTGAAGGCCAGCATGGTTTCTTTTGAATTCGTGTTGAGTCAGTGTGAAAAGTGCAGTATATGTTCATTTTGTGCTTTTCTCGCTCAAATAGCGTTATTTTGACCTGAAAATGACGGAATATGAGTATTTTAGATTCATTTGTATTTATTTGTCAAACTGTCAGAGAATGACATTTCCACTTTAGAAACATCAATTCTTGCATGTTTTTGAAGGCCAGCATGGTTTCTTTTGAATTCGTGTTGAGTTAGTGTGAAAAGTGCAGTATATGTTCATTTTGTGCTTTTCTCGCTCAAATAGCGTTATTTTGAGCGGAAAATGACAGTATGTGCTTATTTCAGATTCATGTGTTTTTATGTATCAAACTGTGTGAGAATGACAATTCCACTGTAGAAACATCAAGTCTTGCATGTTTTTGAAGGACAGCCTGGTTTATTTTGAATTCCTGTTGAGTTAGTGTGAAAAGTGCAGTATATGTTCATTTTGTGCTTTTCTCGCTCAAATAGCGTTATTCTGACTTGAAAATGACGGAATATGAGTATTTTAGATTCATTTGTATTTATTTGTCAAACTGTCAGAGAATGACATTTCCACTTTAGAAACATCAATTCTTGCATGTTTTTGAAGGCCAGCATGGTTTCTTTTGAATTCGTGTTGAGTTAGTGTGAAAAGTGCAGTATATGTTCATTTTGTGCTTTTCTCGCTCAAATAGCGTTATTCTGACTTGAAAATGACGGAATATGAGTATTTTAGATTCATTTGTATTTATTTGTCAAACTGTCAGAGAATCACATTTCCACTTTAGAAACATCAATTCTTGCATGTTTTTGAAGGCCAGCATGGTTTCTTTTGAATTCGTGTTGAGTCAGTGTGAAAAGTGCAGTATATGTTCATTTTGTGCTTTTCTCGCTCAAATAGCGTTATTTTGACCTGAAAATGACGGAATATGAGTATTTTAGATTCATTTGTATTTATTTGTCAAACTGTCAGAGAATGACATTTCCACTTTAGAAACATCAATTCTTGCATGTTTTTGAAGGCCAGCATGGTTTCTTTTGAATTCGTGTTGAGTTAGTGTGAAAAGTGCAGTATATGTTCATTTTGTGCTTTTCTCGCTCAAATAGCGTTATTTTGAGCGGAAAATGACAGTATGTGCTTATTTCAGATTCATGTGTTTTTATGTATCAAACTGTGTGAGAATGACAATTCCACTGTAGAAACATCAATTCTTGCATGTTTTTGAAGGCCAGCATGTTTTCTTTTGAATTCGTGTTGAGTTAGTGTGAAAAGTGCAGTATATGTTCATTTTGTGCTTTTCTCGCTCAAATAGCGTTATTTTGACCTGAAAATGACGGAATATGAGTATTTTAGATTCATTTGTATTTATTTGTCAAACTGTCATAGAATGACATTTCCACTTTAGAAACATCAATTCTTGCATGTTTTTGAAGGCCAGCATGGTTTCTTTTGAATTCGTGTTGAGTTAGTGTGAAAAGTGCAGTATATGTTCATTTTGTGCTTTTCTCGCTCAAATAGCGTTATTCTGACTTGAAAATGACGGAATATGAGTATTTTAGATTCATTTGTATTTATTTGTCAAACTGTCAGAGAATCACATTTCCACTTTAGAAACATCAATTCTTGCATGTTTTTGAAGGCCAGCATGGTTTCTTTTGAATTCGTGTTGAGTTAGTGTGAAAAGTGCAGTATATGTTCATTTTGTGCTTTTCTCGCTCAAATAGCGTTATTTTGACCTGAAAATGACGGAATATGAGTATTTTAGATTCATTTGTATTTATTTGTCAAACTGTCAGAGAATGACATTTCCACTTTAGAAACATCAATTCTTGCATGTTTTTGAAGGCCAGCATGGTTTCTTTTGAATTCGTGTTGAGTTAGTGTGAAAAGTACAGTATATGTTCATTTTGTGCTTTTCTCGCTCAAATAGCGTTATTTTGAGCGGAAAATGACAGTATGTGCTTATTTCAGATTCATGTGTTTTTATGTATCAAACTGTGTGAGAATAACAATTCCACTGTAGAAACATCAAGTCTTGCATGTTTTTGAAGGACAGCATGGTTTATTTTGAATTCCTGTTGAGTTAGTGTGAAAAGTGCAGTATATGTTCATTTTGTGCTTTTCTCGCTCAAATAGCGTTATTCTGACTTGAAAATGACGGAATATGAGTATTTTAGATTCATTTGTATTTATTTGTCAAACTGTCATAGAATGACATTTCCACTTTAGAAACATCAATTCTTGCATGTTTTTGAAGGCCAGCATGGTTTCTTTTGAATTCGTGTTGAGTTAGTGTGAAAAGTGCAGTATATGTTCATTTTGTGCTTTTCTCGCTCAAATAGCGTTATTCTGACTTGAAAATGACGGAATATGAGTATTTTAGATTCATTTGTATTTATTTGTCAAACTGTCAGAGAATGACATTTCCACTTTAGAAACATCAATTCTTGCATGTTTTTGAAGGCCAGCATGTTTTCTTTTGAATTCGTGTTGAGTTAGTGTGAAAAGTGCAGTATATGTTCATTTTGTGCTTTTCTCGCTCAAATAGCGTTATTTTGACCTGAAAATGACGGAATATGAGTATTTTAGATTCATTTGTATTTATTTGTCAAACTGTCATAGAATGACATTTCCACTTTAGAAACATCAATTCTTGCATGTTTTTGAAGGCCAGCATGGTTTCTTTTGAATTCGTGTTGAGTTAGTGTGAAAAGTGCAGTATATGTTCATTTTGTGCTTTTCTCGCTCAAATAGCGTTATTTTGAGCGGAAAATGACAGTATGTGCTTATTTCAGATTCATGTGTTTTTATGTATCAAACTGTGTGAGAATGACAATTCCACTGTAGAAACATCAAGTCTTGCATGTTTTTGAAGGACAGCCTGGTTTATTTTGAATTCCTGTTGAGTTAGTGTGAAAAGTGCAGTATATGTTCATTTTGTGCTTTTCTCGCTCAAATAGCGTTATTCTGACTTGAAAATGACGGAATATGAGTATTTTAGATTCATTTGTATTTATTTGTCAAACTGTCAGAGAATGACATTTCCACTTTAGAAACATCAATTCTTGCATGTTTTTGAAGGCCAGCATGTTTTCTTTTGAATTCGTGTTGAGTTAGTGTGAAAAGTGCAGTATATGTTCATTTTGTGCTTTTCTCGCTCAAATAGCGTTATTCTGACTTGAAAATGACGGAATATGAGTATTTTAGATTCATTTGTATTTATTTGTCAAACTGTCAGAGAATCACATTTCCACTTTAGAAACATCAATTCTTGCATGTTTTTGAAGGCCAGCATGGTTTCTTTTGAATTCGTGTTGAGTTAGTGTGAAAAGTGCAGTATATGT
This sequence comes from Chaetodon auriga, assembly GCF_051107435.1. NCBI lineage: Eukaryota > Metazoa > Chordata > Actinopteri > Chaetodontiformes > Chaetodontidae > Chaetodon > Chaetodon auriga. Next base: position 7,382 of record NW_027481961.1, read on the forward strand.
TCATTTTGTGCTTTTCTCGCTCAAATAGCGTTATTCTGACTTGAAAATGACGGAATATGAGTATTTTAGATTCATTTGTATTTATTTGTCAAACTGTCAGAGAATGACATTTCCACTTTAGAAACATCAATTCTTGCATGTTTTTGAAGGCCAGCATGGTTTCTTTTGAATTCGTGTTGAGTTAGTGTGAAAAGTACAGTATATGTTCATTTTGTGCTTTTCTCGCTCAAATAGCGTTATTTTGAGCGGAAAATGACAGTATGTGCTTATTTCAGATTCATGTGTTTTTATGTATCAAACTGTGTGAGAATGACAATTCCACTGTAGAAACATCAATTCTTGCATGTTTTTGAAGGCCAGCATGTTTTCTTTTGAATTCGTGTTGAGTTAGTGTGAAAAGTGCAGTATATGTTCATTTTGTGCTTTTCTCGCTCAAATAGCGTTATTTTGACCTGAAAATGACGGAATATGAGTATTTTAGATTCATTTGTATTTATTTGTCAAACTGTCATAGAATGACATTTCCACTTTAGAAACATCAATTCTTGCATGTTTTTGAAGGCCAGCATGGTTTCTTTTGAATTCGTGTTGAGTTAGTGTGAAAAGTGCAGTATATGTTCATTTTGTGCTTTTCTCGCTCAAATAGCGTTATTTTGAGCGGAAAATGACAGTATGTGCTTATTTCAGATTCATGTGTTTTTATGTATCAAACTGTGTGAGAATGACAATTCCATTGTAGAAACATCAAGTCTTGCATGTTTTTGAAGGACAGCATGGTTTATTTTGAATTCCTGTTGAGTTAGTGTGAAAAGTGCAGTATATGTTCATTTTGTGCTTTTCTCGCTCAAATAGCGTTATTCTGACTTGAAAATGACGGAATATGAGTATTTTAGATTCATTTGTATTTATTTGTCAAACTGTCATAGAATGACATTTCCACTTTAGAAACATCAATTCTTGCATGTTTTTGAAGGCCAGCATGGTTTCTTTTGAATTCGTGTTGAGTTAGTGTGAAAAGTGCAGTATATGTTCATTTTGTGCTTTTCTCGCTCAAATAGCGTTATTTTGAGCGGAAAATGACAGTATGTGCTTATTTCAGATTCATGTGTTTTTATGTATCAAACTGTGTGAGAATGACAATTCCACTGTAGAAACATCAAGTCTTGCATGTTTTTGAAGGACAGCATGGTTTATTTTGAATTCCTGTTGAGTTAGTGTGAAAAGTGCAGTATATGTTCATTTTGTGCTTTTCTCGCTCAAATAGCGTTATTCTGACTTGAAAATGACGGAATATGAGTATTTTAGATTCATTTGTATTTATTTGTCAAACTGTCAGAGAATGACATTTCCACTTTAGAAACATCAATTCTTGCATGTTTTTGAAGGCCAGCATGTTTTCTTTTGAATTCGTGTTGAGTTAGTGTGAAAAGTGCAGTATATGTTCATTTTGTGCTTTTCTCGCTCAAATAGCGTTATTTTGACCTGAAAATGACGGAATATGAGTATTTTAGATTCATTTGTATTTATTTGTCAAACTGTCATAGAATGACATTTCCACTTTAGAAACATCAATTCTTGCATGTTTTTGAAGGCCAGCATGGTTTCTTTTGAATTCGTGTTGAGTTAGTGTGAAAAGTGCAGTATATGTTCATTTTGTGCTTTTCTCGCTCAAATAGCGTTATTCTGACTTGAAAATGACGGAATATGAGTATTTTAGATTCATTTGTATTTATTTGTCAAACTGTCATAGAATGACATTTCCACTTTAGAAACATCAATTCTTGCATGTTTTTGAAGGCCAGCATGGTTTCTTTTGAATTCGTGTTGAGTTAGTGTGAAAAGTGCAGTATATGTTCATTTTGTGCTTTTCTCGCTCAAATAGCGTTATTCTGACTTGAAAATGACGGAATATGAGTATTTTAGATTCATTTGTATTTATTTGTCAAACTGTCAGAGAATCACATTTCCACTTTAGAAACATCAATTCTTGCATGTTTTTGAAGGCCAGCATGGTTTCTTTTGAATTCGTGTTGAGTTAGTGTGAAAAGTGCAGTATATGTTCATTTTGTGCTTTTCTCGCTCAAATAGCGTTATTTTGACCTGAAAATGACGGAATATGAGTATTTTAGATTCATTTGTATTTATTTGTCAAACTGTCAGAGAATGACATTTCCACTTTAGAAACATCAATTCTTGCATGTTTTTGAAGGCCAGCATGGTTTCTTTTGAATTCGTGTTGAGTTAGTGTGAAAAGTGCAGTATATGTTCATTTTGTGCTTTTCTCGCTCAAATAGCGTTATTTTGAGCGGAAAATGACAGTATGTGCTTATTTCAGATTCATGTGTTTTTATGTATCAAACTGTGTGAGAATGACAATTCCACTGTAGAAACATCAAGTCTTGCATGTTTTTGAAGGACAGCCTGGTTTATTTTGAATTCCTGTTGAGTTAGTGTGAAAAGTGCAGTATATGTTCATTTTGTGCTTTTCTCGCTCAAATAGCGTTATTCTGACTTGAAAATGACGGAATATGAGTATTTTAGATTCATTTGTATTTATTTGTCAAACTGTCAGAGAATGACATTTCCACTTTAGAAACATCAATTCTTGCATGTTTTTGAAGGCCAGCATGTTTTCTTTTGAATTCGTGTTGAGTTAGTGTGAAAAGTGCAGTATATGTTCATTTTGTGCTTTTCTCGCTCAAATAGCGTTATTCTGACTTGAAAATGACGGAATATGAGTATTTTAGATTCATTTGTATTTATTTGTCAAACTGTCAGAGAATCACATTTCCACTTTAGAAACATCAATTCTTGCATGTTTTTGAAGGCCAGCATGGTTTCTTTTGAATTCGTGTTGAGTTAGTGTGAAAAGTGCAGTATATGTTCATTTTGTGCTTTTCTCGCTCAAATAGCGTTATTCTGACTTGAAAATGACGGAATATGAGTATTTTAGATTCATTTGTATTTATTTGTCAAACTGTCAGAGAATCACATTTCCACTTTAGAAACATCAATTCTTGCATGTTTTTGAAGGACAGCATGGTTTCTTTTGAATTCGTGTTGAGTTAGTGTGAAAAGTGCAGTATATGTTCATTTTGTGCTTTTCTCGCTCAAATAGCGTTATTTTGAGCGGAAAATGACAGTATGTGCTTATTTCAGATTCATGTGTTTTTATGTATCAAACTGTGTGAGAATGACAATTCCACTGTAGAAACATCAATTCTTGCATGTTTTTGAAGGCCAGCATGTTTTCTTTTGAATTCGTGTTGAGTTAGTGTGAAAAGTGCAGTATATGTTCATTTTGTGCTTTTCTCGCTCAAATAGCGTTATTTTGACCTGAAAATGACGGAATATGAGTATTTTAGATTCATTTGTATTTATTTGTCAAACTGTCATAGAATGACATTTCCACTTTAGAAACATCAATTCTTGCATGTTTTTGAAGGCCAGCATGGTTTCTTTTGAATTCGTGTTGAGTTAGTGTGAAAAGTGCAGTATATGTTCATTTTGTGCTTTTCTCGCTCAAATAGCGTTATTTTGAGCGGAAAATGACAGTATGTGCTTATTTCAGATTCATGTGTTTTTATGTATCAAACTGTGTGAGAATGACAATTCCATTGTAGAAACATCAAGTCTTGCATGTTTTTGAAGGACAGCATGGTTTATTTTGAATTCCTGTTGAGTTAGTGTGAAAAGTGCAGTATATGTTCATTTTGTGCTTTTCTCGCTCAAATAGCGTTATTCTGACTTGAAAATGACGGAATATGAGTATTTTAGATTCATTTGTATTTATTTGTCAAACTGTCATAGAATGACATTTCCACTTTAGAAACATCAATTCTTGCATGTTTTTGAAGGCCAGCATGGTTTCTTTTGAATTCGTGTTGAGTTAGTGTGAAAAGTGCAGTATATGTTCATTTTGTGCTTTTCTCGCTCAAATAGCGTTATTTTGAGCGGAAAATGACAGTATGTGCTTATTTCAGATTCATGTGTTTTTATGTATCAAACTGTGTGAGAATGACAATTCCACTGTAGAAACATCAAGTCTTGCATGTTTTTGAAGGACAGCATGGTTTATTTTGAATTCCTGTTGAGTTAGTGTGAAAAGTGCAGTATATGTTCATTTTGTGCTTTTCTCGCTCAAATAGCGTTATTCTGACTTGAAAATGACGGAATATGAGTATTTTAGATTCATTTGTATTTATTTGTCAAACTGTCAGAGAATGACATTTCCACTTTAGAAACATCAATTCTTGCATGTTTTTGAAGGCCAGCATGTTTTCTTTTGAATTCGTGTTGAGTTAGTGTGAAAAGTGCAGTATATGTTCATTTTGTGCTTTTCTCGCTCAAATAGCGTTATTTTGACCTGAAAATGACGGAATATGAGTATTTTAGATTCATTTGTATTTATTTGTCAAACTGTCATAGAATGACATTTCCACTTTAGAAACATCAATTCTTGCATGTTTTTGAAGGCCAGCATGGTTTCTTTTGAATTCGTGTTGAGTTAGTGTGAAAAGTGCAGTATATGTTCATTTTGTGCTTTTCTCGCTCAAATAGCGTTATTCTGACTTGAAAATGACGGAATATGAGTATTTTAGATTCATTTGTATTTATTTGTCAAACTGTCATAGAATGACATTTCCACTTTAGAAACATCAATTCTTGCATGTTTTTGAAGGCCAGCATGGTTTCTTTTGAATTCGTGTTGAGTTAGTGTGAAAAGTGCAGTATATGTTCATTTTGTGCTTTTCTCGCTCAAATAGCGTTATTCTGACTTGAAAATGACGGAATATGAGTATTTTAGATTCATTTGTATTTATTTGTCAAACTGTCAGAGAATCACATTTCCACTTTAGAAACATCAATTCTTGCATGTTTTTGAAGGCCAGCATGGTTTCTTTTGAATTCGTGTTGAGTTAGTGTGAAAAGTGCAGTATATGTTCATTTTGTGCTTTTCTCGCTCAAATAGCGTTATTTTGACCTGAAAATGACGGAATATGAGTATTTTAGATTCATTTGTATTTATTTGTCAAACTGTCAGAGAATGACATTTCCACTTTAGAAACATCAATTCTTGCATGTTTTTGAAGGCCAGCATGGTTTCTTTTGAATTCGTGTTGAGTTAGTGTGAAAAGTGCAGTATATGTTCATTTTGTGCTTTTCTCGCTCAAATAGCGTTATTTTGAGCGGAAAATGACAGTATGTGCTTATTTCAGATTCATGTGTTTTTATGTATCAAACTGTGTGAGAATGACAATTCCACTGTAGAAACATCAAGTCTTGCATGTTTTTGAAGGACAGCCTGGTTTATTTTGAATTCCTGTTGAGTTAGTGTGAAAAGTGCAGTATATGTTCATTTTGTGCTTTTCTCGCTCAAATAGCGTTATTCTGACTTGAAAATGACGGAATATGAGTATTTTAGATTCATTTGTATTTATTTGTCAAACTGTCAGAGAATGACATTTCCACTTTAGAAACATCAATTCTTGCATGTTTTTGAAGGCCAGCATGTTTTCTTTTGAATTCGTGTTGAGTTAGTGTGAAAAGTGCAGTATATGTTCATTTTGTGCTTTTCTCGCTCAAATAGCGTTATTCTGACTTGAAAATGACGGAATATGAGTATTTTAGATTCATTTGTATTTATTTGTCAAACTGTCAGAGAATCACATTTCCACTTTAGAAACATCAATTCTTGCATGTTTTTGAAGGCCAGCATGGTTTCTTTTGAATTCGTGTTGAGTTAGTGTGAAAAGTGCAGTATATGTTCATTTTGTGCTTTTCTCGCTCAAATAGCGTTATTCTGACTTGAAAATGACGGAATATGAGTATTTTAGATTCATTTGTATTTATTTGTCAAACTGTCAGAGAATCACATTTCCACTTTAGAAACATCAATTCTTGCATGTTTTTGAAGGACAGCATGGTTTCTTTTGAATTCGTGTTGAGTTAGTGTGAAAAGTGCAGTATATGTTCATTTTGTGCTTTTCTCGCTCAAATAGCGTTATTTTGACCTGAAAATGACGGAATATGAGTATTTTAGATTCATTTGTATTTATTTGTCAAACTGTCAGAGAATGACATTTCCACTTTAGAAACATCAATTCTTGCATGTTTTTGAAGGCCAGCATGGTTTCTTTTGAATTCGTGTTGAGTTAGTGTGAAAAGTGCAGTATATGTTCATTTTGTGCTTTTCTCGCTCAAATAGCGTTATTTTGAGCGGAAAATGACAGTATGTGCTTATTTCAGATTCATGTGTTTTTATGTATCAAACTGTGTGAGAATGACAATTCCACTGTAGAAACATCAAGTCTTGCATGTTTTTGAAGGACAGCCTGGTTTATTTTGAATTCCTGTTGAGTTAGTGTGAAAAGTGCAGTATATGTTCATTTTGTGCTTTTCTCGCTCAAATAGCGTTATTCTGACTTGAAAATGACGGAATATGAGTATTTTAGATTCATTTGTATTTATTTGTCAAACTGTCAGAGAATGACATTTCCACTTTAGAAACATCAATTCTTGCATGTTTTTGAAGGCCAGCATGTTTTCTTTTGAATTCGTGTTGAGTTAGTGTGAAAAGTGCAGTATATGTTCATTTTGTGCTTTTCTCGCTCAAATAGCGTTATTTTGACCTGAAAATGACGGAATATGAGTATTTTAGATTCATTTGTATTTATTTGTCAAACTGTCATAGAATGACATTTCCACTTTAGAAACATCAATTCTTGCATGTTTTTGAAGGCCAGCATGGTTTCTTTTGAATTCGTGTTGAGTTAGTGTGAAAAGTGCAGTATATGTTCATTTTGTGCTTTTCTCGCTCAAATAGCGTTATTTTGAGCGGAAAATGACAGTATGTGCTTATTTCAGATTCATGTGTTTTTATGTATCAAACTGTGTGAGAATGACAATTCCACTGTAGAAACATCAATTCTTGCATGTTTTTGAAGGCCAGCATGTTTTCTTTTGAATTCGTGTTGAGTTAGTGTGAAAAGTGCAGTATATGTTCATTTTGTGCTTTTCTCGCTCAAATAGCGTTATTTTGAGCGGAAAATGACAGTATGTGCTTATTTCAGATTCATGTGTTTTTATGTATCAAACTGTGTGAGAATGACAATTCCATTGTAGAAACATCAAGTCTTGCATGTTTTTGAAGGACAGCATGGTTTATTTTGAATTCCTGTTGAGTTAGTGTGAAAAGTGCAGTATATGTTCATTTTGTGCTTTTCTCGCTCAAATAGCGTTATTCTGACTTGAAAATGACGGAATATGAGTATTTTAGATTCATTTGTATTTATTTGTCAAACTGTCATAGAATGACATTTCCACTTTAGAAACATCAATTCTTGCATGTTTTTGAAGGCCAGCATGGTTTCTTTTGAATTCGTGTTGAGTTAGTGTGAAAAGTGCAGTATATGTTCATTTTGTGCTTTTCTCGCTCAAATAGCGTTATTTTGAGCGGAAAATGACAGTATGTGCTTATTTCAGATTCATGTGTTTTTATGTATCAAACTGTGTGAGAATGACAATTCCACTGTAGAAACATCAAGTCTTGCATGTTTTTGAAGGACAGCATGGTTTATTTTGAATTCCTGTTGAGTTAGTGTGAAAAGTGCAGTATATGTTCATTTTGTGCTTTTCTCGCTCAAATAGCGTTATTCTGACTTGAAAATGACGGAATATGAGTATTTTAGATTCATTTGTATTTATTTGTCAAACTGTCAGAGAATGACATTTCCACTTTAGAAACATCAATTCTTGCATGTTTTTGAAGGCCAGCATGTTTTCTTTTGAATTCGTGTTGAGTTAGTGTGAAAAGTGCAGTATATGTTCATTTTGTGCTTTTCTCGCTCAAATAGCGTTATTTTGACCTGAAAATGACGGAATATGAGTATTTTAGATTCATTTGTATTTATTTGTCAAACTGTCATAGAATGACATTTCCACTTTAGAAACATCAATTCTTGCATGTTTTTGAAGGCCAGCATGGTTTCTTTTGAATTCGTGTTGAGTTAGTGTGAAAAGTGCAGTATATGTTCATTTTGTGCTTTTCTCGCTCAAATAGCGTTATTTTGAGCGGAAAATGACAGTATGTGCTTATTTCAGATTCATGTGTTTTTATGTATCAAACTGTGTGAGAATGACAATTCCACTGTAGAAACATCAATTCTTGCATGTTTTTGAAGGCCAGCATGTTTTCTTTTGAATTCGTGTTGAGTTAGTGTGAAAAGTGCAGTATATGTTCATTTTGTGCTTTTCTCGCTCAAATAGCGTTATTTTGAGCGGAAAATGACAGTATGTGCTTATTTCAGATTCATGTGTTTTTATGTATCAAACTGTGTGAGAATGACAATTCCATTGTAGAAACATCAAGTCTTGCATGTTTTTGAAGGACAGCATGGTTTATTTTGAATTCCTGTTGAGTTAGTGTGAAAAGTGCAGTATATGTTCATTTTGTGCTTTTCTCGCTCAAATAGCGTTATTCTGACTTGAAAATGACGGAATATGAGTATTTTAGATTCATTTGTATTTATTTGTCAAACTGTCATAGAATGACATTTCCACTTTAGAAACATCAATTCTTGCATGTTTTTGAAGGCCAGCATGGTTTCTTTTGAATTCGTGTTGAGTTAGTGTGAAAAGTGCAGTATATGTTCATTTTGTGCTTTTCTCGCTCAAATAGCGTTATTTTGAGCGGAAAATGACAGTATGTGCTTATTTCAGATTCATGTGTTTTTATGTATCAAACTGTGTGAGAATGACAATTCCACTGTAGAAACATCAAGTCTTGCATGTTTTTGAAGGACAGCATGGTTTATTTTGAATTCCTGTTGAGTTAGTGTGAAAAGTGCAGTATATGTTCATTTTGTGCTTTTCTCGCTCAAATAGCGTTATTCTGACTTGAAAATGACGGAATATGAGTATTTTAGATTCATTTGTATTTATTTGTCAAACTGTCAGAGAATGACATTTCCACTTTAGAAACATCAATTCTTGCATGTTTTTGAAGGCCAGCATGTTTTCTTTTGAATTCGTGTTGAGTTAGTGTGAAAAGTGCAGTATATGTTCATTTTGTGCTTTTCTCGCTCAAATAGCGTTATTTTGACCTGAAAATGACGGAATATGAGTATTTTAGATTCATTTGTATTTATTTGTCAAACTGTCATAGAATGACATTTCCACTTTAGAAACATCAATTCTTGCATGTTTTTGAAGGCCAGCATGGTTTCTTTTGAATTCGTGTTGAGTTAGTGTGAAAAGTGCAGTATATGTTCATTTTGTGCTTTTCTCGCTCAAATAGCGTTATTCTGACTTGAAAATGACGGAATATGAGTATTTTAGATTCATTTGTATTTATTTGTCAAACTGTCATAGAATGACATTTCCACTTTAGAAACATCAATTCTTGCATGTTTTTGAAGGCCAGCATGGTTTCTTTTGAATTCGTGTTGAGTTAGTGTGAAAAGTGCAGTATATGTTCATTTTGTGCTTTTCTCGCTCAAATAGCGTTATTCTGACTTGAAAATGACGGAATATGAGTATTTTAGATTCATTTGTATTTATTTGTCAAACTGTCAGAGAATCACATTTCCACTTTAGAAACATCAATTCTTGCATGTTTTTGAAGGACAGCATGGTTTCTTTTGAATTCGTGTTGAGTTAGTGTGAAAAGTGCAGTATATGTTCATTTTGTGCTTTTCTCGCTCAAATAGCGTTATTTTGACCTGAAAATGACGGAATATGAGTATTTTAGATTCATTTGTATTTATTTGTCAAACTGTCAGAGAATGACATTTCCACTTTAGAAACATCAATTCTTGCATGTTTTTGAAGGCCAGCATGGTTTCTTTTGAATTCGTGTTGAGTTAGTGTGAAAAGTGCAGTATATGTTCATTTTGTGCTTTTCTCGCTCAAATAGCGTTATTTTGAGCGGAAAATGACAGTATGTGCTTATTTCAGATTCATGTGTTTTTATGTATCAAACTGTGTGAGAATGACAATTCCACTGTAGAAACATCAAGTCTTGCATGTTTTTGAAGGACAGCCTGGTTTATTTTGAATTCCTGTTGAGTTAGTGTGAAAAGTGCAGTATATGTTCATTTTGTGCTTTTCTCGCTCAAATAGCGTTATTCTGACTTGAAAATGACGGAATATGAGTATTTTAGATTCATTTGTATTTATTTGTCAAACTGTCAGAGAATGACATTTCCACTTTAGAAACATCAATTCTTGCATGTTTTTGAAGGCCAGCATGTTTTCTTTTGAATTCGTGTTGAGTTAGTGTGAAAAGTGCAGTATATGTTCATTTTGTGCTTTTCTCGCTCAAATAGCGTTATTTTGACCTGAAAATGACGGAATATGAGTATTTTAGATTCATTTGTATTTATTTGTCAAACTGTCATAGAATGACATTTCCACTTTAGAAACATCAATTCTTGCATGTTTTTGAAGGCCAGCATGGTTTCTTTTGAATTCGTGTTGAGTTAGTGTGAAAAGTGCAGTATATGTTCATTTTGTGCTTTTCTCGCTCAAATAGCGTTATTTTGAGCGGAAAATGACAGTATGTGCTTATTTCAGATTCATGTGTTTTTATGTATCAAACTGTGTGAGAATGACAATTCCACTGTAGAAACATCAATTCTTGCATGTTTTTGAAGGCCAGCATGTTTTCTTTTGAATTCGTGTTGAGTTAGTGTGAAAAGTGCAGTATATGTTCATTTTGTGCTTTTCTCGCTCAAATAGCGTTATTTTGAGCGGAAAATGACAGTATGTGCTTATTTCAGATTCATGTGTTTTTATGTATCAAACTGTGTGAGAATGACAATTCCATTGTAGAAACATCAAGTCTTGCATGTTTTTGAAGGACAGCATGGTTTATTTTGAATTCCTGTTGAGTTAGTGTGAAAAGTGCAGTATATGTTCATTTTGTGCTTTTCTCGCTCAAATAGCGTTATTCTGACTTGAAAATGACGGAATATGAGTATTTTAGATTCATTTGTATTTATTTGTCAAACTGTCATAGAATGACATTTCCACTTTAGAAACATCAATTCTTGCATGTTTTTGAAGGCCAGCATGGTTTCTTTTGAATTCGTGTTGAGTTAGTGTGAAAAGTGCAGTATATGTTCATTTTGTGCTTTTCTCGCTCAAATAGCGTTATTTTGAGCGGAAAATGACAGTATGTGCTTATTTCAGATTCATGTGTTTTTATGTATCAAACTGTGTGAGAATGACAATTCCACTGTAGAAACATCAAGTCTTGCATGTTTTTGAAGGACAGCATGGTTTATTTTGAATTCCTGTTGAGTTAGTGTGAAAAGTGCAGTATATGTTCATTTTGTGCTTTTCTCGCTCAAATAGCGTTATTCTGACTTGAAAATGACGGAATATGAGTATTTTAGATTCATTTGTATTTATTTGTCAAACTGTCAGAGAATGACATTTCCACTTTAGAAACATCAATTCTTGCATGTTTTTGAAGGCCAGCATGTTTTCTTTTGAATTCGTGTTGAGTTAGTGTGAAAAGTGCAGTATATGTTCATTTTGTGCTTTTCTCGCTCAAATAGCGTTATTTTGACCTGAAAATGACGGAATATGAGTATTTTAGATTCATTTGTATTTATTTGTCAAACTGTCATAGAATGACATTTCCACTTTAGAAACATCAATTCTTGCATGTTTTTGAAGGCCAGCATGGTTTCTTTTGAATTCGTGTTGAGTTAGTGTGAAAAGTGCAGTATATGTTCATTTTGTGCTTTTCTCGCTCAAATAGCGTTATTTTGAGCGGAAAATGACAGTATGTGCTTATTTCAGATTCATGTGTTTTTATGTATCAAACTGTGTGAGAATGACAATTCCACTGTAGAAACATCAATTCTTGCATGTTTTTGAAGGCCAGCATGTTTTCTTTTGAATTCGTGTTGAGTTAGTGTGAAAAGTGCAGTATATGTTCATTTTGTGCTTTTCTCGCTCAAATAGCGTTATTTTGAGCGGAAAATGACAGTATGTGCTTATTTCAGATTCATGTGTTTTTATGTATCAAACTGTGTGAGAATGACAATTCCATTGTAGAAACATCAAGTCTTGCATGTTTTTGAAGGACAGCATGGTTTATTTTGAATTCCTGTTGAGTTAGTGTGAAAAGTGCAGTATATGTTCATTTTGTGCTTTTCTCGCTCAAATAGCGTTATTCTGACTTGAAAATGACGGAATATGAGTATTTTAGATTCATTTGTATTTATTTGTCAAACTGTCATAGAATGACATTTCCACTTTAGAAACATCAATTCTTGCATGTTTTTGAAGGCCAGCATGGTTTCTTTTGAATTCGTGTTGAGTTAGTGTGAAAAGTGCAGTATATGTTCATTTTGTGCTTTTCTCGCTCAAATAGCGTTATTTTGAGCGGAAAATGACAGTATGTGCTTATTTCAGATTCATGTGTTTTTATGTATCAAACTGTGTGAGAATGACAATTCCACTGTAGAAACATCAAGTCTTGCATGTTTTTGAAGGACAGCATGGTTTATTTTGAATTCCTGTTGAGTTAGTGTGAAAAGTGCAGTATATGTTCATTTTGTGCTTTTCTCGCTCAAATAGCGTTATTCTGACTTGAAAATGACGGAATATGAGTATTTTAGATTCATTTGTATTTATTTGTCAAACTGTCAGAGAATGACATTTCCACTTTAGAAACATCAATTCTTGCATGTTTTTGAAGGCCAGCATGTTTTCTTTTGAATTCGTGTTGAGTTAGTGTGAAAAGTGCAGTATATGTTCATTTTGTGCTTTTCTCGCTCAAATAGCGTTATTTTGACCTGAAAATGACGGAATATGAGTATTTTAGATTCATTTGTATTTATTTGTCAAACTGTCATAGAATGACATTTCCACTTTAGAAACATCAATTCTTGCATGTTTTTGAAGGCCAGCATGGTTTCTTTTGAATTCGTGTTGAGTTAGTGTGAAAAGTGCAGTATATGTTCATTTTGTGCTTTTCTCGCTCAAATAGCGTTATTTTGAGCGGAAAATGACAGTATGTGCTTATTTCAGATTCATGTGTTTTTATGTATCAAACTGTGTGAGAATGACAATTCCATTGTAGAAACATCAAGTCTTGCATGTTTTTGAAGGACAGCATGGTTTATTTTGAATTCCTGTTGAGTTAGTGTGAAAAGTGCAGTATATGTTCATTTTGTGCTTTTCTCGCTCAAATAGCGTTATTCTGACTTGAAAATGACGGAATATGAGTATTTTAGATTCATTTGTATTTATTTGTCAAACTGTCATAGAATGACATTTCCACTTTAGAAACATCAATTCTTGCATGTTTTTGAAGGCCAGCATGGTTTCTTTTGAATTCGTGTTGAGTTAGTGTGAAAAGTGCAGTATATGTTCATTTTGTGCTTTTCTCGCTCAAATAGCGTTATTTTGAGCGGAAAATGACAGTATGTGCTTATTTCAGATTCATGTGTTTTTATGTATCAAACTGTGTGAGAATGACAATTCCACTGTAGAAACATCAAGTCTTGCATGTTTTTGAAGGACAGCATGGTTTATTTTGAATTCCTGTTGAGTTAGTGTGAAAAGTGCAGTATATGTTCATTTTGTGCTTTTCTCGCTCAAATAGCGTTATTCTGACTTGAAAATGACGGAATATGAGTATTTTAGATTCATTTGTATTTATTTGTCAAACTGTCAGAGAATGACATTTCCACTTTAGAAACATCAATTCTTGCATGTTTTTGAAGGCCAGCATGTTTTCTTTTGAATTCGTGTTGAGTTAGTGTGAAAAGTGCAGTATATGTTCATTTTGTGCTTTTCTCGCTCAAATAGCGTTATTTTGACCTGAAAATGACGGAATATGAGTATTTTAGATTCATTTGTATTTATTTGTCAAACTGTCATAGAATGACATTTCCACTTTAGAAACATCAATTCTTGCATGTTTTTGAAGGCCAGCATGGTTTCTTTTGAATTCGTGTTGAGTTAGTGTGAAAAGTGCAGTATATGTTCATTTTGTGCTTTTCTCGCTCAAATAGCGTTATTTTGAGCGGAAAATGACAGTATGTGCTTATTTCAGATTCATGTGTTTTTATGTATCAAACTGTGTGAGAATGACAATTCCACTGTAGAAACATCAATTCTTGCATGTTTTTGAAGGCCAGCATGTTTTCTTTTGAATTCGTGTTGAGTTAGTGTGAAAAGTGCAGTATATGTTCATTTTGTGCTTTTCTCGCTCAAATAGCGTTATTTTGAGCGGAAAATGACAGTATGTGCTTATTTCAGATTCATGTGTTTTTATGTATCAAACTGTGTGAGAATGACAATTCCATTGTAGAAACATCAAGTCTTGCATGTTTTTGAAGGACAGCATGGTTTATTTTGAATTCCTGTTGAGTTAGTGTGAAAAGTGCAGTATATGTTCATTTTGTGCTTTTCTCGCTCAAATAGCGTTATTCTGACTTGAAAATGACGGAATATGAGTATTTTAGATTCATTTGTATTTATTTGTCAAACTGTCATAGAATGACATTTCCACTTTAGAAACATCAATTCTTGCATGTTTTTGAAGGCCAGCATGGTTTCTTTTGAATTCGTGTTGAGTTAGTGTGAAAAGTGCAGTATATGTTCATTTTGTGCTTTTCTCGCTCAAATAGCGTTATTTTGAGCGGAAAATGACAGTATGTGCTTATTTCAGATTCATGTGTTTTTATGTATCAAACTGTGTGAGAATGACAATTCCACTGTAGAAACATCAAGTCTTGCATGTTTTTGAAGGACAGCATGGTTTATTTTGAATTCCTGTTGAGTTAGTGTGAAAAGTGCAGTATATGTTCATTTTGTGCTTTTCTCGCTCAAATAGCGTTATTCTGACTTGAAAATGACGGAATATGAGTATTTTAGATTCATTTGTATTTATTTGTCAAACTGTCAGAGAATGACATTTCCACTTTAGAAACATCAATTCTTGCATGTTTTTGAAGGCCAGCATGTTTTCTTTTGAATTCGTGTTGAGTTAGTGTGAAAAGTGCAGTATATGTTCATTTTGTGCTTTTCTCGCTCAAATAGCGTTATTTTGACCTGAAAATGACGGAATATGAGTATTTTAGATTCATTTGTATTTATTTGTCAAACTGTCATAGAATGACATTTCCACTTTAGAAACATCAATTCTTGCATGTTTTTGAAGGCCAGCATGGTTTCTTTTGAATTCGTGTTGAGTTAGTGTGAAAAGTGCAGTATATGTTCATTTTGTGCTTTTCTCGCTCAAATAGCGTTATTCTGACTTGAAAATGACGGAATATGAGTATTTTAGATTCATTTGTATTTATTTGTCAAACTGTCATAGAATGACATTTCCACTTTAGAAACATCAATTCTTGCATGTTTTTGAAGGCCAGCATGGTTTCTTTTGAATTCGTGTTGAGTTAGTGTGAAAAGTGCAGTATATGTTCATTTTGTGCTTTTCTCGCTCAAATAGCGTTATTCTGACTTGAAAATGACGGAATATGAGTATTTTAGATTCATTTGTATTTATTTGTCAAACTGTCAGAGAATCACATTTCCACTTTAGAAACATCAATTCTTGCATGTTTTTGAAGGCCAGCATGGTTTCTTTTGAATTCGTGTTGAGTTAGTGTGAAAAGTGCAGTATATGTTCATTTTGTGCTTTTCTCGCTCAAATAGCGTTATTTTGACCTGAAAATGACGGAATATGAGTATTTTAGATTCATTTGTATTTATTTGTCAAACTGTCAGAGAATGACATTTCCACTTTAGAAACATCAATTCTTGCATGTTTTTGAAGGCCAGCATGGTTTCTTTTGAATTCGTGTTGAGTTAGTGTGAAAAGTGCAGTATATGTTCATTTTGTGCTTTTCTCGCTCAAATAGCGTTATTTTGAGCGGAAAATGACAGTATGTGCTTATTTCAGATTCATGTGTTTTTATGTATCAAACTGTGTGAGAATGACAATTCCACTGTAGAAACATCAAGTCTTGCATGTTTTTGAAGGACAGCCTGGTTTATTTTGAATTCCTGTTGAGTTAGTGTGAAAAGTGCAGTATATGTTCATTTTGTGCTTTTCTCGCTCAAATAGCGTTATTCTGACTTGAAAATGACGGAATATGAGTATTTTAGATTCATTTGTATTTATTTGTCAAACTGTCAGAGAATGACATTTCCACTTTAGAAACATCAATTCTTGCATGTTTTTGAAGGCCAGCATGTTTTCTTTTGAATTCGTGTTGAGTTAGTGTGAAAAGTGCAGTATATGTTCATTTTGTGCTTTTCTCGCTCAAATAGCGTTATTCTGACTTGAAAATGACGGAATATGAGTATTTTAGATTCATTTGTATTTATTTGTCAAACTGTCAGAGAATCACATTTCCACTTTAGAAACATCAATTCTTGCATGTTTTTGAAGGCCAGCATGGTTTCTTTTGAATTCGTGTTGAGTTAGTGTGAAAAGTGCAGTATATGTTCATTTTGTGCTTTTCTCGCTCAAATAGCGTTATTCTGACTTGAAAATGACGGAATATGAGTATTTTAGATTCATTTGTATTTATTTGTCAAACTGTCAGAGAATGACATTTCCACTTTAGAAACATCAATTCTTGCATGTTTTTGAAGGACAGCATGGTTTCTTTTGAATTCGTGTTGAGTTAGTGTGAAAAGTGCAGTATATGTTCATTTTGTGCTTTTCTCGCTCAAATAGCGTTATTTTGACCTGAAAATGACGGAATATGAGTATTTTAGATTCATTTGTATTTATTTGTCAAACTGTCAGAGAATGACATTTCCACTTTAGAAACATCAATTCTTGCATGTTTTTGAAGGCCAGCATGGTTTCTTTTGAATTCGTGTTGAGTTAGTGTGAAAAGTGCAGTATATGTTCATTTTGTGCTTTTCTCGCTCAAATAGCGTTATTTTGAGCGGAAAATGACAGTATGTGCTTATTTCAGATTCATGTGTTTTTATGTATCAAACTGTGTGAGAATGACAATTCCACTGTAGAAACATCAAGTCTTGCATGTTTTTGAAGGACAGCCTGGTTTATTTTGAATTCCTGTTGAGTTAGTGTGAAAAGTGCAGTATATGTTCATTTTGTGCTTTTCTCGCTCAAATAGCGTTATTCTGACTTGAAAATGACGGAATATGAGTATTTTAGATTCATTTGTATTTATTTGTCAAACTGTCAGAGAATGACATTTCCACTTTAGAAACATCAATTCTTGCATGTTTTTGAAGGCCAGCATGTTTTCTTTTGAATTCGTGTTGAGTTAGTGTGAAAAGTGCAGTATATGTTCATTTTGTGCTTTTCTCGCTCAAATAGCGTTATTTTGACCTGAAAATGACGGAATATGAGTATTTTAGATTCATTTGTATTTATTTGTCAAACTGTCATAGAATGACATTTCCACTTTAGAAACATCAATTCTTGCATGTTTTTGAAGGCCAGCATGGTTTCTTTTGAATTCGTGTTGAGTTAGTGTGAAAAGTGCAGTATATGTTCATTTTGTGCTTTTCTCGCTCAAATAGCGTTATTTTGAGCGGAAAATGACAGTATGTGCTTATTTCAGATTCATGTGTTTTTATGTATCAAACTGTGTGAGAATGACAATTCCACTGTAGAAACATCAATTCTTGCATGTTTTTGAAGGCCAGCATGTTTTCTTTTGAATTCGTGTTGAGTTAGTGTGAAAAGTGCAGTATATGTTCATTTTGTGCTTTTCTCGCTCAAATAGCGTTATTTTGAGCTGAAAATGACGGAATATGAGTATTTTAGATTCATTTGTATTTATTTGTCAAACTGTCATAGAATGACATTTCCACTTTAGAAACATCAATTCTTGCATGTTTTTGAAGGCCAGCATGGTTTCTTTTGAATTCGTGTTGAGTTAGTGTGAAAAGTGCAGTATATGTTCATTTTGTGCTTTTCTCGCTCAAATAGCGTTATTTTGAGCGGAAAATGACAGTATGTGCTTATTTCAGATTCATGTGTTTTTATGTATCAAACTGTGTGAGAATGACAATTCCACTGTAGAAACATCAAGTCTTGCATGTTTTTGAAGGACAGCATGGTTTATTTTGAATTCCTGTTGAGTTAGTGTGAAAAGTGCAGTATATGTTCATTTTGTGCTTTTCTCGCTCAAATAGCGTTATTCTGACTTGAAAATGACGGAATATGAGTATTTTAGATTCATTTGTATTTATTTGTCAAACTGTCAGAGAATGACATTTCCACTTTAGAAACATCAATTCTTGCATGTTTTTGAAGGCCAGCATGTTTTCTTTTGAATTCGTGTTGAGTTAGTGTGAAAAGTGCAGTATATGTTCATTTTGTGCTTTTCTCGCTCAAATAGCGTTATTTTGACCTGAAAATGACGGAATATGAGTATTTTAGATTCATTTGTATTTATTTGTCAAACTGTCATAGAATGACATTTCCACTTTAGAAACATCAATTCTTGCATGTTTTTGAAGGCCAGCATGGTTTCTTTTGAATTCGTGTTGAGTTAGTGTGAAAAGTGCAGTATATGTTCATTTTGTGCTTTTCTCGCTCAAATAGCGTTATTCTGACTTGAAAATGACGGAATATGAGTATTTTAGATTCATTTGTATTTATTTGTCAAACTGTCATAGAATGACATTTCCACTTTAGAAACATCAATTCTTGCATGTTTTTGAAGGCCAGCATGGTTTCTTTTGAATTCGTGTGGAGTTAGTGTGAAAAGTGCAGTATATGTTCATTTTGTGCTTTTCTCGCTCAAATAGCGTTATTCTGACTTGAAAATGACGGAATATGAGTATTTTAGATTCATTTGTATTTATTTGTCAAACTGTCAGAGAATCACATTTCCACTTTAGAAACATCAATTCTTGCATGTTTTTGAAGGCCAGCATGGTTTCTTTTGAATTCGTGTTGAGTTAGTGTGAAAAGTGCAGTATATGTTCATTTTGTGCTTTTCTCGCTCAAATAGCGTTATTCTGACTTGAAAATGACGGAATATGAGTATTTTAGATTCATTTGTATTTATTTGTCAAACTGTCAGAGAATGACATTTCCACTTTAGAAACATCAATTCTTGCATGTTTTTGAAGGACAGCATGGTTTCTTTTGAATTCGTGTTGAGTTAGTGTGAAAAGTGCAGTATATGTTCATTTTGTGCTTTTCTCGCTCAAATAGCGTTATTTTGACCTGAAAATGACGGAATATGAGTATTTTAGATTCATTTGTATTTATTTGTCAAACTGTCAGAGAATGACATTTCCACTTTAGAAACATCAATTCTTGCATGTTTTTGAAGGCCAGCATGGTTTCTTTTGAATTCGTGTTGAGTTAGTGTGAAAAGTGCAGTATATGTTCATTTTGTGCTTTTCTCGCTCAAATAGCGTTATTTTGAGCGGAAAATGACAGTATGTGCTTATTTCAGATTCATGTGTTTTTATGTATCAAACTGTGTGAGAATGACAATTCCACTGTAGAAACATCAAGTCTTGCATGTTTTTGAAGGACAGCCTGGTTTATTTTGAATTCCTGTTGAGTTAGTGTGAAAAGTGCAGTATATGTTCATTTTGTGCTTTTCTCGCTCAAATAGCGTTATTCTGACTTGAAAATGACGGAATATGAGTATTTTAGATTCATTTGTATTTATTTGTCAAACTGTCAGAGAATCACATTTCCACTTTAGAAACATCAATTCTTGCATGTTTTTGAAGGCCAGCATGGTTTCTTTTGAATTCGTGTTGAGTTAGTGTGAAAAGTGCAGTATATGTTCATTTTGTGCTTTTCTCGCTCAAACAGCGTTATTCTGACTTGAAAATGACGGAATATGAGTATTTTAGATTCATTTGTATTTATTTGTCAAACTGTCAGAGAATCACATTTCCACTTTAGAAACATCAATTCTTGCATGTTTTTGAAGGACAGCATGGTTTCTTTTGAATTCGTGTTGAGTTAGTGTGAAAAGTGCAGTATATGTTCATTTTGTGCTTTTCTCGCTCAAATAGCGTTATTTTGACCTGAAAATGACGGAATATGAGTATTTTAGATTCATTTGTATTTATTTGTCAAACTGTCAGAGAATGACATTTCCACTTTAGAAACATCAATTCTTGCATGTTTTTGAAGGCCAGCATGGTTTCTTTTGAATTCGTGTTGAGTTAGTGTGAAAAGTGCAGTATATGTTCATTTTGTGCTTTTCTCGCTCAAATAGCGTTATTTTGAGCGGAAAATGACAGTATGTGCTTATTTCAGATTCATGTGTTTTTATGTATCAAACTGTGTGAGAATGACAATTCCACTGTAGAAACATCAAGTCTTGCATGTTTTTGAAGGACAGCCTGGTTTATTTTGAATTCCTGTTGAGTTAGTGTGAAAAGTGCAGTATATGTTCATTTTGTGCTTTTCTCGCTCAAATAGCGTTATTCTGACTTGAAAATGACGGAATATGAGTATTTTAGATTCATTTGTATTTATTTGTCAAACTGTCAGAGAATGACATTTCCACTTTAGAAACATCAATTCTTGCATGTTTTTGAAGGCCAGCATGTTTTCTTTTGAATTCGTGTTGAGTTAGTGTGAAAAGTGCAGTATATGTTCATTTTGTGCTTTTCTCGCTCAAATAGCGTTATTTTGACCTGAAAATGACGGAATATGAGTATTTTAGATTCATTTGTATTTATTTGTCAAACTGTCATAGAATGACATTTCCACTTTAGAAACATCAATTCTTGCATGTTTTTGAAGGCCAGCATGGTTTCTTTTGAATTCGTGTTGAGTTAGTGTGAAAAGTGCAGTATATGTTCATTTTGTGCTTTTCTCGCTCAAATAGCGTTATTTTGAGCGGAAAATGACAGTATGTGCTTATTTCAGATTCATGTGTTTTTATGTATCAAACTGTGTGAGAATGACAATTCCACTGTAGAAACATCAAGTCTTGCATGTTTTTGAAGGACAGCCTGGTTTATTTTGAATTCCTGTTGAGTTAGTGTGAAAAGTGCAGTATATGTTCATTTTGTGCTTTTCTCGCTCAAATAGCGTTATTCTGACTTGAAAATGACGGAATATGAGTATTTTAGATTCATTTGTATTTATTTGTCAAACTGTCAGAGAATCACATTTCCACTTTAGAAACATCAATTCTTGCATGTTTTTGAAGGCCAGCATGGTTTCTTTTGAATTCGTGTTGAGTTAGTGTGAAAAGTGCAGTATATGTTCATTTTGTGCTTTTCTCGCTCAAATAGCGTTATTTTGAGCGGAAAATGACAGTATGTGCTTATTTCAGATTCATGTGTTTTTATGTATCAAACTGTGTGAGAATGACAATTCCACTGTAGAAACATCAAGTCTTGCATGTTTTTGAAGGACAGCCTGGTTTATTTTGAATTCCTGTTGAGTTAGTGTGAAAAGTGCAGTATATGTTCATTTTGTGCTTTTCTCGCTCAAATAGCGTTATTCTGACTTGAAAATGACGGAATATGAGTATTTTAGATTCATTTGTATTTATTTGTCAAACTGTCAGAGAATGACATTTCCACTTTAGAAACATCAATTCTTGCATGTTTTTGAAGGCCAGCATGTTTTCTTTTGAATTCGTGTTGAGTTAGTGTGAAAAGTGCAGTATATGTTCATTTTGTGCTTTTCTCGCTCAAATAGCGTTATTCTGACTTGAAAATGACGGAATATGAGTATTTTAGATTCATTTGTATTTATTTGTCAAACTGTCAGAGAATCACATTTCCACTTTAGAAACATCAATTCTTGCATGTTTTTGAAGGCCAGCATGGTTTCTTTTGAATTCGTGTTGAGTTAGTGTGAAAAGTGCAGTATATGTTCATTTTGTGCTTTTCTCGCTCAAATAGCGTTATTCTGACTTGAAAATGACGGAATATGAGTATTTTAGATTCATTTGTATTTATTTGTCAAACTGTCAGAGAATCACATTTCCACTTTAGAAACATCAATTCTTGCATGTTTTTGAAGGACAGCATGGTTTCTTTTGAATTCGTGTTGAGTTAGTGTGAAAAGTGCAGTATATGTTCATTTTGTGCTTTTCTCGCTCAAATAGCGTTATTTTGACCTGAAAATGACGGAATATGAGTATTTTAGATTCATTTGTATTTATTTGTCAAACTGTCAGAGAATGACATTTCCACTTTAGAAACATCAATTCTTGCATGTTTTTGAAGGCCAGCATGGTTTCTTTTGAATTCGTGTTGAGTTAGTGTGAAAAGTGCAGTATATGTTCATTTTGTGCTTTTCTCGCTCAAATAGCGTTATTTTGAGCGGAAAATGACAGTATGTGCTTATTTCAGATTCATGTGTTTTTATGTATCAAACTGTGTGAGAATGACAATTCCACTGTAGAAACATCAAGTCTTGCATGTTTTTGAAGGACAGCCTGGTTTATTTTGAATTCCTGTTGAGTTAGTGTGAAAAGTGCAGTATATGTTCATTTTGTGCTTTTCTCGCTCAAATAGCGTTATTCTGACTTGAAAATGACGGAATATGAGTATTTTAGATTCATTTGTATTTATTTGTCAAACTGTCAGAGAATGACATTTCCACTTTAGAAACATCAATTCTTGCATGTTTTTGAAGGCCAGCATGTTTTCTTTTGAATTCGTGTTGAGTTAGTGTGAAAAGTGCAGTATATGTTCATTTTGTGCTTTTCTCGCTCAAATAGCGTTATTTTGACCTGAAAATGACGGAATATGAGTATTTTAGATTCATTTGTATTTATTTGTCAAACTGTCATAGAATGACATTTCCACTTTAGAAACATCAATTCTTGCATGTTTTTGAAGGCCAGCATGGTTTCTTTTGAATTCGTGTTGAGTTAGTGTGAAAAGTGCAGTATATGTTCATTTTGTGCTTTTCTCGCTCAAATAGCGTTATTTTGAGCGGAAAATGACAGTATGTGCTTATTTCAGATTCATGTGTTTTTATGTATCAAACTGTGTGAGAATGACAATTCCACTGTAGAAACATCAATTCTTGCATGTTTTTGAAGGCCAGCATGTTTTCTTTTGAATTCGTGTTGAGTTAGTGTGAAAAGTGCAGTATATGTTCATTTTGTGCTTTTCTCGCTCAAATAGCGTTATTTTGAGCGGAAAATGACAGTATGTGCTTATTTCAGATTCATGTGTTTTTATGTATCAAACTGTGTGAGAATGACAATTCCACTGTAGAAACATCAAGTCTTGCATGTTTTTGAAGGACAGCCTGGTTTATTTTGAATTCCTGTTGAGTTAGTGTGAAAAGTGCAGTATATGTTCATTTTGTGCTTTTCTCGCTCAAATAGCGTTATTCTGACTTGAAAATGACGGAATATGAGTATTTTAGATTCATTTGTATTTATTTGTCAAACTGTCAGAGAATGACATTTCCACTTTAGAAACATCAATTCTTGCATGTTTTTGAAGGCCAGCATGTTTTCTTTTGAATTCGTGTTGAGTTAGTGTGAAAAGTGCAGTATATGTTCATTTTGTGCTTTTCTCGCTCAAATAGCGTTATTCTGACTTGAAAATGACGGAATATGAGTATTTTAGATTCATTTGTATTTATTTGTCAAACTGTCAGAGAATCACATTTCCACTTTAGAAACATCAATTCTTGCATGTTTTTGAAGGCCAGCATGGTTTCTTTTGAATTCGTGTTGAGTTAGTGTGAAAAGTGCAGTATATGTTCATTTTGTGCTTTTCTCGCTCAAATAGCGTTATTCTGACTTGAAAATGACGGAATATGAGTATTTTAGATTCATTTGTATTTATTTGTCAAACTGTCAGAGAATCACATTTCCACTTTAGAAACATCAATTCTTGCATGTTTTTGAAGGACAGCATGGTTTCTTTTGAATTCGTGTTGAGTTAGTGTGAAAAGTGCAGTATATGTTCATTTTGTGCTTTTCTCGCTCAAATAGCGTTATTTTGACCTGAAAATGACGGAATATGAGTATTTTAGATTCATTTGTATTTATTTGTCAAACTGTCAGAGAATGACATTTCCACTTTAGAAACATCAATTCTTGCATGTTTTTGAAGGCCAGCATGGTTTCTTTTGAATTCGTGTTGAGTTAGTGTGAAAAGTGCAGTATATGTTCATTTTGTGCTTTTCTCGCTCAAATAGCGTTATTTTGAGCGGAAAATGACAGTATGTGCTTATTTCAGATTCATGTGTTTTTATGTATCAAACTGTGTGAGAATGACAATTCCACTGTAGAAACATCAAGTCTTGCATGTTTTTGAAGGACAGCCTGGTTTATTTTGAATTCCTGTTGAGTTAGTGTGAAAAGTGCAGTATATGTTCATTTTGTGCTTTTCTCGCTCAAATAGCGTTATTCTGACTTGAAAATGACGGAATATGAGTATTTTAGATTCATTTGTATTTATTTGTCAAACTGTCAGAGAATGACATTTCCACTTTAGAAACATCAATTCTTGCATGTTTTTGAAGGCCAGCATGTTTTCTTTTGAATTCGTGTTGAGTTAGTGTGAAAAGTGCAGTATATGTTCATTTTGTGCTTTTCTCGCTCAAATAGCGTTATTTTGACCTGAAAATGACGGAATATGAGTATTTTAGATTCATTTGTATTTATTTGTCAAACTGTCATAGAATGACATTTCCACTTTAGAAACATCAATTCTTGCATGTTTTTGAAGGCCAGCATGGTTTCTTTTGAATTCGTGTTGAGTTAGTGTGAAAAGTGCAGTATATGTTCATTTTGTGCTTTTCTCGCTCAAATAGCGTTATTTTGAGCGGAAAATGACAGTATGTGCTTATTTCAGATTCATGTGTTTTTATGTATCAAACTGTGTGAGAATGACAATTCCACTGTAGAAACATCAATTCTTGCATGTTTTTGAAGGCCAGCATGTTTTCTTTTGAATTCGTGTTGAGTTAGTGTGAAAAGTGCAGTATATGTTCATTTTGTGCTTTTCTCGCTCAAATAGCGTTATTTTGACCTGAAAATGACGGAATATGAGTATTTTAGATTCATTTGTATTTATTTGTCAAACTGTCAGAGAATGACATTTCCACTTTAGAAACATCAATTCTTGCATGTTTTTGAAGGCCAGCATGGTTTCTTTTGAATTCGTGTTGAGTTAGTGTGAAAAGTGCAGTATATGTTCATTTTGTGCTTTTCTCGCTCAAATAGCGTTATTTTGAGCGGAAAATGACAGTATGTGCTTATTTCAGATTCATGTGTTTTTATGTATCAAACTGTGTGAGAATGACAATTCCACTGTAGAAACATCAAGTCTTGCATGTTTTTGAAGGACAGCCTGGTTTATTTTGAATTCCTGTTGAGTTAGTGTGAAAAGTGCAGTATATGTTCATTTTGTGCTTTTCTCGCTCAAATAGCGTTATTCTGACTTGAAAATGACGGAATATGAGTATTTTAGATTCATTTGTATTTATTTGTCAAACTGTCAGAGAATGACATTTCCACTTTAGAAACATCAATTCTTGCATGTTTTTGAAGGCCAGCATGTTTTCTTTTGAATTCGTGTTGAGTTAGTGTGAAAAGTGCAGTATATGTTCATTTTGTGCTTTTCTCGCTCAAATAGCGTTATTCTGACTTGAAAATGACGGAATATGAGTATTTTAGATTCATTTGTATTTATTTGTCAAACTGTCAGAGAATCACATTTCCACTTTAGAAACATCAATTCTTGCATGTTTTTGAAGGCCAGCATGGTTTCTTTTGAATTCGTGTTGAGTTAGTGTGAAAAGTGCAGTATATGTTCATTTTGTGCTTTTCTCGCTCAAATAGCGTTATTCTGACTTGAAAATGACGGAATATGAGTATTTTAGATTCATTTGTATTTATTTGTCAAACTGTCAGAGAATCACATTTCCACTTTAGAAACATCAATTCTTGCATGT
Organism: Chaetodon auriga; assembly: GCF_051107435.1. Lineage (NCBI taxonomy): Eukaryota > Metazoa > Chordata > Actinopteri > Chaetodontiformes > Chaetodontidae > Chaetodon > Chaetodon auriga. The sequence continues at coordinate 33,273 of NW_027481961.1, forward strand.
TTTTGAAGGACAGCATGGTTTCTTTTGAATTCGTGTTGAGTTAGTGTGAAAAGTGCAGTATATGTTCATTTTGTGCTTTTCTCGCTCAAATAGCGTTATTTTGACCTGAAAATGACGGAATATGAGTATTTTAGATTCATTTGTATTTATTTGTCAAACTGTCAGAGAATGACATTTCCACTTTAGAAACATCAATTCTTGCATGTTTTTGAAGGCCAGCATGGTTTCTTTTGAATTCGTGTTGAGTTAGTGTGAAAAGTGCAGTATATGTTCATTTTGTGCTTTTCTCGCTCAAATAGCGTTATTTTGAGCGGAAAATGACAGTATGTGCTTATTTCAGATTCATGTGTTTTTATGTATCAAACTGTGTGAGAATGACAATTCCACTGTAGAAACATCAAGTCTTGCATGTTTTTGAAGGACAGCCTGGTTTATTTTGAATTCCTGTTGAGTTAGTGTGAAAAGTGCAGTATATGTTCATTTTGTGCTTTTCTCGCTCAAATAGCGTTATTCTGACTTGAAAATGACGGAATATGAGTATTTTAGATTCATTTGTATTTATTTGTCAAACTGTCAGAGAATGACATTTCCACTTTAGAAACATCAATTCTTGCATGTTTTTGAAGGCCAGCATGTTTTCTTTTGAATTCGTGTTGAGTTAGTGTGAAAAGTGCAGTATATGTTCATTTTGTGCTTTTCTCGCTCAAATAGCGTTATTTTGACCTGAAAATGACGGAATATGAGTATTTTAGATTCATTTGTATTTATTTGTCAAACTGTCATAGAATGACATTTCCACATTAGAAACATCAATTCTTGCATGTTTTTGAAGGCCAGCATGGTTTCTTTTGAATTCGTGTTGAGTTAGTGTGAAAAGTGCAGTATATGTTCATTTTGTGCTTTTCTCGCTCAAATAGCGTTATTTTGAGCGGAAAATGACAGTATGTGCTTATTTCAGATTCATGTGTTTTTATGTATCAAACTGTGTGAGAATGACAATTCCACTGTAGAAACATCAATTCTTGCATGTTTTTGAAGGCCAGCATGTTTTCTTTTGAATTCGTGTTGAGTTAGTGTGAAAAGTGCAGTATATGTTCATTTTGTGCTTTTCTCGCTCAAATAGCGTTATTTTGACCTGAAAATGACGGAATATGAGTATTTTAGATTCATTTGTATTTATTTGTCAAACTGTCAGAGAATGACATTTCCACTTTAGAAACATCAATTCTTGCATGTTTTTGAAGGCCAGCATGGTTTCTTTTGAATTCGTGTTGAGTTAGTGTGAAAAGTGCAGTATATGTTCATTTTGTGCTTTTCTCGCTCAAATAGCGTTATTTTGAGCGGAAAATGACAGTATGTGCTTATTTCAGATTCATGTGTTTTTATGTATCAAACTGTGTGAGAATGACAATTCCACTGTAGAAACATCAAGTCTTGCATGTTTTTGAAGGACAGCCTGGTTTATTTTGAATTCCTGTTGAGTTAGTGTGAAAAGTGCAGTATATGTTCATTTTGTGCTTTTCTCGCTCAAATAGCGTTATTCTGACTTGAAAATGACGGAATATGAGTATTTTAGATTCATTTGTATTTATTTGTCAAACTGTCAGAGAATGACATTTCCACTTTAGAAACATCAATTCTTGCATGTTTTTGAAGGCCAGCATGTTTTCTTTTGAATTCGTGTTGAGTTAGTGTGAAAAGTGCAGTATATGTTCATTTTGTGCTTTTCTCGCTCAAATAGCGTTATTTTGACCTGAAAATGACGGAATATGAGTATTTTAGATTCATTTGTATTTATTTGTCAAACTGTCATAGAATGACATTTCCACTTTAGAAACATCAATTCTTGCATGTTTTTGAAGGCCAGCATGGTTTCTTTTGAATTCGTGTTGAGTTAGTGTGAAAAGTGCAGTATATGTTCATTTTGTGCTTTTCTCGCTCAAATAGCGTTATTTTGAGCGGAAAATGACAGTATGTGCTTATTTCAGATTCATGTGTTTTTATGTATCAAACTGTGTGAGAATGACAATTCCACTGTAGAAACATCAATTCTTGCATGTTTTTGAAGGCCAGCATGTTTTCTTTTGAATTCGTGTTGAGTTAGTGTGAAAAGTGCAGTATATGTTCATTTTGTGCTTTTCTCGCTCAAATAGCGTTATTTTGACCTGAAAATGACGGAATATGAGTATTTTAGATTCATTTGTATTTATTTGTCAAACTGTCAGAGAATGACATTTCCACTTTAGAAACATCAATTCTTGCATGTTTTTGAAGGCCAGCATGGTTTCTTTTGAATTCGTGTTGAGTTAGTGTGAAAAGTGCAGTATATGTTCATTTTGTGCTTTTCTCGCTCAAATAGCGTTATTTTGAGCGGAAAATGACAGTATGTGCTTATTTCAGATTCATGTGTTTTTATGTATCAAACTGTGTGAGAATGACAATTCCACTGTAGAAACATCAAGTCTTGCATGTTTTTGAAGGACAGCCTGGTTTATTTTGAATTCCTGTTGAGTTAGTGTGAAAAGTGCAGTATATGTTCATTTTGTGCTTTTCTCGCTCAAATAGCGTTATTCTGACTTGAAAATGACGGAATATGAGTATTTTAGATTCATTTGTATTTATTTGTCAAACTGTCAGAGAATGACATTTCCACTTTAGAAACATCAATTCTTGCATGTTTTTGAAGGCCAGCATGTTTTCTTTTGAATTCGTGTTGAGTTAGTGTGAAAAGTGCAGTATATGTTCATTTTGTGCTTTTCTCGCTCAAATAGCGTTATTTTGACCTGAAAATGACGGAATATGAGTATTTTAGATTCATTTGTATTTATTTGTCAAACTGTCATAGAATGACATTTCCACTTTAGAAACATCAATTCTTGCATGTTTTTGAAGGCCAGCATGGTTTCTTTTGAATTCGTGTTGAGTTAGTGTGAAAAGTGCAGTATATGTTCATTTTGTGCTTTTCTCGCTCAAATAGCGTTATTTTGAGCGGAAAATGACAGTATGTGCTTATTTCAGATTCATGTGTTTTTATGTATCAAACTGTGTGAGAATGACAATTCCACTGTAGAAACATCAATTCTTGCATGTTTTTGAAGGCCAGCATGTTTTCTTTTGAATTCGTGTTGAGTTAGTGTGAAAAGTGCAGTATATGTTCATTTTGTGCTTTTCTCGCTCAAATAGCGTTATTTTGACCTGAAAATGACGGAATATGAGTATTTTAGATTCATTTGTATTTATTTGTCAAACTGTCATAGAATGACATTTCCACTTTAGAAACATCAATTCTTGCATGTTTTTGAAGGCCAGCATGGTTTCTTTTGAATTCGTGTTGAGTTAGTGTGAAAAGTGCAGTATATGTTCATTTTGTGCTTTTCTCGCTCAAATAGCGTTATTTTGAGCGGAAAATGACAGTATGTGCTTATTTCAGATTCATGTGTTTTTATGTATCAAACTGTGTGAGAATGACAATTCCACTGTAGAAACATCAAGTCTTGCATGTTTTTGAAGGACAGCATGGTTTATTTTGAATTCCTGTTGAGTTAGTGTGAAAAGTGCAGTATATGTTCATTTTGTGCTTTTCTCGCTCAAATAGCGTTATTCTGACTTGAAAATGACGGAATATGAGTATTTTAGATTCATTTGTATTTATTTGTCAAACTGTCAGAGAATGACATTTCCACTTTAGAAACATCAATTCTTGCATGTTTTTGAAGGCCAGCATGTTTTCTTTTGAATTCGTGTTGAGTTAGTGTGAAAAGTGCAGTATATGTTCATTTTGTGCTTTTCTCGCTCAAATAGCGTTATTCTGACTTGAAAATGACGGAATATGAGTATTTTAGATTCATTTGTATTTATTTGTCAAACTGTCAGAGAATCACATTTCCACTTTAGAAACATCAATTCTTGCATGTTTTTGAAGGCCAGCATGGTTTCTTTTGAATTCGTGTTGAGTTAGTGTGAAAAGTGCAGTATATGTTCATTTTGTGCTTTTCTCGCTCAAATAGCGTTATTCTGACTTGAAAATGACGGAATATGAGTATTTTAGATTCATTTGTATTTATTTGTCAAACTGTCAGAGAATCACATTTCCACTTTAGAAACATCAATTCTTGCATGTTTTTGAAGGACAGCATGGTTTCTTTTGAATTCGTGTTGAGTTAGTGTGAAAAGTGCAGTATATGTTCATTTTGTGCTTTTCTCGCTCAAATAGCGTTATTTTGACCTGAAAATGACGGAATATGAGTATTTTAGATTCATTTGTATTTATTTGTCAAACTGTCAGAGAATGACATTTCCACTTTAGAAACATCAATTCTTGCATGTTTTTGAAGGCCAGCATGGTTTCTTTTGAATTCGTGTTGAGTTAGTGTGAAAAGTGCAGTATATGTTCATTTTGTGCTTTTCTCGCTCAAATAGCGTTATTTTGAGCGGAAAATGACAGTATGTGCTTATTTCAGATTCATGTGTTTTTATGTATCAAACTGTGTGAGAATGACAATTCCACTGTAGAAACATCAAGTCTTGCATGTTTTTGAAGGACAGCCTGGTTTATTTTGAATTCCTGTTGAGTTAGTGTGAAAAGTGCAGTATATGTTCATTTTGTGCTTTTCTCGCTCAAATAGCGTTATTCTGACTTGAAAATGACGGAATATGAGTATTTTAGATTCATTTGTATTTATTTGTCAAACTGTCAGAGAATGACATTTCCACTTTAGAAACATCAATTCTTGCATGTTTTTGAAGGCCAGCATGGTTTCTTTTGAATTCGTGTTGAGTTAGTGTGAAAAGTGCAGTATATGTTCATTTTGTGCTTTTCTCGCTCAAATAGCGTTATTTTGAGCGGAAAATGACAGTATGTGCTTATTTCAGATTCATGTGTTTTTATGTATCAAACTGTGTGAGAATGACAATTCCACTGTAGAAACATCAATTCTTGCATGTTTTTGAAGGCCAGCATGTTTTCTTTTGAATTCGTGTTGAGTTAGTGTGAAAAGTGCAGTATATGTTCATTTTGTGCTTTTCTCGCTCAAATAGCGTTATTTTGACCTGAAAATGACGGAATATGAGTATTTTAGATTCATTTGTATTTATTTGTCAAACTGTCATAGAATGACATTTCCACTTTAGAAACATCAATTCTTGCATGTTTTTGAAGGCCAGCATGGTTTCTTTTGAATTCGTGTTGAGTTAGTGTGAAAAGTGCAGTATATGTTCATTTTGTGCTTTTCTCGCTCAAATAGCGTTATTTTGAGCGGAAAATGACAGTATGTGCTTATTTCAGATTCATGTGTTTTTATGTATCAAACTGTGTGAGAATGACAATTCCACTGTAGAAACATCAAGTCTTGCATGTTTTTGAAGGACAGCATGGTTTATTTTGAATTCCTGTTGAGTTAGTGTGAAAAGTGCAGTATATGTTCATTTTGTGCTTTTCTCGCTCAAATAGCGTTATTCTGACTTGAAAATGACGGAATATGAGTATTTTAGATTCATTTGTATTTATTTGTCAAACTGTCAGAGAGTGACATTTCCACTTTAGAAACATCAATTCTTGCATGTTTTTGAAGGCCAGCATGTTTTCTTTTGAATTCATGTTGAGTTAGTGTGAAAAGTGCAGTATATGTTCATTTTGTGCTTTTCTCGCTCAAATAGCGTTATTTTGACCTGAAAATGACGGAATATGAGTATTTTAGATTCATTTGTATTTATTTGTCAAACTGTCATAGAATGACATTTCCACTTTAGAAACATCAATTCTTGCATGTTTTTGAAGGCCAGCATGGTTTCTTTTGAATTCGTGTTGAGTTAGTGTGAAAAGTGCAGTATATGTTCATTTTGTGCTTTTCTCGCTCAAATAGCGTTATTCTGACTTGAAAATGACGGAATATGAGTATTTTAGATTCATTTGTATTTATTTGTCAAACTGTCAGAGAATCACATTTCCACTTTAGAAACATCAATTCTTGCATGTTTTTGAAGGCCAGCATGGTTTCTTTTGAATTCGTGTTGAGTTAGTGTGAAAAGTGCAGTATATGTTCATTTTGTGCTTTTCTCGCTCAAATAGCGTTATTCTGACTTGAAAATGACGGAATATGAGTATTTTAGATTCATTTGTATTTATTTGTCAAACTGTCAGAGAATGACATTTCCACTTTAGAAACATCAATTCTTGCATGTTTTTGAAGGACAGCATGGTTTCTTTTGAATTCGTGTTGAGTTAGTGTGAAAAGTGCAGTATATGTTCATTTTGTGCTTTTCTCGCTCAAATAGCGTTATTTTGACCTGAAAATGACGGAATATGAGTATTTTAGATTCATTTGTATTTATTTGTCAAACTGTCAGAGAATGACATTTCCACTTTAGAAACATCAATTCTTGCATGTTTTTGAAGGCCAGCATGGTTTCTTTTGAATTCGTGTTGAGTTAGTGTGAAAAGTGCAGTATATGTTCATTTTGTGCTTTTCTCGCTCAAATAGCGTTATTTTGAGCGGAAAATGACAGTATGTGCTTATTTCAGATTCATGTGTTTTTATGTATCAAACTGTGTGAGAATGACAATTCCACTGTAGAAACATCAAGTCTTGCATGTTTTTGAAGGACAGCCTGGTTTATTTTGAATTCCTGTTGAGTTAGTGTGAAAAGTGCAGTATATGTTCATTTTGTGCTTTTCTCGCTCAAATAGCGTTATTCTGACTTGAAAATGACGGAATATGAGTATGTTAGATTCATTTGTATTTATTTGTCAAACTGTCAGAGAATCACATTTCCACTTTAGAAACATCAATTCTTGCATGTTTTTGAAGGCCAGCATGGTTTCTTTTGAATTCGTGTTGAGTTAGTGTGAAAAGTGCAGTATATGTTCATTTTGTGCTTTTCTCGCTCAAATAGCGTTATTCTGACTTGAAAATGACGGAATATGAGTATTTTAGATTCATTTGTATTTATTTGTCAAACTGTCAGAGAATCACATTTCCACTTTAGAAACATCAATTCTTGCATGTTTTTGAAGGACAGCATCATTTCTTTTGAATTCGTGTTGAGTTAGTGTGAAAAGTGCAGTATATGTTCATTTTGTGCTTTTCTCGCTCAAATAGCGTTATTTTGACCTGAAAATGACGGAATATGAGTATTTTAGATTCATTTGTATTTATTTGTCAAACTGTCATAGAATGACATTTCCACTTTAGAAACATCAATTCTTGCATGTTTTTGAAGGCCAGCATGGTTTCTTTTGAATTCGTGTTGAGTTAGTGTGAAAAGTGCAGTATATGTTCATTTTGTGCTTTTCTCGCTCAAATAGCGTTATTTTGAGCGGAAAATGACAGTATGTGCTTATTTCAGATTCATGTGTTTTTATGTATCAAACTGTGTGAGAATGACAATTCCACTGTAGAAACATCAAGTCTTGCATGTTTTTGAAGGACAGCATGGTTTATTTTGAATTCCTGTTGAGTTAGTGTGAAAAGTGCAGTATATGTTCATTTTGTACTTTTCTCGCTCAAATAGCGTTATTCTGACTTGAAAATGACGGAATATGAGTATTTTAGATTCATTTGTATTTATTTGTCAAACTGTCAGAGAATGACATTTCCACTTTAGAAACATCAATTCTTGCATGTTTTTGAAGGCCAGCATGTTTTCTTTTGAATTCGTGTTGAGTTAGTGTGAAAAGTGCAGTATATGTTCATTTTGTGCTTTTCTCGCTCAAATAGCGTTATTTTGACCTGAAAATGACGGAATATGAGTATTTTAGATTCATTTGTATTTATTTGTCAAACTGTCATAGAATGACATTTCCACTTTAGAAACATCAATTCTTGCATGTTTTTGAAGGCCAGCATGGTTTCTTTTGAATTCGTGTTGAGTTAGTGTGAAAAGTGCAGTATATGTTCATTTTGTGCTTTTCTCGCTCAAATAGCGTTATTTTGAGCGGAAAATGACAGTATGTGCTTATTTCAGATTCATGTGTTTTTATGTATCAAACTGTGTGAGAATGACAATTACACTGTAGAAACATCAAGTCTTGCATGTTTTTGAAGGACAGCCTGGTTTATTTTGAATTCCTGTTGAGTTAGTGTGAAAAGTGCAGTATATGTTCATTTTGTGCTTTTCTCGCTCAAATAGCGTTATTCTGACTTGAAAATGACGGAATATGAGTATTTTAGATTCATTTGTATTTATTTGTCAAACTGTCAGAGAATGACATTTCCACTTTAGAAACATCAATTCTTGCATGTTTTTGAAGGCCAGCATCATTTCTTTTGAATTCGTGTTGAGTTAGTGTGAAAAGTGCAGTATATGTTCATTTTGTGCTTTTCTCGCTCAAATAGCGTTATTTTGACCTGAAAATGACGGAATATGAGTATTTTAGATTCATTTGTATTTATTTGTCAAACTGTCAGAGAATGACATTTCCACTTTAGAAACATCAATTCTTGCATGTTTTTGAAGGCCAGCATGGTTTCTTTTGAATTCGTGTTGAGTTAGTGTGAAAAGTGCAGTATATGTTCATTTTGTGCTTTTCTCGCTCAAATAGCGTTATTTTGAGCGGAAAATGACAGTATGTGCTTATTTCAGATTCATGTGTTTTTATGTATCAAACTGTGTGAGAATGACAATTCCACTGTAGAAACATCAAGTCTTGCATGTTTTTGAAGGACAGCCTGGTTTATTTTGAATTCCTGTTGAGTTAGTGTGAAAAGTGCAGTATATGTTCATTTTGTGCTTTTCTCGCTCAAATAGCGTTATTCTGACTTGAAAATGACGGAATATGAGTATTTTAGATTCATTTGTATTTATTTGTCAAACTGTCAGAGAATGACATTTCCACTTTAGAAACATCAATTCTTGCATGTTTTTGAAGGCCAGCATCATTTCTTTTGAATTCGTGTTGAGTTAGTGTGAAAAGTGCAGTATATGTTCATTTTGTGCTTTTCTCGCTCAAATAGCGTTATTTTGACCTGAAAATGACGGAATATGAGTATTTTAGATTCATTTGTATTTATTTGTCAAACTGTCATAGAATGACATTTCCACTTTAGAAACATCAATTCTTGCATGTTTTTGAAGGCCAGCATGGTTTCTTTTGAATTCGTGTTGAGTTAGTGTGAAAAGTGCAGTATATGTTCATTTTGTGCTTTTCTCGCTCAAATAGCGTTATTTTGAGCGGAAAATGACAGTATGTGCTTATTTCAGATTCATGTGTTTTTATGTATCAAACTGTGTGAGAATGACAATTCCACTGTAGAAACATCAAGTCTTGCATGTTTTTGAAGGACAGCATGGTTTATTTTGAATTCCTGTTGAGTTAGTGTGAAAAGTGCAGTATATGTTCATTTTGTACTTTTCTCGCTCAAATAGCGTTATTCTGACTTGAAAATGACGGAATATGAGTATTTTAGATTCATTTGTATTTATTTGTCAAACTGTCAGAGAATGACATTTCCACTTTAGAAACATCAATTCTTGCATGTTTTTGAAGGCCAGCATGTTTTCTTTTGAATTCGTGTTGAGTTAGTGTGAAAAGTGCAGTATATGTTCATTTTGTGCTTTTCTCGCTCAAATAGCGTTATTTTGACCTGAAAATGACGGAATATGAGTATTTTAGATTCATTTGTATTTATTTGTCAAACTGTCATAGAATGACATTTCCACTTTAGAAACATCAATTCTTGCATGTTTTTGAAGGCCAGCATGGTTTCTTTTGAATTCGTGTTGAGTTAGTGTGAAAAGTGCAGTATATGTTCATTTTGTGCTTTTCTCGCTCAAATAGCGTTATTCTGACTTGAAAATGACGGAATATGAGTATTTTAGATTCATTTGTATTTATTTGTCAAACTGTCAGAGAATCACATTTCCACTTTAGAAACATCAATTCTTGCATGTTTTTGAAGGCCAGCATGGTTTCTTTTGAATTCGTGTTGAGTTAGTGTGAAAAGTGCAGTATATGTTCATTTTGTGCTTTTCTCGCTCAAATAGCGTTATTCTGACTTGAAAATGACGGAATATGAGTATTTTAGATTCATTTGTATTTATTTGTCAAACTGTCAGAGAATCACATTTCCACTTTAGAAACATCAATTCTTGCATGTTTTTGAAGGACAGCATGGTTTCTTTTGAATTCGTGTTGAGTTAGTGTGAAAAGTGCAGTATATGTTCATTTTGTGCTTTTCTCGCTCAAATAGCGTTATTTTGAGCTGAAAATGACGGAATATGAGTATTTTAGATTCATTTGTATTTATTTGTCAAACTGTCAGAGAATGACATTTCCACTTTAGAAACATCAATTCTTGCATGTTTTTGAAGGCCAGCATGGTTTCTTTTGAATTCGTGTTGAGTTAGTGTGAAAAGTGCAGTATATGTTCATTTTGTGCTTTTCTCGCTCAAATAGCGTTATTTTGAGCGGAAAATGACAGTATGTGCTTATTTCAGATTCATGTGTTTTTATGTATCAAACTGTGTGAGAATGACAATTCCACTGTAGAAACATCAAGTCTTGCATGTTTTTGAAGGACAGCCTGGTTTATTTTGAATTCCTGTTGAGTTAGTGTGAAAAGTGCAGTATATGTTCATTTTGTGCTTTTCTCGCTCAAATAGCGTTATTCTGACTTGAAAATGACGGAATATGAGTATTTTAGATTCATTTGTATTTATTTGTCAAACTGTCAGAGAATGACATTTCCACTTTAGAAACATCAATTCTTGCATGTTTTTGAAGGCCAGCATCATTTCTTTTGAATTCGTGTTGAGTTAGTGTGAAAAGTGCAGTATATGTTCATTTTGTGCTTTTCTCGCTCAAATAGCGTTATTCTGACTTGAAAATGACGGAATATGAGTATTTTAGATTCATTTGTATTTATTTGTCAAACTGTCAGAGAATCACATTTCCACTTTAGAAACATCAATTCTTGCATGTTTTTGAAGGCCAGCATGGTTTCTTTTGAATTCGTGTTGAGTTAGTGTGAAAAGTGCAGTATATGTTCATTTTGTGCTTTTCTCGCTCAAATAGCGTTATTCTGACTTGAAAATGACGGAATATGAGTATTTTAGATTCATTTGTATTTATTTGTCAAACTGTCAGAGAATCACATTTCCACTTTAGAAACATCAATTCTTGCATGTTTTTGAAGGACAGCATGGTTTCTTTTGAATTCGTGTTGAGTTAGTGTGAAAAGTGCAGTATATGTTCATTTTGTGCTTTTCTCGCTCAAATAGCGTTATTTTGAGCTGAAAATGACGGAATATGAGTATTTTAGATTCATTTGTATTTATTTGTCAAACTGTCAGAGAATGACATTTCCACTTTAGAAACATCAATTCTTGCATGTTTTTGAAGGACAGCCTGGTTTATTTTGAATTCCTGTTGAGTTAGTGTGAAAAGTGCAGTATATGTTCATTTTGTGCTTTTCTCGCTCAAATAGCGTTATTCTGACTTGAAAATGACGGAATATGAGTATTTTAGATTCATTTGTATTTATTTGTCAAACTGTCAGAGAATGACATTTCCACTTTAGAAACATCAATTCTTGCATGTTTTTGAAGGCCAGCATGTTTTCTTTTGAATTCGTGTTGAGTTAGTGTGAAAAGTGCAGTATATGTTCATTTTGTGCTTTTCTCGCTCAAATAGCGTTATTTTGACCTGAAAATGACGGAATATGAGTATTTTAGATTCATTTGTATTTATTTGTCAAACTGTCATAGAATGACATTTCCACTTTAGAAACATCAATTCTTGCATGTTTTTGAAGGCCAGCATGGTTTCTTTTGAATTCGTGTTGAGTTAGTGTGAAAAGTGCAGTATATGTTCATTTTGTGCTTTTCTCGCTCAAATAGCGTTATTCTGACTTGAAAATGACGGAATATGAGTATTTTAGATTCATTTGTATTTATTTGTCAAACTGTCAGAGAATCACATTTCCACTTTAGAAACATCAATTCTTGCATGTTTTTGAAGGCCAGCATGGTTTCTTTTGAATTCGTGTTGAGTTAGTGTGAAAAGTGCAGTATATGTTCATTTTGTGCTTTTCTCGCTCAAATAGCGTTATTCTGACTTGAAAATGACGGAATATGAGTATTTTAGATTCATTTGTATTTATTTGTCAAACTGTCAGAGAATCACATTTCCACTTTAGAAACATCAATTCTTGCATGTTTTTGAAGGACAGCATGGTTTCTTTTGAATTCGTGTTGAGTTAGTGTGAAAAGTGCAGTATATGTTCATTTTGTGCTTTTCTCGCTCAAATAGCGTTATTTTGAGCTGAAAATGACGGAATATGAGTATTTTAGATTCATTTGTATTTATTTGTCAAACTGTCAGAGAATGACATTTCCACTTTAGAAACATCAATTCTTGCATGTTTTTGAAGGCCAGCATGGTTTCTTTTGAATTCGTGTTGAGTTAGTGTGAAAAGTGCAGTATATGTTCATTTTGTGCTTTTCTCGCTCAAATAGCGTTATTTTGAGCGGAAAATGACAGTATGTGCTTATTTCAGATTCATGTGTTTTTATGTATCAAACTGTGTGAGAATGACAATTCCACTGTAGAAACATCAAGTCTTGCATGTTTTTGAAGGACAGCCTGGTTTATTTTGAATTCCTGTTGAGTTAGTGTGAAAAGTGCAGTATATGTTCATTTTGTGCTTTTCTCGCTCAAATAGCGTTATTCTGACTTGAAAATGACGGAATATGAGTATTTTAGATTCATTTGTATTTATTTGTCAAACTGTCAGAGAATGACATTTCCACTTTAGAAACATCAATTCTTGCATGTTTTTGAAGGCCAGCATCATTTCTTTTGAATTCGTGTTGAGTTAGTGTGAAAAGTGCAGTATATGTTCATTTTGTGCTTTTCTCGCTCAAATAGCGTTATTTTGACCTGAAAATGACGGAATATGAGTATTTTAGATTCATTTGTATTTATTTGTCAAACTGTCATAGAATGACATTTCCACTTTAGAAACATCAATTCTTGCATGTTTTTGAAGGCCAGCATGGTTTCTTTTGAATTCGTGTTGAGTTAGTGTGAAAAGTGCAGTATATGTTCATTTTGTGCTTTTCTCGCTCAAATAGCGTTATTTTGAGCGGAAAATGACAGTATGTGCTTATTTCAGATTCATGTGTTTTTATGTATCAAACTGTGTGAGAATGACAATTCCACTGTAGAAACATCAAGTCTTGCATGTTTTTGAAGGACAGCATGGTTTATTTTGAATTCCTGTTGAGTTAGTGTGAAAAGTGCAGTATATGTTCATTTTGTACTTTTCTCGCTCAAATAGCGTTATTCTGACTTGAAAATGACGGAATATGAGTATTTTAGATTCATTTGTATTTATTTGTCAAACTGTCAGAGAATGACATTTCCACTTTAGAAACATCAATTCTTGCATGTTTTTGAAGGCCAGCATGTTTTCTTTTGAATTCGTGTTGAGTTAGTGTGAAAAGTGCAGTATATGTTCATTTTGTGCTTTTCTCGCTCAAATAGCGTTATTTTGACCTGAAAATGACGGAATATGAGTATTTTAGATTCATTTGTATTTATTTGTCAAACTGTCATAGAATGACATTTCCACTTTAGAAACATCAATTCTTGCATGTTTTTGAAGGCCAGCATGGTTTCTTTTGAATTCGTGTTGAGTTAGTGTGAAAAGTGCAGTATATGTTCATTTTGTGCTTTTCTCGCTCAAATAGCGTTATTCTGACTTGAAAATGACGGAATATGAGTATTTTAGATTCATTTGTATTTATTTGTCAAACTGTCAGAGAATCACATTTCCACTTTAGAAACATCAATTCTTGCATGTTTTTGAAGGCCAGCATGGTTTCTTTTGAATTCGTGTTGAGTTAGTGTGAAAAGTGCAGTATATGTTCATTTTGTGCTTTTCTCGCTCAAATAGCGTTATTCTGACTTGAAAATGACGGAATATGAGTATTTTAGATTCATTTGTATTTATTTGTCAAACTGTCAGAGAATCACATTTCCACTTTAGAAACATCAATTCTTGCATGTTTTTGAAGGACAGCATGGTTTCTTTTGAATTCGTGTTGAGTTAGTGTGAAAAGTGCAGTATATGTTCATTTTGTGCTTTTCTCGCTCAAATAGCGTTATTTTGAGCTGAAAATGACGGAATATGAGTATTTTAGATTCATTTGTATTTATTTGTCAAACTGTCAGAGAATGACATTTCCACTTTAGAAACATCAATTCTTGCATGTTTTTGAAGGCCAGCATGGTTTCTTTTGAATTCGTGTTGAGTTAGTGTGAAAAGTGCAGTATATGTTCATTTTGTGCTTTTCTCGCTCAAATAGCGTTATTTTGAGCGGAAAATGACAGTATGTGCTTATTTCAGATTCATGTGTTTTTATGTATCAAACTGTGTGAGAATGACAATTCCACTGTAGAAACATCAAGTCTTGCATGTTTTTGAAGGACAGCCTGGTTTATTTTGAATTCCTGTTGAGTTAGTGTGAAAAGTGCAGTATATGTTCATTTTGTGCTTTTCTCGCTCAAATAGCGTTATTCTGACTTGAAAATGACGGAATATGAGTATTTTAGATTCATTTGTATTTATTTGTCAAACTGTCAGAGAATGACATTTCCACTTTAGAAACATCAATTCTTGCATGTTTTTGAAGGCCAGCATCATTTCTTTTGAATTCGTGTTGAGTTAGTGTGAAAAGTGCAGTATATGTTCATTTTGTGCTTTTCTCGCTCAAATAGCGTTATTTTGACCTGAAAATGACGGAATATGAGTATTTTAGATTCATTTGTAATTATTTGTCAAACTGTCATAGAATGACATTTCCACTTTAGAAACATCAATTCTTGCATGTTTTTGAAGGCCAGCATGGTTTCTTTTGAATTCGTGTTGAGTTAGTGTGAAAAGTGCAGTATATGTTCATTTTGTGCTTTTCTCGCTCAAATAGCGTTATTTTGAGCGGAAAATGACAGTATGTGCTTATTTCAGATTCATGTGTTTTTATGTATCAAACTGTGTGAGAATGACAATTCCACTGTAGAAACATCAAGTCTTGCATGTTTTTGAAGGACAGCATGGTTTATTTTGAATTCCTGTTGAGTTAGTGTGAAAAGTGCAGTATATGTTCATTTTGTACTTTTCTCGCTCAAATAGCGTTATTCTGACTTGAAAATGACGGAATATGAGTATTTTAGATTCATTTGTATTTATTTGTCAAACTGTCAGAGAATGACATTTCCACTTTAGAAACATCAATTCTTGCATGTTTTTGAAGGCCAGCATGTTTTCTTTTGAATTCGTGTTGAGTTAGTGTGAAAAGTGCAGTATATGTTCATTTTGTGCTTTTCTCGCTCAAATAGCGTTATTTTGAGCGGAAAATGACAGTATGTGCTTATTTCAGATTCATGTGTTTTTATGTATCAAACTGTGTGAGAATGACAATTCCACTGTAGAAACATCAAGTCTTGCATGTTTTTGAAGGACAGCCTGGTTTATTTTGAATTCCTGTTGAGTTAGTGTGAAAAGTGCAGTATATGTTCATTTTGTGCTTTTCTCGCTCAAATAGCGTTATTCTGACTTGAAAATGACGGAATATGAGTATTTTAGATTCATTTGTATTTATTTGTCAAACTGTCAGAGAATGACATTTCCACTTTAGAAACATCAATTCTTGCATGTTTTTGAAGGCCAGCATCATTTCTTTTGAATTCGTGTTGAGTTAGTGTGAAAAGTGCAGTATATGTTCATTTTGTGCTTTTCTCGCTCAAATAGCGTTATTTTGACCTGAAAATGACGGAATATGAGTATTTTAGATTCATTTGTATTTATTTGTCAAACTGTCATAGAATGACATTTCCACTTTAGAAACATCAATTCTTGCATGTTTTTGAAGGCCAGCATGGTTTCTTTTGAATTCGTGTTGAGTTAGTGTGAAAAGTGCAGTATATGTTCATTTTGTGCTTTTCTCGCTCAAATAGCGTTATTTTGAGCGGAAAATGACAGTATGTGCTTATTTCAGATTCATGTGTTTTTATGTATCAAACTGTGTGAGAATGACAATTCCACTGTAGAAACATCAAGTCTTGCATGTTTTTGAAGGACAGCATGGTTTATTTTGAATTCCTGTTGAGTTAGTGTGAAAAGTGCAGTATATGTTCATTTTGTACTTTTCTCGCTCAAATAGCGTTATTCTGACTTGAAAATGACGGAATATGAGTATTTTAGATTCATTTGTATTTATTTGTCAAACTGTCAGAGAATGACATTTCCACTTTAGAAACATCAATTCTTGCATGTTTTTGAAGGCCAGCATGTTTTCTTTTGAATTCGTGTTGAGTTAGTGTGAAAAGTGCAGTATATGTTCATTTTGTGCTTTTCTCGCTCAAATAGCGTTATTTTGACCTGAAAATGACGGAATATGAGTATTTTAGATTCATTTGTATTTATTTGTCAAACTGTCATAGAATGACATTTCCACTTTAGAAACATCAATTCTTGCATGTTTTTGAAGGCCAGCATGGTTTCTTTTGAATTCGTGTTGAGTTAGTGTGAAAAGTGCAGTATATGTTCATTTTGTGCTTTTCTCGCTCAAATAGCGTTATTCTGACTTGAAAATGACGGAATATGAGTATTTTAGATTCATTTGTATTTATTTGTCAAACTGTCAGAGAATCACATTTCCACTTTAGAAACATCAATTCTTGCATGTTTTTGAAGGCCAGCATGGTTTCTTTTGAATTCGTGTTGAGTTAGTGTGAAAAGTGCAGTATATGTTCATTTTGTGCTTTTCTCGCTCAAATAGCGTTATTCTGACTTGAAAATGACGGAATATGAGTATTTTAGATTCATTTGTATTTATTTGTCAAACTGTCAGAGAATCACATTTCCACTTTAGAAACATCAATTCTTGCATGTTTTTGAAGGACAGCATGGTTTCTTTTGAATTCGTGTTGAGTTAGTGTGAAAAGTGCAGTATATGTTCATTTTGTGCTTTTCTCGCTCAAATAGCGTTATTTTGAGCTGAAAATGACGGAATATGAGTATTTTAGATTCATTTGTATTTATTTGTCAAACTGTCAGAGAATGACATTTCCACTTTAGAAACATCAATTCTTGCATGTTTTTGAAGGCCAGCATGGTTTCTTTTGAATTCGTGTTGAGTTAGTGTGAAAAGTGCAGTATATGTTCATTTTGTGCTTTTCTCGCTCAAATAGCGTTATTTTGAGCGGAAAATGACAGTATGTGCTTATTTCAGATTCATGTGTTTTTATGTATCAAACTGTGTGAGAATGACAATTCCACTGTAGAAACATCAAGTCTTGCATGTTTTTGAAGGACAGCATGGTTTATTTTGAATTCCTGTTGAGTTAGTGTGAAAAGTGCAGTATATGTTCATTTTGTGCTTTTCTCGCTCAAATAGCGTTATTCTGACTTGAAAATGACGGAATATGAGTATTTTAGATTCATTTGTATTTATTTGTCAAACTGTCATAGAATGACATTTCCACTTTAGAAACATCAATTCTTGCATGTTTTTGAAGGCCAGCATGGTTTCTTTTGAATTCGTGTTGAGTTAGTGTGAAAAGTGCAGTATATGTTCATTTTGTGCTTTTCTCGCTCAAATAGCGTTATTCTGACTTGAAAATGACGGAATATGAGTATTTTAGATTCATTTGTATTTATTTGTCAAACTGTCATAGAATGACATTTCCACTTTAGAAACATCAATTCTTGCATGTTTTTGAAGGCCAGCATGGTTTCTTTTGAATTCGTGTTGAGTTAGTGTGAAAAGTGCAGTATATGTTCATTTTGTGCTTTTCTCGCTCAAATAGCGTTATTCTGACTTGAAAATGACGGAATATGAGTATTTTAGATTCATTTGTATTTATTTGTCAAACTGTCAGAGAATCACATTTCCACTTTAGAAACATCAATTCTTGCATGTTTTTGAAGGCCAGCATGGTTTCTTTTGAATTCGTGTTGAGTTAGTGTGAAAAGTGCAGTATATGTTCATTTTGTGCTTTTCTCGCTCAAATAGCGTTATTCTGACTTGAAAATGACGGAATATGAGTATTTTAGATTCATTTGTATTTATTTGTCAAACTGTCATAGAATGACATTTCCACTTTAGAAACATCAATTCTTGCATGTTTTTGAAGGCCAGCATGGTTTCTTTTGAATTCGTGTTGAGTTAGTGTGAAAAGTGCAGTATATGTTCATTTTGTGCTTTTCTCGCTCAAATAGCGTTATTTTGAGCGGAAAATGACAGTATGTGCTTATTTCAGATTCATGTGTTTTTATGTATCAAACTGTGTGAGAATGACAATTCCACTGTAGAAACATCAAGTCTTGCATGTTTTTGAAGGACAGCATGGTTTATTTTGAATTCCTGTTGAGTTAGTGTGAAAAGTGCAGTATATGTTCATTTTGTACTTTTCTCGCTCAAATAGCGTTATTCTGACTTGAAAATGACGGAATATGAGTATTTTAGATTCATTTGTATTTATTTGTCAAACTGTCAGAGAATGACATTTCCACTTTAGAAACATCAATTCTTGCATGTTTTTGAAGGCCAGCATGTTTTCTTTTGAATTCGTGTTGAGTTAGTGTGAAAAGTGCAGTATATGTTCATTTTGTGCTTTTCTCGCTCAAATAGCGTTATTTTGACCTGAAAATGACGGAATATGAGTATTTTAGATTCATTTGTATTTATTTGTCAAACTGTCATAGAATGACATTTCCACTTTAGAAACATCAATTCTTGCATGTTTTTGAAGGCCAGCATGGTTTCTTTTGAATTCGTGTTGAGTTAGTGTGAAAAGTGCAGTATATGTTCATTTTGTGCTTTTCTCGCTCAAATAGCGTTATTCTGACTTGAAAATGACGGAATATGAGTATTTTAGATTCATTTGTATTTATTTGTCAAACTGTCAGAGAATCACATTTCCACTTTAGAAACATCAATTCTTGCATGTTTTTGAAGGCCAGCATGGTTTCTTTTGAATTCGTGTTGAGTTAGTGAGAAAAGTGCAGTATATGTTCATTTTGTGCTTTTCTCGCTCAAATAGCGTTATTCTGACTTGAAAATGACGGAATATGAGTATTTTAGATTCATTTGTATTTATTTGTCAAACTGTCAGAGAATGACATTTCCACTTTAGAAACATCAATTCTTGCATGTTTTTGAAGGACAGCATGGTTTCTTTTGAATTCGTGTTGAGTTAGTGTGAAAAGTGCAGTATATGTTCATTTTGTGCTTTTCTCGCTCAAATAGCGTTATTTTGAGCGGAAAATGACAGTATGTGCTTATTTCAGATTCATGTGTTTTTATGTATCAAACTGTGTGAGAATGACAATTCCACTGTAGAAACATCAAGTCTTGCATGTTTTTGAAGGACAGCATGGTTTATTTTGAATTCCTGTTGAGTTAGTGTGAAAAGTGCAGTATATGTTCATTTTGTGCTTTTCTCGCTCAAATAGCGTTATTCTGACTTGAAAATGACGGAATATGAGTATTTTAGATTCATTTGTATTTATTTGTCAAACTGTCATAGAATGACATTTCCACTTTAGAAACATCAATTCTTGCATGTTTTTGAAGGCCAGCATGGTTTCTTTTGAATTCGTGTTGAGTTAGTGTGAAAAGTGCAGTATATGTTCATTTTGTGCTTTTCTCGCTCAAATAGCGTTATTCTGACTTGAAAATGACGGAATATGAGTATTTTAGATTCATTTGTATTTATTTGTCAAACTGTCATAGAATGACATTTCCACTTTAGAAACATCAATTCTTGCATGTTTTTGAAGGCCAGCATGGTTTCTTTTGAATTCGTGTTGAGTTAGTGTGAAAAGTGCAGTATATGTTCATTTTGTGCTTTTCTCGCTCAAATAGCGTTATTCTGACTTGAAAATGACGGAATATGAGTATTTTAGATTCATTTGTATTTATTTGTCAAACTGTCAGAGAATCACATTTCCACTTTAGAAACATCAATTCTTGCATGTTTTTGAAGGCCAGCATGGTTTCTTTTGAATTCGTGTTGAGTTAGTGTGAAAAGTGCAGTATATGTTCATTTTGTGCTTTTCTCGCTCAAATAGCGTTATTTTGAGCGGAAAATGACAGTATGTGCTTATTTCAGATTCATGTGTTTTTATGTATCAAACTGTGTGAGAATGACAATTCCACTGTAGAAACATCAAGTCTTGCATGTTTTTGAAGGACAGCATGGTTTATTTTGAATTCCTGTTGAGTTAGTGTGAAAAGTGCAGTATATGTTCATTTTGTGCTTTTCTCGCTCAAATAGCGTTATTCTGACTTGAAAATGACGGAATATGAGTATTTTAGATTCATTTGTATTTATTTGTCAAACTGTCAGAGAATGACATTTCCACTTTAGAAACATCAATTCTTGCATGTTTTTGAAGGCCAGCATGGTTTCTTTTGAATTCGTGTTGAGTTAGTGTGAAAAGTGCAGTATATGTTCATTTTGTGCTTTTCTCGCTCAAATAGCGTTATTTTGACCTGAAAATGACGGAATATGAGTATTTTAGATTCATTTGTATTTATTTGTCAAACTGTCATAGAATGACATTTCCACTTTAGAAACATCAATTCTTGCATGTTTTTGAAGGCCAGCATGGTTTCTTTTGAATTCGTGTTGAGTTAGTGTGAAAAGTGCAGTATATGTTCATTTTGTGCTTTTCTCGCTCAAATAGCGTTATTCTGACTTGAAAATGACGGAATATGAGTATTTTAGATTCATTTGTATTTATTTGTCAAACTGTCAGAGAATCACATTTCCACTTTAGAAACATCAATTCTTGCATGTTTTTGAAGGCCAGCATGGTTTCTTTTGAATTCGTGTTGAGTTAGTGTGAAAAGTGCAGTATATGTTCATTTTGTGCTTTTCTCGCTCAAATAGCGTTATTCTGACTTGAAAATGACGGAATATGAGTATTTTAGATTCATTTGTATTTATTTGTCAAACTGTCAGAGAATCACATTTCCACTTTAGAAACATCAATTCTTGCATGTTTTTGAAGGACAGCATGGTTTCTTTTGAATTCGTGTTGAGTTAGTGTGAAAAGTGCAGTATATGTTCATTTTGTGCTTTTCTCGCTCAAATAGCGTTATTTTGACCTGAAAATGACGGAATATGAGTATTTTAGATTCATTTGTATTTATTTGTCAAACTGTCATAGAATGACATTTCCACTTTAGAAACATCAATTCTTGCATGTTTTTGAAGGCCAGCATGGTTTCTTTTGAATTCGTGTTGAGTTAGTGTGAAAAGTGCAGTATATGTTCATTTTGTGCTTTTCTCGCTCAAATAGCGTTATTTTGAGCGGAAAATGACAGTATGTGCTTATTTCAGATTCATGTGTTTTTATGTATCAAACTGTGTGAGAATGACAATTCCACTGTAGAAACATCAAGTCTTGCATGTTTTTGAAGGACAGCCTGGTTTATTTTGAATTCCTGTTGAGTTAGTGTGAAAAGTGCAGTATATGTTCATTTTGTGCTTTTCTCGCTCAAATAGCGTTATTCTGACTTGAAAATGACGGAATATGAGTATTTTAGATTCATTTGTATTTATTTGTCAAACTGTCAGAGAATGACATTTCCACTTTAGAAACATCAATTCTTGCATGTTTTTGAAGGCCAGCATGTTTTCTTTTGAATTCGTGTTGAGTTAGTGTGAAAAGTGCAGTATATGTTCATTTTGTGCTTTTCTCGCTCAAATAGCGTTATTTTGACCTGAAAATGACGGAATATGAGTATTTTAGATTCATTTGTATTTATTTGTCAAACTGTCATAGAATGACATTTCCACTTTAGAAACATCAATTCTTGCATGTTTTTGAAGGCCAGCATGGTTTCTTTTGAATTCGTGTTGAGTTAGTGTGAAAAGTGCAGTATATGTTCATTTTGTGCTTTTCTCGCTCAAATAGCGTTATTCTGACTTGAAAATGACGGAATATGAGTCTTTTAGATTCATTTGTATTTATTTGTCAAACTGTCAGAGAATCACATTTCCACTTTAGAAACATCAATTCTTGCATGTTTTTGAAGGCCAGCATGGTTTCTTTTGAATTCGTGTTGAGTTAGTGTGAAAAGTGCAGTATATGTTCATTTTGTGCTTTTCTCGCTCAAATAGCGTTATTCTGACTTGAAAATGACGGAATATGAGTATTTTAGATTCATTTGTATTTATTTGTCAAACTGTCAGAGAATCACATTTCCACTTTAGAAACATCAATTCTTGCATGTTTTTGAAGGCCAGCATGGTTTCTTTTGAATTCGTGTTGAGTTAGTGTGAAAAGTGCAGTATATGTTCATTTTGTGCTTTTCTCGCTCAAATAGCGTTATTCTGACTTGAAAATGACGGAATATGAGTATTTTAGATTCATTTGTATTTATTTGTCAAACTGTCAGAGAATCACATTTCCACTTTAGAAACATCAATTCTTGCATGTTTTTGAAGGACAGCATGGTTTCTTTTGAATTCGTGTTGAGTTAGTGTGAAAAGTGCAGTATATGTTCATTTTGTGCTTTTCTCGCTCAAATAGCGTTATTTTGAGCGGAAAATGACAGTATGTGCTTATTTCAGATTCATGTGTTTTTATGTATCAAACTGTGTGAGAATGACAATTCCACTGTAGAAACATCAAGTCTTGCATGTTTTTGAAGGACAGCATGGTTTATTTTGAATTCCTGTTGAGTTAGTGTGAAAAGTGCAGTATATGTTCATTTTGTGCTTTTCTCGCTCAAATAGCGTTATTCTGACTTGAAAATGACGGAATATGAGTATTTTAGATTCATTTGTATTTATTTGTCAAACTGTCAGAGAATGACATTTCCACTTTAGAAACATCAATTCTTGCATGTTTTTGAAGGCCAGCATGTTTTCTTTTGAATTCGTGTTGAGTTAGTGTGAAAAGTGCAGTATATGTTCATTTTGTGCTTTTCTCGCTCAAATAGCGTTATTCTGACTTGAAAATGACGGAATATGAGTATTTTAGATTCATTTGTATTTATTTGTCAAACTGTCAGAGAATCACATTTCCACTTTAGAAACATCAATTCTTGCATGTTTTTGAAGGCCAGCATGGTTTCTTTTGAATTCGTGTTGAGTTAGTGTGAAAAGTGCAGTATATGTTCATTTTGTGCTTTTCTCGCTCAAATAGCGTTATTCTGACTTGAAAATGACGGAATATGAGTATTTTAGATTCATTTGTATTTATTTGTCAAACTGTCAGAGAATCACATTTCCACTTTAGAAACATCAATTCTTGCATGTTTTTGAAGGACAGCATGGTTTCTTTTGAATTCGTGTTGAGTTAGTGTGAAAAGTGCAGTATATGTTCATTTTGTGCTTTTCTCGCTCAAATAGCGTTATTTTGACCTGAAAATGACGGAATATGAGTATTTTAGATTCATTTGTATTTATTTGTCAAACTGTCAGAGAATGACATTTCCACTTTAGAAACATCAATTCTTGCATGTTTTTGAAGGCCAGCATGGTTTCTTTTGAATTCGTGTTGAGTTAGTGTGAAAAGTGCAGTATATGTTCATTTTGTGCTTTTCTCGCTCAAATAGCGTTATTTTGAGCGGAAAATGACAGTATGTGCTTATTTCAGATTCATGTGTTTTTATGTATCAAACTGTGTGAGAATGACAATTCCACTGTAGAAACATCAAGTCTTGCATGTTTTTGAAGGACAGCCTGGTTTATTTTGAATTCCTGTTGAGTTAGTGTGAAAAGTGCAGTATATGTTCATTTTGTGCTTTTCTCGCTCAAATAGCGTTATTCTGACTTGAAAATGACGGAATATGAGTATTTTAGATTCATTTGTATTTATTTGTCAAACTGTCAGAGAATGACATTTCCACTTTAGAAACATCAATTCTTGCATGTTTTTGAAGGCCAGCATGTTTTCTTTTGAATTCGTGTTGAGTTAGTGTGAAAAGTGCAGTATATGTTCATTTTGTGCTTTTCTCGCTCAAATAGCGTTATTTTGAGCGGAAAATGACAGTATGTGCTTATTTCAGATTCATGTGTTTTTATGTATCAAACTGTGTGAGAATGACAATTCCACTGTAGAAACATCAAGTCTTGCATGTTTTTGAAGGACAGCCTGGTTTATTTTGAATTCCTGTTGAGTTAGTGTGAAAAGTGCAGTATATGTTCATTTTGTGCTTTTCTCGCTCAAATAGCGTTATTCTGACTTGAAAATGACGGAATATGAGTATTTTAGATTCATTTGTATTTATTTGTCAAACTGTCAGAGAATGACATTTCCACTTTAGAAACATCAATTCTTGCATGTTTTTGAAGGCCAGCATGTTTTCTTTTGAATTCGTGTTGAGTTAGTGTGAAAAGTGCAGTATATGTTCATTTTGTGCTTTTCTCGCTCAAATAGCGTTATTTTGACCTGAAAATGACGGAATATGAGTATTTTAGATTCATTTGTATTTATTTGTCAAACTGTCATAGAATGACATTTCCACTTTAGAAACATCAATTCTTGCATGTTTTTGAAGGCCAGCATGGTTTCTTTTGAATTCGTGTTGAGTTAGTGTGAAAAGTGCAGTATATGTTCATTTTGTGCTTTTCTCGCTCAAATAGCGTTATTTTGAGCGGAAAATGACAGTATGTGCTTATTTCAGATTCATGTGTTTTTATGTATCAAACTGTGTGAGAATGACAATTCCACTGTAGAAACATCAAGTCTTGCATGTTTTTGAAGGACAGCCTGGTTTATTTTGAATTCCTGTTGAGTTAGTGTGAAAAGTGCAGTATATGTTCATTTTGTGCTTTTCTCGCTCAAATAGCGTTATTCTGACTTGAAAATGACGGAATATGAGTATTTTAGATTCATTTGTATTTATTTGTCAAACTGTCAGAGAATCACATTTCCACTTTAGAAACATCAATTCTTGCATGTTTTTGAAGGCCAGCATGGTTTCTTTTGAATTCGTGTTGAGTTAGTGTGAAAAGTGCAGTATATGTTCATTTTGTGCTTTTCTCGCTCAAATAGCGTTATTTTGAGCGGAAAATGACAGTATGTGCTTATTTCAGATTCATGTGTTTTTATGTATCAAACTGTGTGAGAATGACAATTCCACTGTAGAAACATCAAGTCTTGCATGTTTTTGAAGGACAGCCTGGTTTATTTTGAATTCCTGTTGAGTTAGTGTGAAAAGTGCAGTATATGTTCATTTTGTGCTTTTCTCGCTCAAATAGCGTTATTCTGACTTGAAAATGACGGAATATGAGTATTTTAGATTCATTTGTATTTATTTGTCAAACTGTCAGAGAATGACATTTCCACTTTAGAAACATCAATTCTTGCATGTTTTTGAAGGCCAGCATGTTTTCTTTTGAATTCGTGTTGAGTTAGTGTGAAAAGTGCAGTATATGTTCATTTTGTGCTTTTCTCGCTCAAATAGCGTTATTCTGACTTGAAAATGACGGAATATGAGTATTTTAGATTCATTTGTATTTATTTGTCAAACTGTCAGAGAATCACATTTCCACTTTAGAAACATCAATTCTTGCATGTTTTTGAAGGCCAGCATGGTTTCTTTTGAATTCGTGTTGAGTTAGTGTGAAAAGTGCAGTATATGTTCATTTTGTGCTTTTCTCGCTCAAATAGCGTTATTCTGACTTGAAAATGACGGAATATGAGTATTTTAGATTCATTTGTATTTATTTGTCAAACTGTCAGAGAATCACATTTCCACTTTAGAAACATCAATTCTTGCATGTTTTTGAAGGACAGCATGGTTTCTTTTGAATTCGTGTTGAGTTAGTGTGAAAAGTGCAGTATATGTTCATTTTGTGCTTTTCTCGCTCAAATAGCGTTATTTTGACCTGAAAATGACGGAATATGAGTATTTTAGATTCATTTGTATTTATTTGTCAAACTGTCAGAGAATCACATTTCCACTTTAGAAACATCAATTCTTGCATGTTTTTGAAGGCCAGCATGGTTTCTTTTGAATTCGTGTTGAGTTAGTGTGAAAAGTGCAGTATATGTTCATTTTGTGCTTTTCTCGCTCAAATAGCGTTATTTTGAGCGGAAAATGACAGTATGTGCTTATTTCAGATTCATGTGTTTTTATGTATCAAACTGTGTGAGAATGACAATTCCACTGTAGAAACATCAAGTCTTGCATGTTTTTGAAGGACAGCCTGGTTTATTTTGAATTCCTGTTGAGTTAGTGTGAAAAGTGCAGTATATGTTCATTTTGTGCTTTTCTCGCTCAAATAGCGTTATTCTGACTTGAAAATGACGGAATATGAGTATTTTAGATTCATTTGTATTTATTTGTCAAACTGTCAGAGAATGACATTTCCACTTTAGAAACATCAATTCTTGCATGTTTTTGAAGGCCAGCATGTTTTCTTTTGAATTCGTGTTGAGTTAGTGTGAAAAGTGCAGTATATGTTCATTTTGTGCTTTTCTCGCTCAAATAGCGTTATTTTGACCTGAAAATGACGGAATATGAGTATTTTAGATTCATTTGTATTTATTTGTCAAACTGTCATAGAATGACATTTCCACTTTAGAAACATCAATTCTTGCATGTTTTTGAAGGCCAGCATGGTTTCTTTTGAATTCGTGTTGAGTTAGTGTGAAAAGTGCAGTATATGTTCATTTTGTGCTTTTCTCGCTCAAATAGCGTTATTTTGAGCGGAAAATGACAGTATGTGCTTATTTCAGATTCATGTGTTTTTATGTATCAAACTGTGTGAGAATGACAATTCCACTGTAGAAACATCAATTCTTGCATGTTTTTGAAGGCCAGCATGTTTTCTTTTGAATTCGTGTTGAGTTAGTGTGAAAAGTGCAGTATATGTTCATTTTGTGCTTTTCTCGCTCAAATAGCGTTATTTTGACCTGAAAATGACGGAATATGAGTATTTTAGATTCATTTGTATTTATTTGTCAAACTGTCAGAGAATGACATTTCCACTTTAGAAACATCAATTCTTGCATGTTTTTGAAGGCCAGCATGGTTTCTTTTGAATTCGTGTTGAGTTAGTGTGAAAAGTGCAGTATATGTTCATTTTGTGCTTTTCTCGCTCAAATAGCGTTATTTTGAGCGGAAAATGACAGTATGTGCTTATTTCAGATTCATGTGTTTTTATGTATCAAACTGTGTGAGAATGACAATTCCACTGTAGAAACATCAAGTCTTGCATGTTTTTGAAGGACAGCCTGGTTTATTTTGAATTCCTGTTGAGTTAGTGTGAAAAGTGCAGTATATGTTCATTTTGTGCTTTTCTCGCTCAAATAGCGTTATTCTGACTTGAAAATGACGGAATATGAGTATTTTAGATTCATTTGTATTTATTTGTCAAACTGTCAGAGAATGACATTTCCACTTTAGAAACATCAATTCTTGCATGTTTTTGAAGGCCAGCATGTTTTCTTTTGAATTCGTGTTGAGTTAGTGTGAAAAGTGCAGTATATGTTCATTTTGTGCTTTTCTCGCTCAAATAGCGTTATTCTGACTTGAAAATGACGGAATATGAGTATTTTAGATTCATTTGTATTTATTTGTCAAACTGTCAGAGAATCACATTTCCACTTTAGAAACATCAATTCTTGCATGTTTTTGAAGGCCAGCATGGTTTCTTTTGAATTCGTGTTGAGTTAGTGTGAAAAGTGCAGTATATGTTCATTTTGTGCTTTTCTCGCTCAAATAGCGTTATTCTGACTTGAAAATGACGGAATATGAGTATTTTAGATTCATTTGTATTTATTTGTCAAACTGTCAGAGAATCACATTTCCACTTTAGAAACATCAATTCTTGCATGTTTTTGAAGGACAGCATGGTTTCTTTTGAATTCGTGTTGAGTTAGTGTGAAAAGTGCAGTATATGTTCATTTTGTGCTTTTCTCGCTCAAATAGCGTTATTTTGACCTGAAAATGACGGAATATGAGTATTTTAGATTCATTTGTATTTATTTGTCAAACTGTCAGAGAATGACATTTCCACTTTAGAAACATCAATTCTTGCATGTTTTTGAAGGCCAGCATGGTTTCTTTTGAATTCGTGTTGAGTTAGTGTGAAAAGTGCAGTATATGTTCATTTTGTGCTTTTCTCGCTCAAATAGCGTTATTTTGAGCGGAAAATGACAGTATGTGCTTATTTCAGATTCATGTGTTTTTATGTATCAAACTGTGTGAGAATGACAATTCCACTGTAGAAACATCAAGTCTTGCATGTTTTTGAAGGACAGCCTGGTTTATTTTGAATTCCTGTTGAGTTAGTGTGAAAAGTGCAGTATATGTTCATTTTGTGCTTTTCTCGCTCAAATAGCGTTATTCTGACTTGAAAATGACGGAATATGAGTATTTTAGATTCATTTGTATTTATTTGTCAAACTGTCAGAGAATGACATTTCCACTTTAGAAACATCAATTCTTGCATGTTTTTGAAGGCCAGCATGTTTTCTTTTGAATTCGTGTTGAGTTAGTGTGAAAAGTGCAGTATATGTTCATTTTGTGCTTTTCTCGCTCAAATAGCGTTATTTTGACCTGAAAATGACGGAATATGAGTATTTTAGATTCATTTGTATTTATTTGTCAAACTGTCATAGAATGACATTTCCACATTAGAAACATCAATTCTTGCATGTTTTTGAAGGCCAGCATGGTTTCTTTTGAATTCGTGTTGAGTTAGTGTGAAAAGTGCAGTATATGTTCATTTTGTGCTTTTCTCGCTCAAATAGCGTTATTTTGAGCGGAAAATGACAGTATGTGCTTATTTCAGATTCATGTGTTTTTATGTATCAAACTGTGTGAGAATGACAATTCCACTGTAGAAACATCAATTCTTGCATGTTTTTGAAGGCCAGCATGTTTTCTTTTGAATTCGTGTTGAGTTAGTGTGAAAAGTGCAGTATATGTTCATTTTGTGCTTTTCTCGCTCAAATAGCGTTATTTTGACCTGAAAATGACGGAATATGAGTATTTTAGATTCATTTGTATTTATTTGTCAAACTGTCATAGAATGACATTTCCACTTTAGAAACATCAATTCTTGCATGTTTTTGAAGGCCAGCATGGTTTCTTTTGAATTCGTGTTGAGTTAGTGTGAAAAGTGCAGTATATGTTCATTTTGTGCTTTTCTCGCTCAAATAGCGTTATTTTGAGCGGAAAATGACAGTATGTGCTTATTTCAGATTCATGTGTTTTTATGTATCAAACTGTGTGAGAATGACAATTCCACTGTAGAAACATCAATTCTTGCATGTTTTTGAAGGCCAGCATGTTTTCTTTTGAATTCGTGTTGAGTTAGTGTGAAAAGTGCAGTATATGTTCATTTTGTGCTTTTCTCGCTCAAATAGCGTTATTTTGACCTGAAAATGACGGAATATGAGTATTTTAGATTCATTTGTATTTATTTGTCAAACTGTCAGAGAATGACATTTCCACTTTAGAAACATCAATTCTTGCATGTTTTTGAAGGCCAGCATGGTTTCTTTTGAATTCGTGTTGAGTTAGTGTGAAAAGTGCAGTATATGTTCATTTTGTGCTTTTCTCGCTCAAATAGCGTTATTTTGAGCGGAAAATGACAGTATGTGCTTATTTCAGATTCATGTGTTTTTATGTATCAAACTGTGTGAGAATGACAATTCCACTGTAGAAACATCAAGTCTTGCATGTTTTTGAAGGACAGCCTGGTTTATTTTGAATTCCTGTTGAGTTAGTGTGAAAAGTGCAGTATATGTTCATTTTGTGCTTTTCTCGCTCAAATAGCGTTATTCTGACTTGAAAATGACGGAATATGAGTATTTTAGATTCATTTGTATTTATTTGTCAAACTGTCAGAGAATGACATTTCCACTTTAGAAACATCAATTCTTGCATGTTTTTGAAGGCCAGCATGTTTTCTTTTGAATTCGTGTTGAGTTAGTGTGAAAAGTGCAGTATATGTTCATTTTGTGCTTTTCTCGCTCAAATAGCGTTATTCTGACTTGAAAATGACGGAATATGAGTATTTTAGATTCATTTGTATTTATTTGTCAAACTGTCAGAGAATCACATTTCCACTTTAGAAACATCAATTCTTGCATGTTTTTGAAGGCCAGCATGGTTTCTTTTGAATTCGTGTTGAGTTAGTGTGAAAAGTGCAGTATATGTTCATTTTGTGCTTTTCTCGCTCAAATAGCGTTATTCTGACTTGAAAATGACGGAATATGAGTATTTTAGATTCATTTGTATTTATTTGTCAAACTGTCAGAGAATCACATTTCCACTTTAGAAACATCAATTCTTGCATGTTTTTGAAGGACAGCATGGTTTCTTTTGAATTCGTGTTGAGTTAGTGTGAAAAGTGCAGTATATGTTCATTTTGTGCTTTTCTCGCTCAAATAGCGTTATTTTGACCTGAAAATGACGGAATATGAGTATTTTAGATTCATTTGTATTTATTTGTCAAACTGTCAGAGAATGACATTTCCACTTTAGAAACATCAATTCTTGCATGTTTTTGAAGGCCAGCATGGTTTCTTTTGAATTCGTGTTGAGTTAGTGTGAAAAGTGCAGTATATGTTCATTTTGTGCTTTTCTCGCTCAAATAGCGTTATTTTGAGCGGAAAATGACAGTATGTGCTTATTTCAGATTCATGTGTTTTTATGTATCAAACTGTGTGAGAATGACAATTCCACTGTAGAAACATCAAGTCTTGCATGTTTTTGAAGGACAGCCTGGTTTATTTTGAATTCCTGTTGAGTTAGTGTGAAAAGTGCAGTATATGTTCATTTTGTGCTTTTCTCGCTCAAATAGCGTTATTCTGACTTGAAAATGACGGAATATGAGTATTTTAGATTCATTTGTATTTATTTGTCAAACTGTCAGAGAATGACATTTCCACTTTAGAAACATCAATTCTTGCATGTTTTTGAAGGCCAGCATGTTTTCTTTTGAATTCGTGTTGAGTTAGTGTGAAAAGTGCAGTATATGTTCATTTTGTGCTTTTCTCGCTCAAATAGCGTTATTTTGACCTGAAAATGACGGAATATGAGTATTTTAGATTCATTTGTATTTATTTGTCAAACTGTCATAGAATGACATTTCCACTTTAGAAACATCAATTCTTGCATGTTTTTGAAGGCCAGCATGGTTTCTTTTGAATTCGTGTTGAGTTAGTGTGAAAAGTGCAGTATATGTTCATTTTGTGCTTTTCTCGCTCAAATAGCGTTATTTTGAGCGGAAAATGACGGAATATGAGTATTTTAGATTCATTTGTATTTATTTGTCAAACTGTCATAGAATGACATTTCCACTTTAGAAACATCAATTCTTGCATGTTTTTGAAGGCCAGCATGGTTTCTTTTGAATTCGTGTTGAGTTAGTGTGAAAAGTGCAGTATATGTTCATTTTGTGCTTTTCTCGCTCAAATAGCGTTATTCTGACTTGAAAATGACGGAATATGAGTATTTTAGATTCATTTGTATTTATTTGTCAAACTGTCAGAGAATCACATTTCCACTTTAGAAACATCAATTCTTGCATGTTTTTGAAGGCCAGCATGGTTTCTTTTGAATTCGTGTTGAGTTAGTGTGAAAAGTGCAGTATATGTTCATTTTGTGCTTTTCTCGCTCAAATAGCGTTATTCTGACTTGAAAATGACGGAATATGAGTATTTTAGATTCATTTGTATTTATTTGTCAAACTGTCAGAGAATCACATTTCCACTTTAGAAACATCAATTCTTGCATGTTTTTGAAGGACAGCATGGTTTCTTTTGAATTCGTGTTGAGTTAGTGTGAAAAGTGCAGTATATGTTCATTTTGTGCTTTTCTCGCTCAAATAGCGTTATTTTGACCTGAAAATGACGGAATATGAGTATTTTAGATTCATTTGTATTTATTTGTCAAACTGTCATAGAATGACATTTCCACTTTAGAAACATCAATTCTTGCATGTTTTTGAAGGCCAGCATGGTTTCTTTTGAATTCGTGTTGAGTTAGTGTGAAAAGTGCAGTATATGTTCATTTTGTGCTTTTCTCGCTCAAATAGCGTTATTTTGAGCGGAAAATGACAGTATGTGCTTATTTCAGATTCATGTGTTTTTATGTATCAAACTGTGTGAGAATGACAATTCCACTGTAGAAACATCAAGTCTTGCATGTTTTTGAAGGACAGCCTGGTTTATTTTGAATTCCTGTTGAGTTAGTGTGAAAAGTGCAGTATATGTTCATTTTGTGCTTTTCTCGCTCAAATAGCGTTATTCTGACTTGAAAATGACGGAATATGAGTATTTTAGATTCATTTGTATTTATTTGTCAAACTGTCAGAGAATGACATTTCCACTTTAGAAACATCAATTCTTGCATGTTTTTGAAGGCCAGCATGTTTTCTTTTGAATTCGTGTTGAGTTAGTGTGAAAAGTGCAGTATATGTTCATTTTGTGCTTTTCTCGCTCAAATAGCGTTATTTTGACCTGAAAATGACGGAATATGAGTATTTTAGATTCATTTGTATTTATTTGTCAAACTGTCATAGAATGACATTTCCACTTTAGAAACATCAATTCTTGCATGTTTTTGAAGGCCAGCATGGTTTCTTTTGAATTCGTGTTGAGTTAGTGTGAAAAGTGCAGTATATGTTCATTTTGTGCTTTTCTCGCTCAAATAGCGTTATTCTGACTTGAAAATGACGGAATATGAGTCTTTTAGATTCATTTGTATTTATTTGTCAAACTGTCAGAGAATCACATTTCCACTTTAGAAACATCAATTCTTGCATGTTTTTGAAGGCCAGCATGGTTTCTTTTGAATTCGTGTTGAGTTAGTGTGAAAAGTGCAGTATATGTTCATTTTGTGCTTTTCTCGCTCAAATAGCGTTATTCTGACTTGAAAATGACGGAATATGAGTATTTTAGATTCATTTGTATTTATTTGTCAAACTGTCAGAGAATCACATTTCCACTTTAGAAACATCAATTCTTGCATGTTTTTGAAGGCCAGCATGGTTTCTTTTGAATTCGTGTTGAGTTAGTGTGAAAAGTGCAGTATATGTTCATTTTGTGCTTTTCTCGCTCAAATAGCGTTATTCTGACTTGAAAATGACGGAATATGAGTATTTTAGATTCATTTGTATTTATTTGTCAAACTGTCAGAGAATCACATTTCCACTTTAGAAACATCAATTCTTGCATGTTTTTGAAGGACAGCATGGTTTCTTTTGAATTCGTGTTGAGTTAGTGTGAAAAGTGCAGTATATGTTCATTTTGTGCTTTTCTCGCTCAAATAGCGTTATTTTGAGCGGAAAATGACAGTATGTGCTTATTTCAGATTCATGTGTTTTTATGTATCAAACTGTGTGAGAATGACAATTCCACTGTAGAAACATCAAGTCTTGCATGTTTTTGAAGGACAGCATGGTTTATTTTGAATTCCTGTTGAGTTAGTGTGAAAAGTGCAGTATATGTTCATTTTGTGCTTTTCTCGCTCAAATAGCGTTATTCTGACTTGAAAATGACGGAATATGAGTATTTTAGATTCATTTGTATTTATTTGTCAAACTGTCATAGAATGACATTTCCACTTTAGAAACATCAATTCTTGCATGTTTTTGAAGGCCAGCATGGTTTCTTTTGAATTCGTGTGGAGTTAGTGTGAAAAGTGCAGTATATGTTCATTTTGTGCTTTTCTCGCTCAAATAGCGTTATTTTGACCTGAAAATGACGGAATATGAGTATGTTAGATTCATTTGTATTTATTTGTCAAACTGTCATAGAATGACATTTCCACTTTAGAAACATCAATTCTTGCATGTTTTTGAAGGACAGCATGGTTTCTTTTGAATTCGTGTTGAGTTAGTGTGAAAAGTGCAGTATATGTTCATTTTGTGCTTTTCTCGCTCAAATAGCGTTATTTTGAGCGGAAAATGACAGTATGTGCTTATTTCAGATTCATGTGTTTTTATGTATCAAACTGTGTGAGAATGACAATTCCACTGTAGAAACATCAAGTCTTGCATGTTTTTGAAGGACAGCATGGTTTATTTTGAATTCCTGTTGAGTTAGTGTGAAAAGTGCAGTATATGTTCATTTTGTGCTTTTCTCGCTCAAATAGCGTTATTTTGAGCGGAAAATGACAGTATGTGCTTATTTCAGATTCATGTGTTTTTATGTATCAAACTGTGTGAGAATGACAATTCCACTGTAGAAACATCAAGTCTTGCATGTTTTTGAAGGACAGCATGGTTTATTTTGAATTCCTGTTGAGTTAGTGTGAAAAGTGCAGTATATGTTCATTTTGTGCTTTTCTCGCTCAAATAGCGTTATTCTGACTTGAAAATGACGGAATATGAGTATTTTAGATTCATTTGTATTTATTTGTCAAACTGTCATAGATTGACATTTCCACTTTAGAAACATCAATTCTTACATGTTTTTGAAGGCCAGCATGGTTTCTTTTGAATTCGTGTTGAGTTAGTGTGAAAAGTGCAGTATATGTTCATTTTGTGCTTTTCTCGCTCAAATAGCGTTATTTTGAGCGGAAAATGACAGTATGTGCTTATTTCAGATTCATGTGTTTTTATGTATCAAACTGTGTGAGAATGACAATTCCACTGTAGAAACATCAAGTCTTGCATGTTTTTGAAGGACAGCATGGTTTATTTTGAATTCCTGTTGAGTTAGTGTGAAAAGTGCAGTATATGTTCATTTTGTGCTTTTCTCGCTCAAATAGCGTTATTCTGACTTGAAAATGACGGAATATGAGTATTTTAGATTCATTTGTATTTATTTGTCAAACTGTCATAGAATGACATTTCCACTTTAGAAACATCAATTCTTGCATGTTTTTGAAGGCCAGCATGGTTTCTTTTGAATTCGTGTGGAGTTAGTGTGAAAAGTGCAGTATATGTTCATTTTGTGCTTTTCTCGCTCAAATAGCGTTATTTTGACCTGAAAATGACGGAATATGAGTATGTTAGATTCATTTGTATTTATTTGTCAAACTGTCATAGAATGACATTTCCACTTTAGAAACATCAATTCTTGCATGTTTTTGAAGGACAGCATGGTTTCTTTTGAATTCGTGTTGAGTTAGTGTGAAAAGTGCAGTATATGTTCATTTTGTGCTTTTCTCGCTCAAATAGCGTTATTTTGAGCGGAAAATGACAGTATGTGCTTATTTCAGATTCATGTGTTTTTATGTATCAAACTGTGTGAGAATGACAATTCCACTGTAGAAACATCAAGTCTTGCATGTTTTTGAAGGACAGCATGGTTTATTTTGAATTCCTGTTGAGTTAGTGTGAAAAGTGCAGTATATGTTCATTTTGTGCTTTTCTCGCTCAAATAGCGTTATTCTGACTTGAAAATGACGGAATATGAGTATTTTAGATTCATTTGTATTTATTTGTCAAACTGTCAGAGAATGACATTTCCACTTTAGAAACATCAATTCTTTTTGAAGGCCAGCATGGTTTCTTTTGAATTCGTGTTGAGTTAGTGTGAAAAGTGCAGTATATGTTCATTTTGTGCTTTTCTCGCTCAAATAGCGTTATTTTGACCTGAAAATG
Source organism: Chaetodon auriga (assembly GCF_051107435.1). Taxonomy (NCBI): domain Eukaryota; kingdom Metazoa; phylum Chordata; class Actinopteri; order Chaetodontiformes; family Chaetodontidae; genus Chaetodon; species Chaetodon auriga. Next base: position 68,812 of record NW_027481961.1, read on the forward strand.
ACGGAATATGAGTATGTTAGATTCATTTGTATTTATTTGTCAAACTGTCATAGAATGACATTTCCACTTTAGAAACATCAATTCTTGCATGTTTTTGAAGGCCAGCATGGTTTCTTTTGAATTCGTGTTGAGTTAGTGTGAAAAGTGCAGTATATGTTCATTTTGTGCTTTTCTCGCTCAAATAGCGTTATTTTGACCTGAAAATGACGGAATATGAGTATGTTAGATTCATTTGTATTTATTTGTCAAACTGTCATAGAATGACATTTCCACTTTAGAAACATCAATTCTTGCATGTTTTTGAAGGCCAGCATGGTTTCTTTTGAATTCGTGTTGAGTTAGTGTGAAAAGTGCAGTATATGTTCATTTTGTGCTTTTCTCGCTCAAATAGCGTTATTTTGACCTGAAAATGACGGAATATGAGTATGTTAGATTCATTTGTATTTATTTGTCAAACTGTCATAGAATGACATTTCCACTTTAGAAACATCAATTCTTGCATGTTTTTGAAGGACAGCATGGTTTCTTTTGAATTCGTGTTGAGTTAGTGTGAAAAGTGCAGTATATGTTCATTTTGTGCTTTTCTCGCTCAAATAGCGTTATTTTGAGCGGAAAATGACAGTATGTGCTTATTTCAGATTCATGTGTTTTTATGTATCAAACTGTGTGAGAATGACAATTCCACTGTAGAAACATCAAGTCTTGCATGTTTTTGAAGGACAGCATGGTTTATTTTGAATTCCTGTTGAGTTAGTGTGAAAAGTGCAGTATATGTTCATTTTGTGCTTTTCTCGCTCAAATAGCGTTATTCTGACTTGAAAATGACGGAATATGAGTATTTTAGATTCATTTGTATTTATTTGTCAAACTGTCAGAGAATGACATTTCCACTTTAGAAACATCAATTCTTACATGTTTTTGAAGGACAGCATGGTTTCTTTTGAATTCGTGTTGAGTTAGTGTGAAAAGTGCAGTATATGTTCATTTTGTGCTTTTCTCGCTCAAATAGCGTTATTTTGACCTGAAAATGACGGAATATGAGTATTTTAGATTCATTTGTATTTATTTGTCAAACTGTCAGAGAATGACATTTCCACTTTAGAAACATCAATTCTTTTTGAAGGCCAGCATGGTTTCTTTTGAATTCGTGTTGAGTTAGTGTGAAAAGTGCAGTATATGTTCATTTTGTGCTTTTCTCGCTCAAATAGCGTTATTTTGACCTGAAAATGACGGAATATGAGTATGTTAGATTCATTTGTATTTATTTGTCAAACTGTCATAGAATGACATTTCCACTTTAGAAACATCAATTCTTGCATGTTTTTGAAGGCCAGCATGGTTTCTTTTGAATTCGTGTTGAGTTAGTGTGAAAAGTGCAGTATATGTTCATTTTGTGCTTTTCTCGCTCAAATAGCGTTATTTTGACCTGAAAATGACGGAATATGAGTATGTTAGATTCATTTGTATTTATTTGTCAAACTGTCATAGAATGACATTTCCACTTTAGAAACATCAATTCTTGCATGTTTTTGAAGGCCAGCATGGTTTCTTTTGAATTCGTGTTGAGTTAGTGTGAAAAGTGCAGTATATGTTCATTTTGTGCTTTTCTCGCTCAAATAGCGTTATTTTGACCTGAAAATGACGGAATATGAGTATGTTAGATTCATTTGTATTTATTTGTCAAACTGTCATAGAATGACATTTCCACTTTAGAAACATCAATTCTTGCATGTTTTTGAAGGACAGCATGGTTTCTTTTGAATTCGTGTTGAGTTAGTGTGAAAAGTGCAGTATATGTTCATTTTGTGCTTTTCTCGCTCAAATAGCGTTATTTTGAGCGGAAAATGACAGTATGTGCTTATTTCAGATTCATGTGTTTTTATGTATCAAACTGTGTGAGAATGACAATTCCACTGTAGAAACATCAAGTCTTGCATGTTTTTGAAGGACAGCATGGTTTATTTTGAATTCCTGTTGAGTTAGTGTGAAAAGTGCAGTATATGTTCATTTTGTGCTTTTCTCGCTCAAATAGCGTTATTCTGACTTGAAAATGACGGAATATGAGTATTTTAGATTCATTTGTATTTATTTGTCAAACTGTCAGAGAATGACATTTCCACTTTAGAAACATCAATTCTTACATGTTTTTGAAGGACAGCATGGTTTCTTTTGAATTCGTGTTGAGTTAGTGTGAAAAGTGCAGTATATGTTCATTTTGTGCTTTTCTCGCTCAAATAGCGTTATTTTGACCTGAAAATGACGGAATATGAGTATTTTAGATTCATTTGTATTTATTTGTCAAACTGTCAGAGAATGACATTTCCACTTTAGAAACATCAATTCTTTTTGAAGGCCAGCATGGTTTCTTTTGAATTCGTGTTGAGTTAGTGTGAAAAGTGCAGTATATGTTCATTTTGTGCTTTTCTCGCTCAAATAGCGTTATTTTGACCTGAAAATGACGGAATATGAGTATGTTAGATTCATTTGTATTTATTTGTCAAACTGTCATAGAATGACATTTCCACTTTAGAAACATCAATTCTTGCATGTTTTTGAAGGCCAGCATGGTTTCTTTTGAATTCGTGTTGAGTTAGTGTGAAAAGTGCAGTATATGTTCATTTTGTGCTTTTCTCGCTCAAATAGCGTTATTTTGACCTGAAAATGACGGAATATGAGTATGTTAGATTCATTTGTATTTATTTGTCAAACTGTCATAGAATGACATTTCCACTTTAGAAACATCAATTCTTGCATGTTTTTGAAGGCCAGCATGGTTTCTTTTGAATTCGTGTTGAGTTAGTGTGAAAAGTGCAGTATATGTTCATTTTGTGCTTTTCTCGCTCAAATAGCGTTATTTTGAGCTGAAAATGACGGAATATGAGTATGTTAGATTCATTTGTATTTATTTGTCAAACTGTCATAGAATGACATTTCCACTTTAGAAACATCAATTCTTGCATGTTTTTGAAGGACAGCATGGTTTCTTTTGAATTCGTGTTGAGTTAGTGTGAAAAGTGCAGTATATGTTCATTTTGTGCTTTTCTCGCTCAAATAGCGTTATTTTGAGCGGAAAATGACAGTATGTGCTTATTTCAGATTCATGTGTTTTTATGTATCAAACTGTGTGAGAATGACAATTCCACTGTAGAAACATCAAGTCTTGCATGTTTTTGAATGACAGCATGGTTTATTTTGAATTCCTGTTGAGTTAGTGTGAAAAGTGCAGTATATGTTCATTTTGTGCTTTTCTCGCTCAAATAGCGTTATTTTGAGCGGAAAATGACAGTATGTGCTTATTTCAGATTCATGTGTTTTTATGTATCAAACTGTGTGAGAATGACAATTCCACTGTAGAAACATCAAGTCTTGCATGTTTTTGAAGGACAGCATGGTTTATTTTGAATTCCTGTTGAGTTAGTGTGAAAAGTTCAGTATATGTTCATTTTGTGCTTTTCTCGCTCAAATAGCGTTATTCTGACTTGAAAATGACGGAATATGAGTATTTTAGATTCATTTGTATTTATTTGTCAAACTGTCATAGAATGACATTTCCACTTTAGAAACATCAATTCTTGCATGTTTTTGAAGGCCAGCATGTTTTCTTTTGAATTCGTGTTGAGTTAGTGTGAAAAGTGCAGTATATGTTCATTTTGTGCTTTTCTCGCTCAAATAGCGTTATTCTGACTTGAAAATGACGGAATATGAGTATTTTAGATTCATTTGTATTTATTTGTCAAACTGTCAGAGAATGACATTTCCACTTTAGAAACATCAATTCTTGCATGTTTTTGAAGGACAGCATGGTTTCTTTTGAATTCGTGTTGAGTTAGTGTGAAAAGTGCAGTATATGTTCATTTTGTGCTTTTCTCGCTCAAATAGCGTTATTTTGACCTGAAAATGACGGAATATGAGTATTTTAGATTCATTTGTATTTATTTGTCAAACTGTCATAGAATGACATTTCCACTTTAGAAACATCAATTCTTGCATGTTTTTGAAGGCCAGCATGTTTTCTTTTGAATTCGTGTTGAGTTAGTGTGAAAAGTGCAGTATATGTTCATTTTGTGCTTTTCTCGCTCAAATAGCGTTATTTTGACTTGAAAATGACGGAATATGAGTATTTTAGATTCATTTGTATTTATTTGTCAAACTGTCATAGAATGACATTTCCACTTTAGAAACATCAATTCTTGCATGTTTTTGAAGGACAGCATGGTTTATTTTGAATTCCTGTTGAGTTAGTGTGAAAAGTGCAGTATATGTTCATTTTGTGCTTTTCTCGCTCAAATAGCGTTATTTTGACTTGAAAATGACGGAATATGAGTATTTTAGTTTCATTTGTATTTATTTGTCAAACTGTCAGAGAATGACATTTCCACTTTAGAAACATCAATTCTTGCATGTTTTTGAAGGACAGCATGGTTTATTTTGAATTCCTGTTGAGTTAGTGTGAAAAGTGCAACATATGTTCATTTTGTGCTTTTCTCGCTCAAATAGCGTTTTCTGTGCTTCTCTCGCTGAAATAGCATCTTCTGTGCTTCTCTCGATGAAATAGCGTCTTCTGTGTTTTTCTCGCTCGAATCGCGTCTTTTCAGGCTTTTCTCGCTCAAATAGCGTTATTCTGACAGGAAAATGACAGTATGTGCTTATTTTAGATTTATGTGTTTTTATGTGTCAAACTTTCTTAGAATGACAATTCCACTTTAGAAACATCAAGTCTTGCATGTTTTTGAAGGACAGCATGGTTTCTTTTGAATTCGTGTTGAGTTAGTGTGAAAAGTGCAGTATATGTTCATTTTGTGCTTTTCTCGCTCAAATAGCGTTATTCTGACTTGAAAATGACGGAATATGAGTATTTTAGATTCATTTGTATTTATTTGTCAAACTGTCATAGAATGACATTTCCACTTTAGAAACATCAATTCTTGCATGTTTTTGAAGGACAGCATGGTTTCTTTTGAATTCGTGTTGAGTTAGTGTGAAAAGTGCAGTACATGTTCATTTTGTGCTTTTCTCGCTCAAATAGCGTTATTTTGAGCGGAAAATGACAGTATGTGCTTATTTCAGATTCATGTGTTTTTTGTATCAAACTGTGTGAGAATGACAATTCCACTGTAGAAACATCAAGTCTTGCATGTTTTTGAAGGACAGCATGGTTTATTTTGAATTCCTGTTGAGTTAGTGTGAAAAGTGCAACATATGTTCATTTTGTGCTTTTCTCGCTCAAATAGCGTTTTCTGTGCTTCTCTCGCTGAAATAGCATCTTCTGTGCTTCTCTCGATGAAATAGCGTCTTCTGTGTTTTTCTCGCTCGAATCGCGTCTTTTCAGGCTTTTCTCGCTCAAATAGCGTCTTTTTGTGCTTTTCTCGCTCAAACAGCGTTATTCTGACAGGAAAATGACAGTATGTGCTTATTTTAGATTTATGTGTTTTTATGTGTCAAACTTTCTTAGAATGACAATTCCACTTTAGAAACATCAAGTCTTGCATGTTTTTGAAGGACAGCATGGTTTATTTTGAATTCCTGTTGAGTTAGTGTGAAAAGTGGAACATATGTTCATTTTGTGCTTTTCTCGCTCAAATAGCGTTATTTTGAGCGGAAAATGACAGATTGTGCTTATTTCAGATTCATGTGTTTTTTTGTATCAAACTGTGTGAGAATGACAATTCCACTGTAGAAACATCAAGTCTTGCATGTTTTTGAAGGACAGCATGGTTTATTTTGAATTCCTGTTGACTTAGTGTGAAAAGTGCAACATATGTTCATTTTGTGCTTTTCTCGCTCAAATAGCGTTATTTTGAGCGGAAAATGACAGATTGTGCTTATTTTAGATTCATGTGTTTTTATGTATCAAACTGTGTGAGAATGACAATTCCACTGTAGAAACATCAAGTCTTGCATGTTTTTGAAGGACAGCATGGTTTATTTTGAATTCCTGTTGAGTTAGTGTGAAAAGTGCAACATATGTTCATTTTGTGCTTTTCTCGCTCAAATAGCGTTATTTTGAGCGGAAAATGACAGATTGTGCTTATTTTAGATTCATGTGTTTTTATGTATCAAACTGTGTGAGAATGACAATTCCACTGTAGAAACATCAAGTCTTGCATGTTTTTGAAGGACAGCATGGTTTATTTTGAATTCCTGTTGAGTTAGTGTGAAAAGTGCAACATATGTTAATTTTGTGCTTTTCTCGCTCAAATAGCGTTTTCTGTGCTTCTCTCGCTGAAATAGCATCTTCTGTGCTTCTCTCGATGAAATAGCATCTTGTGTGTTTTTCTCGCTCGAATCGCGTCTTTTCAGGCTTTTCTCGCTCAAATAGCGTCTTTTTGTGCTTTTCTCGCTCAAACAGCGTTGTTGACAGGAAAATGACAGTATGTGCTTATTTTAGATTTATGTGTTTTTATGTGTCAAACTTTCTTAGAATGACAATTCCACTTTAGAAACATCAAGTCTTGCATGTTTTTGAAGGACAGCATGGTTTATTTTGAATTCCTGTTGAGTTCGTGTGAAAAGTGCAACATATGTTCATTTTGTGCTTTTCTCGCTCAAATAGCGTTATTTTGAGCGGAAAATGACAGTATGTGCTTATTTCAGATTCATGTGTTTTTATGTATCAAACTGTGTGAGAATGACAATTCCACTGTAGAAACATCAAGTCTTGCATGTTTTTGAAGGACAGCATGGTTTATTTTGAATTCCTGTTGAGTTCGTGTGAAAAGTGCAACATATGTTCATTTTGTGCTTTTCTCGCTCAAATAGCGTTATTTTGAGCGGAAAATGACAGATTGTGCTTATTTTAGATTCATGTGTTTTTATGTATCAAACTGTGTGAGAATGACAATTCCACTGTAGAAACATCAAGTCTTGCATGTTTTTGAAGGACAGCGTGGTTTATTTTGAATTCCTGTTGAGTTAGTGTGAAAAGTGCAACATATGTTCATTTTGTGCTTTTCTCGCTCAAATAGCGTCTTCTCTGCTTCTCTCGCTCAAATAGCGTCTTTTCATGCTTTTCTCGCTCAAACAGCGTTATTCTGACAGGAAAATGAGAGAATGTGATTATTTTAGATTTATGTGTTTTTATGTATCAAAATTACAATTCCACTGTAGAAACATCAAGTCTTGCATGTTTTTGAAGGACAGCATGGTTTATTTTGAATTCGTGTTGAGCCAGTGTGAAAAGTGCAAAAAGTGTTCATTTTGAGCTTATCTCGCTCAAATAGCGTCTTTTTGTGCTTTTCTCGCTCAAATAGCGTTATTCTGACAGGAAAATGACAGAATGTGATTATTTTAGATTCATGTGTTTTTATGTGTCAAACTGTCTTAGAATGACAATTCCACTGTAGAAACATCAAGTCTTGCATGTTTTTGAAGGACAGCATGGTTTATTTTGAATTCCTGTTGAGTTAGTGTGAAAAGTGCAACATATGTTCATTTTGTGCTTTTCTCGCTCAAATAGCGTTATTTTTGAGCGGAAAATGACAGTATGTGCTTATTTCAGATTCATGTGTTTTTATGTATCAAACTGTGTGAGAATGACAATTCCACTGTAGAAACATCAAGTCTTGCATGTTTTTGAAGGACAGCATGATTTATTTTGAATTCCTGTTGAGTTAGTGTGAAAAGTGCAGTATATGTTCATTTTGTGCTTTTCTCGCTCAAATAGCGTTATTTTGTGCGGAAAATGACAGAATGTGCTTATTTTAGATTCATGTGTTTTTTGAATCAAACTGTGTGAGAATGACAATTCCACTGTAGAAACATCAAGTCTTGTATGTTTTTGAAGGACAGCATGGTTTATTTTGAATTCCTGTTGAGTTAGTGTGAAAAGTGCAACATATGTTCATTTTGTGCTTTTCTCGCTCAAATAGCGTTATTTTGAGCGGAAAATGACAGATTGTGCTTATTTTAGATTCATGTGTTTTTATGCATCAAAATGACAATTCCACTGTAGAAACATCGAGTCTTGCATGTTTTTGAAGGACAGCATGGTTTATTTTGAATTCGTGTTGAGTCAGTGTGAAAAGTGCAACAAGTGTTCATTTTGTGCTTCTCTCGCTCAAATAGCGTCTTTTTGTGCTTTTCTCGCTCAAATAGCGTTATTCTGACAGGAAAATGACAGAATGTGATTATTTTAGATTTATGTGTTTTTATGTGTCAAACTGTCTTAGAATGACAATTCTACCTTAGAAACATCAAGTCTTGCATGTTTTTGAAGGACAGCATAGTTTATTTTGAATTCCTGTTGAGTTAGTGTGAAAAGTGCAACATATGTTCATTTTGTGCTTTTCTCGCTCAAATAGCGTTATTTTGAGCGGAAAACGACAGTATGTGCTTATTTTAGATTCATGTGTTTTTATGTATCAAACTGCCTGAGAATGACAATTCCACTGTAGAAACATCAAGTCTTGCATGTTTCTGAAGGACAGCATGGTTTATTTTGAATTCCTGTTGAGTTAGTGTGAAAAGTGCAACATATGTTCATTTTGTGCTTTTCTCGCTCAAATAGCGTTATTTTGAGCGGAAAATGACAGAATGTGCTTATTTTAGATTCATGTGTTTTTATGCATCAAAATGACAATTCCACTGTAGAAATATGAAGTCTTGCATGTTTTTGAAGGACAGCATGGTTTATTTTGAATTCGTGTTGAGTCAGTGTGAAAAGTGCAACAAGTGTTCATTTTGTGCTTCTCTCGCTCAAATAGCGTCTTTTCATGCTTTTCTCGCTCACATAGCGTCTTTTTTTGCTTTTCTCGCTCAAACAGCGTTATTCTGACAGGAAAATGAGAGAATGTGATTATTTTAGATTTATGTGTTTTTATGTATCAAAATGACAATTCCACTGTAGAAACATGAAGTCTTGCATGTTTTTGAAGGACAGCATGGTTTATTTTGAATTCGTGTTGAGCCAGTGTGAAAAGTGCAAAAAGTGTTCATTTTGAGCTTATCTCGCTCAAATAGCGTCTTTTTGTGCTTTTCTCGCTCAAATAGCGTTATTCTGACAGGAAAATGACAGAATGTGATTATTTTAGATTCATGTGTTTTTATGTGTCAAACTGTCTTAGAATGACAATTCTACCTTAGAAACATCAAGTCTTGCATGTTTTTGAAGGACAGCATGGTTTATTTTGAATTCCTGTTGAGTTAGTGTGAAAAGTGCAACATATGTTCATTTTGTGCTTTTCTCGCTCAAATAGCGTTATTTTGAGCGGAAAACGACAGTATGTGCTTATTTTAGATTCATGTGTTTTTATGTATCAAACTGCCTGAGAATGACAATTCCACTGTAGAAACATCAAGTCTTGCATGTTTCTGAAAGACAGCATGGTTTATTTTGAATTCCTGTTGAGTTAGTGTGAAAAGTGCAACATATGTTCATTTTGTGCTTTTCTCGCTCAAATAGCGTTATTTTGAGCGGAAAATGACAGAATGTGCTTATTTTAGATTCATGTGTTTTTATGCATCAAAATGACAATTCCACTGTAGAAATATGAAGTCTTGCATGTTTTTGAAGGACAGCATGGTTTATTTTGAATTCGTGTTGAGCCAGTGTGAAAAGTGCAAAAAGTGTTCATTTTGAGCTTATCTCGCTCAAATAGCGTCTTTTTGTGCTTTTCTCGCTCAAATAGCGTTATTCTGACAGGAAAATGACAGAATGTGATTATTTTAGATTCATGTGTTTTTATGTGTCAAACTGTCTTAGAATGACAATTCCACTGTAGAAACATCAAGTCTTGCATGTTTTTGAAGGACAGCATGGTTTATTTTGAATTCGTGTTGTTAGTGTGAAAAGTGCAACAAGTGTTCATTTTGTGCTTCTCTCGCTCAAATAGCGTCTTTTTTTGCTTTTCTCGCTCAAACAGCGTTATTCTGACAGGAAAATGAGAGAATGTGATTATTTTAGATTTATGTGTTTTTATGTATCAAAATGACAATTCCACTGTAGAAACATCAAGTCTTGCATGTTTTTGAAGGACAGCATGGTTTATTTTGAATTCCTGTTGAGTTAGTGTGAAAAGTGCAACATATGTTCATTTTGGGGCGGTACGGTGGCGCAGCAGGTAGTGCGCGTGCCTCACAGCAAGAAGGTTGCTGGTTCGAACCCGGGGTCGGGCAAGGTCTTTCTGTGTGAAGTTTGCATGCAACGAAATTGTGATGACTTATGGATTTACATTTTATACAGCGATTATGCTTGTTAAGATGTACAAAAACATTACAAATTCCTCCTCCTCAAATATAAATAAATAAATCAAGTTTTTAATTGCTTGGATGTCGTCTTGTGTATCAATCTTAGTATAAAGGCTGTCCACATCAATTGTGAATAGAAAAGAGCGGACCTTGTGTGTAAAGTCCGGATCCTGGCATTGGACTCTGTTCTGAGCTGGTGTGTTTGGATTGTTGTTTGACTTACGGATGGGCTGCTGATACCGCCACGGTCGGTAGTTATTCCAGCCGTTATTGCGGTTGATGTACGGGCGCTGGTTAGATGATGAGCCGGCGGTCACACGCGGGCGTCCTCCGTCATACCAGCCGGTGCGCATCTGGCCGCGCGGCGCTGCTACAAAAGTCTTCGGGGACTGTTGGATAACCACGGCGGGACTGCTGGTCAGCTCTGGTCAATTGTGAAGTGATTATGTCAAGACATCTTGTTGCTTTGACTGAGTTGAGTCAACCTATAGTGTCAAATTTATTACACTTCAAAACACGAGTTGATGCAACATACAGTCTGTTGACTCAACTTCCTGTATCAAGTAAGTTGAACTTAAAAATATTATTTGAGATCACTTAAAGAGATGTTGGTTGAATTTATTTTATCAAGTTCCTACAACTGTGAATCAAGTTGGCTCAACATGGAATACATAATAGATACAACTTGCGATTTGTTGACTCAACTTTTTGTATCAAGTAATGTGGACTGGAAAACATTACTTAAGAGAACTAAAAAAGATGTTGGTTGAAGTCATTTTATCAAGTTAGGGCAACATTATTATATTTTTCTCATGCTCTATTGCCCAGTTACTGGAGTTTACAGAAATTGCTAGATTTCAAAAATGTAAGCAAAATAATATCTACCACGAATCTACATGAGAATTAGCCAAACTAAATATTAACAAGAAAAAAATAGCTGCAAAGACAGTTCTGTAAGGACCTTTATTTAAACCCCAACAAGTACAACTTCAACCAGCCTTGCTTCAAAATAAGTGTCAATGGATGTCGATGCATCAAAAAAGACCTTCCTTGGGACATGTTAAAAAAATAGCCTTTACACCCTCTAACACACTGTTGCTTGGGACTGCTCACAAACTGAAATTACACTGTCCAACACATAAATAATAAAAATAATATAATACATAAAAAGAAGAGCACCCTTCCTTTGGGGAAAAACAATAACTCTCCGAGTTCAACAGGGTCCATTCTGAGTGAATGTTCAGAGTTGCTGCAGTAAATTGCAGAGATTCATAAAAACAAACAAAAACATGTATCTGAGAAACTTGCTCAAATTGCTGAAAATGAAAACATTCAAACATTACTGAAATGTCCACTCTCTTGACAATTTATAATATTACATGGATCAGTGTTCCTCCAAACAGAGCAATAGAAATAAGTCAGAAAATGAAAACAAGGTGGAGTGACCAACAGAAGGGCAATACATTTCTTCTCCTCGTACTAAATACTGAGAATTCTTCCTCTGCAGACAAAAAAACCTTCCCTCTTAAACATCCATGCTCTTTCAACTCTTTCAGGGCTGGTCAAAAACCAAAATTATAGTGTCCCACTTGTAAGAAAAAAAAAAAAGATCATCCTTCCTTTGAGGGGAAAAAAACAACTCTTTAAGTGATGTGATCATATATATATATATATATATATATATATATATATATATGTATATATATATATGTATATATATATATATGTATATATATATGTATATATATATATGTATATATATATATACGTATATATATACACACATATATATATATATATACACACACACACACACACACACATACAAATGCAGAAACATCCTCCTGAGCCATCCCTCTAACTGAGCAGTTTATTCTTTAGAGAGTGGACCGTGGGACTGCATATCTCAGACCCGATTACCATGAACAGGCGTTGAATCACCTCAAAAGTATATTTCAGGTCTTTCGGATAGTCGAGGTTCAGCATGTACAGCAGGCCCATCAGGTTCACAAAAGCGTTGGGTACATCAACTAGATGACGCATGACAATCTTTTCCTTGATGTCAATGGCAACGTCGTTGTAGGAAACTGGAAGGGGCTCCTTCACATCTTCAACGATCAAAAGGATTCCAATCACCATTCCCTTGATGACGTCCTCCTCAGGATCTGTTGGCTTCATGCAAAAACAAACAAAAAACGAAAAGGTGCCTATGCTTTAGACATGTTTTGCTATATAATGTATCCACACAGAGTATACCTGTAATGATATGTGTAACCCTGCCCATTGTGAACTAGTTTTTGTATCACTGAACAACATTTTCATCAATGTAGAAGGATTTTCCTTCATGTACCTCGGCAGTCCCTGCAAAGCTGCTGCTCTCTTCCTTTGGTTTGATGCCTGCAAAAACACGATACGTGAATTCAGTTGATATCAGAACTCTGATTTTTGTCAACCCTCAAATGACGGAAACTGAGCTTTCAGTTTAAGAGAGGTAACCGCTTATTTCAGTGGGGAAGCGGCTCATAGTTACCGGGCTGACACGTTTTTCTTATTTAAACGGTGGTCGACCCGCTTTCAAACGGCATAGAGCTCCTTTCCCACTGGCCAAAAAACCCACACGCAGCTGGTGGGCTGCGTGGCCGTTCACCCCCACTGCTGCGCGTTGCCAGGGATACAGAGTGTAACGGCACACCTGAAAACAATCACCTATCTCTACGTGTTTATACAGCATCTAACTCTACATTAAAAAATATCCATACAGTACGGCGGTGGTCAGTGTTTTTCCACTCATCTTCCTCATGGACCATAAGTTGCTGTTATTTCGCTGTCTTATCAATGCTGTGCCAGGTTGTTTTGAGTGCGAGCAAAGCCTCTCGTACAAATCACAACGTCACGTATATTTGCGGGTTGATCCAGTTATAATATTCCCACTGTTCACACATTTTTCCGTAATAATAAGGACAGGTCTCGCACTGTTTCACTCCTATATGAGTATATTATCGGTGCCGGAAACTTGTTACAATCAAATATGAGGCTCAACCCTACATGAACTTGCTGTTTCACTCTGGCGGCGCTAGCCAACTAGCGCTACATGCTAACGTGTTTCCGAAAATGAACGATCATGAAATATTCATCACAGGTTTAATATCTTGACGGATCATTTGAGATGGAGAGACATTAGACGACCAATGCACATTACCAACAGATGAACTAACTAAGCTAAAATAATTAAAAATGTACTAACTTGGACGGCTCGGCTCAGAGGAAAAAAGGCTGCGCACGGCTCGGATTTTCAGTTCAACACTGCGCGTGACGTCACATTGCGAGCGCATGCGTGTTGGTTGAAATGCACACGACGTATTTTCTGAAGTTAACTGAATGGATTATCATGGGTTTTTAATGAGTTTCCGCGCATTTTTCAAGTTGAAGTTGTTCTAACTCTTCTTACTTTGTTGTAGTCGGCAATGAATTCTCTCAGCTTGACAGGAATAGTCTTTCTGACTAAAAGCCCAAATCCCTTTTAACAGTGTGTTGAGTTACAGTGAAAAATGCAACACGTCTCATTTTGTGTTTGTCTCGCTGTACAGTTTGAGATTGACAGTGAAATCAGATGAATGTCACTATTTAAAACTCAGCTGTTGTTATGTGTCAAACTGTCTTCGAATGACAATTCCCCTCCCCACCCTCTGCTCTCCTCTCGACACTTTCATTAAGGCCGTGTGGATATGCTGTTCCTGATTAATTAACCCAATCTCTCTCAGCTCTTCTTCTCTGGACCATGGACCATTTTGGTTTACACTCCAGGGTCAGGGCATGTACTGGATCCCAGTCAGGGGAGACAAATGCTGGAAAACATGCCGGTCAGTATTCTTTTGTTCTACAATATTGTATTTATGACATGCAATCTGTACATGTATTGTCAGGCTTGTTTCTCCCACATATCTTTTGCCACATTATTTACAAATCACCATATACACACATTTTTGAAAGAAATATTCCCCTGTCTGGCGGTTTTAAACACCTCTTATTCGAGCAAATCTCCAAAAATGGCCCTGAAGTGCCCTCTGCTGGACAAGCCGAGCACGTTAGTGGCTTGTTTAAAATCCTCTGTCTGTGTGTACATTCTGTGGAACCGTGATAATTGTCATTTGAAATAAACTTTTGTGTCCAATTGGTTGTGTAGAGTGAATTTTGGGTCCTTTGAATGTGGCTGTGTCCAAGAAATTAACCGAATTGTGATGACTTGTGGATTTACATTTTATAAAGGAATTATGCTTGTTAAGATGTACAAAAACATTACAAATTCCTCCTCCTCCTCAAAAATAAATAAGTACATAAATAAATAAATAAATAATGTTTTTAATTGCTTGGATGTCGTCTTGTGTATCAATCTTAGTATAAAGGCTGTCCACATCAATCGTGAATAGAAAAGAGCGGACCTTGTGTGTAAAGTCCGGATCCTGGCATTGGACTCTGTTCTGAGCTGGTGTGTTTGGATTGTTGTTTGACTTACGGATGGGCTGCTGATACTGCCACGGTCGGTAGTTATTCCAGCCATTATTGCGGATGATGTACGGGCGCTGGTTAGATGATGAGCCGGCGGTCACACGCGGGCGTCCTCCGTCATACCAGCCGTGCGCATCTGGCCGCGCGGCGCTGCTACAAAAGTCTTCGGGGACTGTTGGATAACCACGGCGGGACTGCTGGTCAGCTCTGGTCAATTGTGAATGTTTGTGAAAGACAACATTGTTTATTTTGACCACCGTATGTAGTTACTGTGAAAAATGTAACAAGTGTTCATCTTGTCTCATTTTGTGCTTGTCTCGCTCATATAGCGTCATTTTGCCAGGAAAATCAAAGGAAAGTCAATATTTAAGATTCATTTCTTTTTCTGTGTCAAACTGTCTTAGAATGACAATCCCACTTTAGAAACATCAATTGTGCATGTTTTTGAAGGACAACGTGATTTATTTTGACTTGGTTACTGTGAAAAATGCAACACGTCTCATTTTGTGCTTGTCTCGCTCGTACAGTTTGAGATTGACAGTGAAATCAGATGAATGTCACTATTTAAAACTCAGCTGTTGTTATGTGTCAAACTGTCTTCGAATGACATTTCCCCTCCCCACCCTCTGCTCTCCTCCTCGACACTTTCATTAAGGCCGTGTGGATATGCTGTTCCTGATTAATTAACCAGAATCAGAAAAAGCTTTATTGCCAAGAATGCTTTTACACATACGAGGAATTTTTTCTGGTGAAATTGGTGCATGACACATCTACTAAAATATGACACATCTACTAAAATAAGAGCATAAAAAATAACAATTTAAATATATATACACAAGTCTGTTATTGTTAGAAACACAGTACTGTTTTTCAGAAAGAAGTCCCAGTTGAGCGTTAATGTAACGCATAGAGTTATATTTATATCACTCAATGTGACAGAATGAGTCCGAGGTGGAATGTGAAGAGTGTCAGGGGGGGTTCCGGGCCTTGTTGGTAAGGCTGACAGCAGACGGGAAAAAACTGTTCTTGTGGCGTGAGGTTTTGGTCCTGATGGACCGCAGCCTCCTGCCAGAGGGGAGTGGCTCAAAGAGTTTGTGTCCGGGGTGAGAGGGATCAGCCACAATCTTTTCTGCACGCCTCAGGGTCCTGGAGGCGTACAGGTCCTGAAGAGATGGTAGATTGCAGCCAATCACCTTCTCTGCAGACCGAATGACACGCTGCAGTCTGCCCTTGTCCTTGGCGGTGGCAGCAGCGTACCAGATGGTGATGGAGGAGGTGAGGATGGACTCGATGATGGCTGTGTAGAAGTGCACCATCATTGTCTTTGGCAGGCTGAATTTCTTCAGCTGCCGTAGGAAGTACATCCTCTGCTGTGCTTTCCTGATGAGGGAGCTGATGTTCGGCTCCCACTTGAGGTCCTGGGAGATGATAGTTCCCAGGAAGCCGAAAGACTCCACAGTGTCAATAGTGGAGTCACAGAGGGTGATGGGGGCGGGTGAGGCTGAGTTCTTCCTGTAGTCCACAACCATCTCCACTGTCTTTAGAGCATTTAGCTCCAGGTTGTTCTGATTGCACCAGGTCACCAGATGGTCAACCTCCCACCTGTAGGCGGACTCGTCGCCATCAGAGATGAGTCCGATGAGGGTGGTGTCGTCCGCAAACTTCAGGAGCTTGACAGACTGGTGACTGGAGGTGCAGCTGTTCGTGTACAGGGAGAAGAGCAGAGGAGAAAGAACACAGCCCTGGGGGGATCCGGTGCTGATGGTCTTAGCGTCGGAGAGGTGTTTCCCCAGCTTCACGCACTGTTTCCTGTCAGACAGGAAGTCTGTGATCCACCTGCAGGTGGAGTCAGGCACGCTCAGCTGGGAGAGCTTCTCCTGAAGCAGAGTTGGGACGATGGTGTTGAAGGCAGAACTGAAATCCACAAACAGGATCCTAGCGTAGGTTCCTGCGGAGTCCAGGTGCTGGAGGATGAAGTGGAGGGCCAAGTTGACTGCATCGTCTACAGACCTGTTGGCTCTGTAGGCAAACTGCAGGGGGTCCAGGAGAGGGTCAGTGATGTCTCTGATGTGTGAGACCAAAAGGCGCTCAAAGGACTTCATGACCACAGAGGTCAGGGCGACGGGTCTGAAGTCATTAAGTCCAATCTCTCTCAGCTCTTCTTCTCTGGGCCGTGGACCATTTTGGTTTACACTCCAGGGTCAGGGCATGTACTGGATCCCAGTCAGGGGAGACAAATGCTGGAAAACATGCCGGTCAGTATTCTTTTGTTCTACAATATTGTATTTATGAGATGCAATCTGTACATGTATTGTCAGGCTTGTTTCTCCCACATATCTTTTGCCACATTATTTACAAATCACCATATACACACATTTTTGAAAGAAATATTCCCCTGTCTGGCGCTTTTAAACCCCTCTTATTCGCGCAAGTCGTCTAGCAATCCTTGTCGTTCGAAATAATTCCAAATATGGCCCTGGAGTGCCCTCTGCTGGATAAAGCCGAGAACAGCACTTTGGTGGCTTGTTTAAAATCCTCTGTCTGTGTGTATATTCTGTGGAACCGTGATAATTGTCATTTGAAATAAACTTTTGTGTCCAATTGGTTGTGTAGAGTGAATATGGGTCCGTTGAATGTGGTTGTGTCCAAGAAATTAACCAAATTGTGATGACTTATGGATTTACATTTTATACAGCGATTATGCTTGTTAAGATGTACAAAAACATTACAAATTCCTCCTCCTCAAATATAAATAAATAAATCAAGTTTTTAATTGCTTGGATGTCGTCTTGTGTATCAATCTTAGTATAAAGGCTGTCCACATCAATTGTGAATAGAAAAGAGCGGACCTTGTGTGTAAAGTCCGGATCCTGGCATTGGACTTTGTTCTGAGCTGGTGTGTTTGGATTGTTGTTTGACTTACGGATGGGCTGCTGATACCGCTACGGTCGGTAGTTATTCCAGCCATTATTGCGGATGATGTACGGGCGCTGGTTAGATGATGAGCCGGTGGTCACACGCGGGCGTCCTCCGTCATAACAGCCGGTGCGCATCTGGCCGCGCGGCGCTGCTACAAAAGTCTTCGGGGACTGTTGAATAACCACGGCGGGACTGCTGGTCAGCTCTGGTCAATTGTGAATGTTTGTGAAAGACAACATTGTTTATTTTGACCACCGTATGTAGTTGCTGTGAAAAATGTAACAAGTGTTCATCTTGTCTCATTTTGTGCTTGTCTCGCTCATATAGCGTCATTTTGCCAGGAAAATCAAAGGAAAGTCAATATTTAAGATTCATTTCTTTTTCTGTGTCAAACTGTCTTAGAATGACAATCCCACTTTAGAAACATCAATCGTGCATGTTTTTGAAGGACAACATGATTTATTTTGACTTGGTGTTGAGTTACTGTGAAAAATGCAACACGTCTCATTTTATGCTTGTCTCGCTCGTACAGTTTGAGATTGACAGTGAAATCAGATGAATGTCACTATTTAAAACTCAGCTGTTGTTATGTGTCAAACTGTCTTCGAATGACAATTCCCCTCCCCAGGGCCGTGGACCATTTTGGTTTACACTCCAGGGTCAGGGCATGTACTGGATCCCAGTCAGGGGAGACAAATGCTGGAAAACATGCCGGTCAGTATTCTTTTGTTCTACAATATTGTATTTATGACATGCAATCTGTACATGTATTGTCAGGCTTGTTTCTCCCACATATCTTTTGCCACATTATTTACAAATCGCCATATACACACATTTTTGAAAGAAATATTCCCCTGTCTGGCGCTTTTAAACCCCTCTTATTCGCGCAAGTCGTCTAGCAATCCTTGTCGTTCGAAATGATTCCAAATATGGCCCTGGAGTGCCCTCTGCTGGATAAAGCCGAGAACAGCACTTTGGTGGCTTGTTTAAAATCCTCTGTCTGTGTGTATATTCTGTGGAACCGTGATAATTGTCATTTGAAATAAACTTTTGTGTCCAATTGGTTGTGTAGAGTGAATATGGGTCCGTTGAATGTGGTTGTGTCCAAGAAATTAACCAAATTGTGATGACTTATGGATTTACATTTTATACAGCGATTATGCTTGTTAAGATGTACAAAAACATTACAAATTCCTCCTTCTCAAATATAAATAAATAAATAAATAAATCAAGTTTTTAATTGCTTGGATGTCGTCTTGTGTATCAATCTTAGTATAAAGGCTGTCCACATCAATTGTGAATAGAAAAGAGCGGACCTTGTGTGTAAAGTCCGGATCCTGGCATTGGACTCTGTTCTGAGCTGGTGTGTTTGGATTGTTGTTTGACTTACGGATGGGCTGCTGATACCGCCACGGTCGGTAGTTATTCCAGCCATTATTGCGGATGATGTATGGGCGCTGGTCAGATGATGAGCCCGCGGTCACACGCGGGCGTCGTCCGTCATACCAGCCGGTGCGCATCTGGCCGCGCGGCGCTGCTACAAAAGTCTTCGGGGACTGTTGGATAACCACGGCGGGACTGCTGGTCAGCTCTGGTCAATTGTGAATGTTTGTGAAAGACAACATTGTTTATTTTGACCACCGTATGTAGTTACTGTGAAAAATGTAACAAGTGTTCATCTTGTCTCATTTTGTGCTTGTCTCGCTCATATAGCGTCATTTTGCCAGGAAAATCAAAGGAAAGTCAATATTTAAGATTCATTTCTTTTTCTGTGTCAAACTGTCTTAGAATGACAATCCCACTTTAGAAACATCAATTGTGCATGTTTTTGAAGGACAACGTGATTTATTTTGACTTGGTTACTGTGAAAAATGCAACACGTCTCATTTTGTGCTTGTCTCGCTCGTACAGTTTGAGATTGACAGTGAAATCAGATGAATGTCACTATTTAAAACTCAGCTGTTGTTATGTGTCAAACTGTCTTCGAATGACATTTCCCCTCCCCACCTTCTGCTCTCCTCCTCGACACTTTCATTAAGGCCGTGTGGATATGCTGTTCCTGATTAATTAACCCAATCTCTCTCAGCTCTTCTTCTCTGGGCCGTGGACCATTTTGGTTTACACTCCAGGGTCAGGGCATGTACTGGATCCCAGTCAGGGGAGACAAATGCTGGAAAACATGCCGGTCAGTATTCTTTTGTTCTACAATATTGTATTTATGAGATGCAATCTGTACATGTATTGTCAGGCTTGTTTCTCCCACATATCTTTTGCCACATTATTTACAAATCACCATATACACACATTTTTGAAAGAAATATTCCCCTGTCTGGCGCTTTTAAACCCCTCTTATTCGCGCAAGTCGTCTAGCAATCCTTGTCGTTCGAAATAATTCCAAATATGGCCCTGGAGTGCCCTCTGCTGGATAAAGCCGAGAACAGCACTTTGGTGGCTTGTTTAGAATCCTCTGTCTCTGTGTATATTCTGTGGAACCGTGATAATTGTCATTTGAAATAAACTTTTGTGTCCAATTGGTTGTGTAGAGTGAATATGGGTCCGTTGAATGTGGTTGTGTCCAAGAAATTAACCAAATTGTGATGACTTATGGATTTACATTTTATACAGCGATTATGCTTGTTAAGATGTACAAAAACATTACAAATTCCTCCTCCTCAAATATAAATAAATAAATCAAGTTTTTAATTGCTTGGATGTCGTCTTGTGTATCAATCTTAGTATAAAGGCTGTCCACATCAATTGTGAATAGAAAAGAGCGGACCTTGTGTGTAAAGTCCGGATCCTGGCATTGGACTTTGTTCTGAGCTGGTGTGTTTGGATTGTTGTTTCACTTACGGATGGGCTGCTGATACCGCTACGGTCGGTAGTTATTCCAGCCATTATTGCGGATGATGTACGGGCGCTGTTTAGATGATGAGCCGGTGGTCACACGCGGGCGTCCTCCGTCATAACAGCCGGTGCGCATCTGGCCGCGCGGCGCTGCTACAAAAGTCTTCGGGGACTGTTGAATAACCACGGCGGGACTGCTGGTCAGCTCTGGTCAATTGTGAATGTTTGTGAAAGACAACATTGTTTATTTTGACCACCGTATGTAGTTGCTGTGAAAAATGTAACAAGTGTTCATCTTGTCTCATTTTGTGCTTGTCTCGCTCATATAGCGTCATTTTGCCAGGAAAATCAAAGGAAAGTCAATATTTAAGATTCATTTCTTTTTCTGTGTCAAACTGTCTTAGAATGACAATCCCACTTTAGAAACATCAATCGTGCATGTTTTTGAAGGACAACATGATTTATTTTGACTTGGTGTTGAGTTACTGTGAAAAATGCAACACGTCTCATTTTATGCTTGTCTCGCTCGTACAGTTTGAGATTGACAGTGAAATCAGATGAATGTCACTATTTAAAACTCAGCTGTTGTTATGTGTCAAACTGTCTTCGAATGACATTTCCCCTCCCCACCCTCTGCTCTCCTCCTCGACACTTTCATTAAGGCCGTGTGGATATGCTGTTCCTGATTAATTAACCAGAATCAGAAAAAGCTTTATTGCCAAGAATGCTTTTACACATACGAGGAATTTTTTCTGGTGAAATTGGTGCATGACACATCTACTAAAATATGACACATCTACTAAAATAAGAGCATAAAAAATAACAATTTAAATATATATACACAAGTCTGTTATTGTTAGAAACACAGTACTGTTTTTCAGAAAGAAGTCCCAGTTGAGCGTTAATGTAACGCATAGAGTTATATTTATATCACTCAATGTGACAGAATGAGTCCGAGGTGGAATGTGAAGAGTGTCAGGGGGGGTTCCGGGCCTTGTTGGTAAGGCTGACAGCAGACGGGAAAAAACTGTTCTTGTGGCGTGAGGTTTTGGTCCTGATGGACCGCAGCCTCCTGCCAGAGGGGAGTGGCTCAAAGAGTTTGTGTCCGGGGTGAGAGGGATCAGCCACAATCTTTTCTGCACGCCTCAGGGTCCTGGAGGCGTACAGGTCCTGAAGAGATGGTAGATTGCAGCCAATCACCTTCTCTGCAGACCGAATGACACGCTGCAGTCTGCCCTTGTCCTTGGCGGTGGCAGCAGCGTACCAGATGGTGATGGAGGAGGTGAGGATGGACTCGATGATGGCTGTGTAGAAGTGCACCATCATTGTCTTTGGCAGGCTGAATTTCTTCAGCTGCCGTAGGAAGTACATCCTCTGCTGTGCTTTCCTGATGAGGGAGCTGATGTTCGGCTCCCACTTGAGGTCCTGGGAGATGATAGTTCCCAGGAAGCCGAAAGACTCCACAGTGTCAATAGTGGAGTCACAGAGGGTGATGGGGGCGGGTGAGGCTGAGTTCTTCCTGTAGTCCACAACCATCTCCACTGTCTTTAGAGCATTTAGCTCCAGGTTGTTCTGATTGCACCAGGTCACCAGATGGT
Organism: Chaetodon auriga; assembly: GCF_051107435.1. Classification (NCBI taxonomy): domain Eukaryota; kingdom Metazoa; phylum Chordata; class Actinopteri; order Chaetodontiformes; family Chaetodontidae; genus Chaetodon; species Chaetodon auriga. The sequence goes on from NW_027481961.1 coordinate 90,867, forward strand.
CAACCTCCCACCTGTAGGCGGACTCGTCGCCATCAGAGATGAGTCCGATGAGGGTGGTGTCGTCCGCAAACTTCAGGAGCTTGACAGACTGGTGACTGGAGGTGCAGCTGTTCGTGTACAGGGAGAAGAGCAGAGGAGAAAGAACACAGCCCTGGGGGGATCCGGTGCTGATGGTCTTAGCGTCGGAGAGGTGTTTCCCCAGCTTCACGCACTGTTTCCTGTCAGACAGGAAGTCTGTGATCCACCTGCAGGTGGAGTCAGGCACGCTCAGCTGGGAGAGCTTCTCCTGAAGCAGAGTTGGGACGATGGTGTTGAAGGCAGAACTGAAATCCACAAACAGGATCCTAGCGTAGGTTCCTGCGGAGTCCAGGTGCTGGAGGATGAAGTGGAGGGCCAAGTTGACTGCATCGTCTACAGACCTGTTGGCTCTGTAGGCAAACTGCAGGGGGTCCAGGAGAGGGTCAGTGATGTCTCTGATGTGTGAGACCAAAAGGCGCTCAAAGGACTTCATGACCACAGAGGTCAGGGCGACGGGTCTGAAGTCATTAAGTCCAATCTCTCTCAGCTCTTCTTCTCTGGGCCGTGGACCATATTGGTTTACACTCCAGGGTCAGGGCATGTACTGGATCCCAGTCAGGGGAGACAAATGCTGGAAAACATGCCGGTCAGTATTCTTTTGTTCTACAATATTGTATTTATGAGATGCAATCTGTACATGTATTGTCAGGCTTGTTTCTCCCACATATCTTTTGCCACATTATTTACAAATCGCCATATACACACATTTTTGAAAGAAATATTCCCCTGTCTGGCGCTTTTAAACCCCTCTTATTCGCGCAAGTCGTCTAGCAATCCTTGTCGTTCGAAATGATTCCAAATATGGCCCTGGAGTGCCCTCTGCTGGATAAAGCCGAGAACAGCACTTTGGTGGCTTGTTTAAAATCCTCTGTCTGTGTGTATATTCTGTGGAACCGTGATAATTGTCATTTGAAATAAACTTTTGTGTCCAATTGGTTGTGTAGAGTGAATATGGGTCCGTTGAATGTGGTTGTGTCCAAGAAATTAACCAAATTGTGATGACTTATGGATTTACATTTTATACAGCGATTATGCTTGTTAAGATGTACAAAAACATTACAAATTCCTCCTTCTCAAATATAAATAAATAAATAAATAAATCAAGTTTTTAATTGCTTGGATGTCGTCTTGTGTATCAATCTTAGTATAAAGGCTGTCCACATCAATTGTGAATAGAAAAGAGCGGACCTTGTGTGTAAAGTCCGGATCCTGGCATTGGACTCTGTTCTGAGCTGGTGTGTTTGGATTGTTGTTTGACTTACGGATGGGCTGCTGATACCGCCACGGTCGGTAGTTATTCCAGCCTTTATTGCGGATGATGTATGGGCGCTGGTCAGATGATGAGCCCGCGGTCACACGCGGGCGTCGTCCGTCATACCAGCCGGTGCGCATCTGGCCGCGCGGCGCTGCTACAAAAGTCTTCGGGGACTGTTGGATAACCACGGCGGGACTGCTGGTCAGCTCTGGTCAATTGTGAATGTTTGTGAAAGACAACATTGTTTATTTTGACCACCGTATGTAGTTACTGTGAAAAATGTAACAAGTGTTCATCTTGTCTCATTTTGTGCTTGTCTCGCTCATATAGCGTCATTTTGCCAGGAAAATCAAAGGAAAGTCAATATTTAAGATTCATTTCTTTTTCTGTGTCAAACTGTCTTAGAATGACAATCCCACTTTAGAAACATCAATTGTGCATGTTTTTGAAGGACAACGTGATTTATTTTGACTTGGTTACTGTGAAAAATGCAACACGTCTCATTTTGTGCTTGTCTCGCTCGTACAGTTTGAGATTGACAGTGAAATCAGATGAATGTCACTATTTAAAACTCAGCTGTTGTTATGTGTCAAACTGTCTTCGAATGACATTTCCCCTCCCCACCTTCTGCTCTCCTCCTCGACACTTTCATTAAGGCCGTGTGGATATGCTGTTCCTGATTAATTAACCCAATCTCTCTCAGCTCTTCTTCTCTGGGCCGTGGACCATTTTGGTTTACACTCCAGGGTCAGGGCATGTACTGGATCCCAGTCAGGGGAGACAAATGCTGGAAAACATGCCGGTCAGTATTCTTTTGTTCTACAATATTGTATTTATGAGATGCAATCTGTACATGTATTGTCAGGCTTGTTTCTCCCACATATCTTTTGCCACATTATTTACAAATCACCATATACACACATTTTTGAAAGAAATATTCCCCTGTCTGGCGCTTTTAAACCCCTCTTATTCGCGCAAGTCGTCTAGCAATCCTTGTCGTTCGAAATAATTCCAAATATGGCCCTGGAGTGCCCTCTGCTGGATAAAGCCGAGAACAGCACTTTGGTGGCTTGTTTAGAATCCTCTGTCTCTGTGTATATTCTGTGGAACCGTGATAATTGTCATTTGAAATAAACTTTTGTGTCCAATTGGTTGTGTAGAGTGAATATGGGTCTGTTGAATGTGGTTGTGTCCAAGAAATTAACCAAATTGTGATGACTTATGGATTTACATTTTATACAGCGATTATGCTTGTTAAGATGTACAAAAACATTACAAATTCCTCCTCCTCAAATATAAATAAATAAATCAAGTTTTTAATTGCTTGGATGTCGTCTTGTGTATCAATCTTAGTATAAAGGCTGTCCACATCAATTGTGAATAGAAAAGAGCGGACCTTGTGTGTAAAGTCCGGATCCTGGCATTGGACTTTGTTCTGAGCTGGTGTGTTTGGATTGTTGTTTGACTTACGGATGGGCTGCTGATACCGCTACGGTCGGTAGTTATTCCAGCCATTATTGCGGATGATGTACGGGCGCTGGTTAGATGATGAGCCGGTGGTCACACGCGGGCGTCCTCCGTCATAACAGCCGGTGCGCATCTGGCCGCGCGGCGCTGCTACAAAAGTCTTCGGGGACTGTTGAATAACCACGGCGGGACTGCTGGTCAGCTCTGGTCAATTGTGATTGTTTGTGAAAGACAACATTGTTTATTTTGACCACCGTATGTAGTTGCTGTGAAAAATGTAACAAGTGTTCATCTTGTCTCATTTTGTGCTTGTCTCGCTCATATAGCGTCATTTTGCCAGGAAAATCAAAGGAAAGTCAATATTTAAGATTCATTTCTTTTTCTGTGTCAAACTGTCTTAGAATGACAATCCCACTTTAGAAACATCAATCGTGCATGTTTTTGAAGGACAACATGATTTATTTTGACTTGGTGTTGAGTTACTGTGAAAAATGCAACACGTCTCATTTTATGCTTGTCTCGCTCGTACAGTTTGAGATTGACAGTGAAATCAGATGAATGTCACTATTTAAAACTCAGCTGTTGTTATGTGTCAAACTGTCTTCGAATGACAATTCCCCTCCCCAGGGCCGTGGACCATTTTGGTTTACACTCCAGGGTCAGGGCATGTACTGGATCCCAGTCAGGGGAGACAAATGCTGGAAAACATGCCGGTCAGTATTCTTTTGTTCTACAATATTGTATTTATGACATGCAATCTGTACATGTATTGTCAGGCTTGTTTCTCCCACATATCTTTTGCCACATTATTTACAAATCACCATATACACACATTTTTGAAAGAAATATTCCCCTGTCTGGCGCTTTTAAACCCCTCTTATTCGCGCAAGTCGTCTAGCAATCCTTGTCGTTCGAAATAATTCCAAATATGGCCCTGGAGTGCCCTCTGCTGGATAAAGCCGAGAACAGCACTTTGGTGGCTTGTTTAAAATCCTCTGTCTGTGTGTATATTCTGTGGAACCGTGATAATTGTCATTTGAAATAAACTTTTGTGTCCAATTGGTTGTGTAGAGTGAATATGGGTCCGTTGAATGTGGTTGTGTCCAAGAAATTAACCAAATTGTGATGACTTATGGATTTACATTTTATACAGCGATTATGCTTGTTAAGATGTACAAAAACATTACAAATTCCTCCTTCTCAAATATAAATAAATAAATAAATAAATCAAGTTTTTAATTGCTTGGATGTCGTCTTGTGTATCAATCTTAGTATAAAGGCTGTCCACATCAATTGTGAATAGAAAAGAGCGGACCTTGTGTGTAAAGTCCGGATCCTGGCATTGGACTCTGTTCTGAGCTGGTGTGTTTGGATTGTTGTTTGACTTACGGATGGGCTGCTGATACCGCCACGGTCGGTAGTTATTCCAGCCATTATTGCGGATGATGTATGGGCGCTGGTCAGATGATGAGCCCGCGGTCACACGCGGGCGTCGTCCGTCATACCAGCCGGTGCGCATCTGGCCGCGCGGCGCTGCTACAAAAGTCTTCGGGGACTGTTGGATAACCACGGCGGGACTGCTGGTCAGCTCTGGTCAATTGTGAATGTTTGTGAAAGACAACATTGTTTATTTTGACCACCGTATGTAGTTACTGTGAAAAATGTAACAAGTGTTCATCTTGTCTCATTTTGTGCTTGTCTCGCTCATATAGCGTCATTTTGCCAGGAAAATCAAAGGAAAGTCAATATTTAAGATTCATTTCTTTTTCTGTGTCAAACTGTCTTAGAATGACAATCCCACTTTAGAAACATCAATTGTGCATGTTTTTGAAGGACAACGTGATTTATTTTGACTTGGTTACTGTGAAAAATGCAACACGTCTCATTTTGTGCTTGTCTCGCTCGTACAGTTTGAGATTGACAGTGAAATCAGATGAATGTCACTATTTAAAACTCAGCTGTTGTTATGTGTCAAACTGTCTTCGAATGACATTTCCCCTCCCCACCTTCTGCTCTCCTCCTCGACACTTTCATTAAGGCCGTGTGGATATGCTGTTCCTGATTAATTAACCCAATCTCTCTCAGCTCTTCTTCTCTGGGCCGTGGACCATTTTGGTTTACACTCCAGGGTCAGGGCATGTACTGGATCCCAGTCAGGGGAGACAAATGCTGGAAAACATGCCGGTCAGTATTCTTTTGTTCTACAATATTGTATTTATGAGATGCAATCTGTACATGTATTGTCAGGCTTGTTTCTCCCACATATCTTTTGCCACATTATTTACAAATCACCATATACACACATTTTTGAAAGAAATATTCCCCTGTCTGGCGCTTTTAAACCCCTCTTATTCGCGCAAGTCGTCTAGCAATCCTTGTCGTTCGAAATAATTCCAAATATGGCCCTGGAGTGCCCTCTGCTGGATAAAGCCGAGAACAGCACTTTGGTGGCTTGTTTAGAATCCTCTGTCTCTGTGTATATTCTGTGGAACCGTGATAATTGTCATTTGAAATAAACTTTTGTGTCCAATTGGTTGTGTAGAGTGAATATGGGTCCGTTGAATGTGGTTGTGTCCAAGAAATTAACCAAATTGTGATGACTTATGGATTTACATTTTATACAGCGATTATGCTTGTTAAGATGTACAAAAACATTACAAATTCCTCCTCCTCAAATATAAATAAATAAATCAAGTTTTTAATTGCTTGGATGTCGTCTTGTGTATCAATCTTAGTATAAAGGCTGTCCACATCAATTGTGAATAGAAAAGAGCGGACCTTGTGTGTAAAGTCCAGATCCTGGCATTGGACTTTGTTCTGAGCTGGTGTGTTTGGATTGTTGTTTGACTTACGGATGGGCTGCTGATACCGCTACGGTCGGTAGTTATTCCAGCCATTATTGCGGATGATGTACGGGCGCTGTTTAGATGATGAGCCGGTGGTCACACGCGGGCGTCCTCCGTCATAACAGCCGGTGCGCATCTGGCCGCGCGGCGCTGCTACAAAAGTCTTCGGGGACTGTTGAATAACCACGGCGGGACTGCTGGTCAGCTCTGGTCAATTGTGAATGTTTGTGAAAGACAACATTGTTTATTTTGACCACCGTATGTAGTTGCTGTGAAAAATGTAACAAGTGTTCATCTTGTCTCATTTTGTGCTTGTCTCGCTCATATAGCGTCATTTTGCCAGGAAAATCAAAGGAAAGTCAATATTTAAGATTCATTTCTTTTTCTGTGTCAAACTGTCTTAGAATGACAATCCCACTTTAGAAACATCAATCGTGCATGTTTTTGAAGGACAACATGATTTATTTTGACTTGGTGTTGAGTTACTGTGAAAAATGCAACACGTCTCATTTTATGCTTGTCTCGCTCGTACAGTTTGAGATTGACAGTGAAATCAGATGAATGTCACTATTTAAAACTCAGCTGTTGTTATGTGTCAAACTGTCTTCGAATGACATTTCCCCTCCCCACCCTCTGCTCTCCTCCTCGACACTTTCATTAAGGCCGTGTGGATATGCTGTTCCTGATTAATTAACCAGAATCAGAAAAAGCTTTATTGCCAAGAATGCTTTTACACATACGAGGAATTTTTTCTGGTGAAATTGGTGCATGACACATCTACTAAAATATGACACATCTACTAAAATAAGAGCATAAAAAATAACAATTTAAATATATATACACAAGTCTGTTATTGTTAGAAACACAGTACTGTTTTTCAGAAAGAAGTCCCAGTTGAGCGTTAATGTAACGCATAGAGTTATATTTATATCACTCAATGTGACAGAATGAGTCCGAGGTGGAATGTGAAGAGTGTCAGGGGGGGTTCCGGGCCTTGTTGGTAAGGCTGACAGCAGACGGGAAAAAACTGTTCTTGTGGCGTGAGGTTTTGGTCCTGATGGACCGCAGCCTCCTGCCAGAGGGGAGTGGCTCAAAGAGTTTGTGTCCGGGGTGAGAGGGATCAGCCACAATCTTTTCTGCACGCCTCAGGGTCCTGGAGGCGTACAGGTCCTGAAGAGATGGTAGATTGCAGCCAATCACCTTCTCTGCAGACCGAATGACACACTGCAGTCTGCCCTTGTCCTTGGCGGTGGCAGCAGCGTACCAGATGGTGATGGAGGAGGTGAGGATGGACTCGATGATGGCTGTGTAGAAGTGCACCATCATTGTCTTTGGCAGGCTGAATTTCTTCAGCTGCCGTAGGAAGTACATCCTCTGCTGTGCTTTCCTGATGAGGGAGCTGATGTTCGGCTCCCACTTGAGGTCCTGGGAGATGATAGTTCCCAGGAAGCCGAAAGACTCCACAGTGTCAATAGTGGAGTCACAGAGGGTGATGGGGGCGGGTGAGGCTGAGTTCTTCCTGTAGTCCACAACCATCTCCACTGTCTTTAGAGCATTTAGCTCCAGGTTGTTCTGATTGCACCAGGTCACCAGATGGTCAACCTCCCACCTGTAGGCGGACTCGTCGCCATCAGAGATGAGTCCGATGAGGGTGGTGTCGTCCGCAAACTTCAGGAGCTTGACAGACTGGTGACTGGAGGTGCAGCTGTTCGTGTACAGGGAGAAGAGCAGAGGAGAAAGAACACAGCCCTGGGGGGATCCGGTGCTGATGGTCTTAGCGTCGGAGAGGTGTTTCCCCAGCTTCACGCACTGTTTCCTGTCAGACAGGAAGTCTGTGATCCACCTGCAGGTGGAGTCAGGCACGCTCAGCTGGGAGAGCTTCTCCTGAAGCAGAGTTGGGACGATGGTGTTGAAGGCAGAACTGAAATCCACAAACAGGATCCTAGCGTAGGTTCCTGCGGAGTCCAGGTGCTGGAGGATGAAGTGGAGGGCCAAGTTGACTGCATCGTCTACAGACCTGTTGGCTCTGTAGGCAAACTGCAGGGGGTCCAGGAGAGGGTCAGTGATGTCTCTGATGTGTGAGACCAAAAGGCGCTCAAAGGACTTCATGACCACAGAGGTCAGGGCGACGGGTCTGAAGTCATTAAGTCCAATCTCTCTCAGCTCTTCTTCTCTGGGCCGTGGACCATTTTGGTTTACACTCCAGGGTCAGGGCATGTACTGGATCCCAGTCAGGGGAGACAAATGCTGGAAAACATGCCGGTCAGTATTCTTTTGTTCTACAATATTGTATTTATGACATGCAATCTGTACATGTATTGTCAGGCTTGTTTCTCCCACATATCTTTTGCCACATTATTTACAAATCACCATATACACACATTTTTGAAAGAAATATTCACCTGTCTGGCGCTTTTAAACCCCTCTTATTCGCGCAAGTTGTCTAGCAATCCTTGTCGTTCGAAATAATTCCAAATATGGCCCTGGAGTGCCCTCTGCTGGATAAAGCCGAGAACAGCACTTTGGTGGCTTGTTTAAAATCCTCTGTCTGTGTGTATATGCTGTGGAACCGTGATAATTGTCATTTGAAATAAACTTTTGTGTCCAATTGGTTGTGTAGAGTGAATATGGGTCCGTTGAATGTGGTTGTGTCCAAGAAATTAACCAAATTGTGATGACTTATGGATTTACATTTTATACAGCGATTATGCTTGTTAAGATGTACAAAAACATTACAAATTCCTCCTTCTCAAATATAAATAAATAAATAAATAAATCAAGTTTTTAATTGCTTGGATGTCGTCTTGTGTATCAATCTTAGTATAAAGGCTGTCCACATCAATTGTGAATAGAAAAGAGCGGACCTTGTGTGTAAAGTCCGGATCCTGGCATTGGACTCTGTTCTGAGCTGGTGTGTTTGGATTGTTGTTTGACTTACGGATGGGCTGCTGATACCGCCACGGTCGGTAGTTATTCCAGCCTTTATTGCGGATGATGTATGGGCGCTGGTCAGATGATGAGCCCGCGGTCACACGCGGGCGTCGTCCGTCATACCAGCCGGTGCGCATCTGGCCGCGCGGCGCTGCTACAAAAGTCTTCGGGGACTGTTGGATAACCACGGCGGGACTGCTGGTCAGCTCTGGTCAATTGTGAATGTTTGTGAAAGACAACATTGTTTATTTTGACCACCGTATGTAGTTACTGTGAAAAATGTAACAAGTGTTCATCTTGTCTCATTTTGTGCTTGTCTCGCTCATATAGCGTCATTTTGCCAGGAAAATCAAAGGAAAGTCAATATTTAAGATTCATTTCTTTTTCTGTGTCAAACTGTCTTAGAATGACAATCCCACTTTAGAAACATCAATTGTGCATGTTTTTGAAGGACAACGTGATTTATTTTGACTTGGTTACTGTGAAAAATGCAACACGTCTCATTTTGTGCTTGTCTCGCTCGTACAGTTTGAGATTGACAGTGAAATCAGATGAATGTCACTATTTAAAACTCAGCTGTTGTTATGTGTCAAACTGTCTTCGAATGACATTTCCCCTCCCCACCTTCTGCTCTCCTCCTCGACACTTTCATTAAGGCCGTGTGGATATGCTGTTCCTGATTAATTAACCCAATCTCTCTCAGCTCTTCTTCTCTGGGCCGTGGACCATTTTGGTTTACACTCCAGGGTCAGGGCATGTACTGGATCCCAGTCAGGGGAGACAAATGCTGGAAAACATGCCGGTCAGTATTCTTTTGTTCTACAATATTGTATTTATGAGATGCAATCTGTACATGTATTGTCAGGCTTGTTTCTCCCACATATCTTTTGCCACATTATTTACAAATCACCATATACACACATTTTTGAAAGAAATATTCCCCTGTCTGGCGCTTTTAAACCCCTCTTATTCGCGCAAGTCGTCTAGCAATCCTTGTCGTTCGAAATAATTCCAAATATGGCCCTGGAGTGCCCTCTGCTGGATAAAGCCGAGAACAGCACTTTGGTGGCTTGTTTAGAATCCTCTGTCTCTGTGTATATTCTGTGGAACCGTGATAATTGTCATTTGAAATAAACTTTTGTGTCCAATTGGTTGTGTAGAGTGAATATGGGTCTGTTGAATGTGGTTGTGTCCAAGAAATTAACCAAATTGTGATGACTTATGGATTTACATTTTATACAGCGATTATGCTTGTTAAGATGTACAAAAACATTACAAATTCCTCCTCCTCAAATATAAATAAATAAATCAAGTTTTTAATTGCTTGGATGTCGTCTTGTGTATCAATCTTAGTATAAAGGCTGTCCACATCAATTGTGAATAGAAAAGAGCGGACCTTGTGTGTAAAGTCCGGATCCTGGCATTGGACTTTGTTCTGAGCTGGTGTGTTTGGATTGTTGTTTGACTTACGGATGGGCTGCTGATACCGCTACGGTCGGTAGTTATTCCAGCCATTATTGCGGATGATGTACGGGCGCTGGTTAGATGATGAGCCGGTGGTCACACGCGGGCGTCCTCCGTCATAACAGCCGGTGCGCATCTGGCCGCGCGGCGCTGCTACAAAAGTCTTCGGGGACTGTTGAATAACCACGGCGGGACTGCTGGTCAGCTCTGGTCAATTGTGAATGTTTGTGAAAGACAACATTGTTTATTTTGACCACCGTATGTAGTTGCTGTGAAAAATGTAACAAGTGTTCATCTTGTCTCATTTTGTGCTTGTCTCGCTCATATAGCGTCATTTTGCCAGGAAAATCAAAGGAAAGTCAATATTTAAGATTCATTTCTTTTTCTGTGTCAAACTGTCTTAGAATGACAATCCCACTTTAGAAACATCAATCGTGCATGTTTTTGAAGGACAACATGATTTATTTTGACTTGGTGTTGAGTTACTGTGAAAAATGCAACACGTCTCATTTTATGCTTGTCTCGCTCGTACAGTTTGAGATTGACAGTGAAATCAGATGAATGTCACTATTTAAAACTCAGCTGTTGTTATGTGTCAAACTGTCTTCGAATGACAATTCCCCTCCCCAGGGCCGTGGACCATTTTGGTTTACACTCCAGGGTCAGGGCATGTACTGGATCCCAGTCAGGGGAGACAAATGCTGGAAAACATGCCGGTCAGTATTCTTTTGTTCTACAATATTGTATTTATGAGATGCAATCTGTACATGTATTGTCAGGCTTGTTTCTCCCACATATCTTTTGCCACATTATTTACAAATCACCATATACACACATTTTTGAAAGAAATATTCCCCTGTCTGGCGCTTTTAAACCCCTCTTATTCGCGCAAGTCGTCTAGCAATCCTTGTCGTTCGAAATGATTCCAAATATGGCCCTGGAGTGCCCTCTGCTGGATAAAGCCGAGAACAGCACTTTGGTGGCTTGTTTAAAATCCTCTGTCTGTGTGTATATTCTGTGGAACCGTGATAATTGTCATTTGAAATAAACTTTTGTGTCCAATTGGTTGTGTAGAGTGAATATGGGTCCGTTGAATGTGGTTGTGTCCAAGAAATTAACCAAATTGTGATGACTTATGGATTTACATTTTATACAGCGATTATGCTTGTTAAGATGTACAAAAACATTACAAATTCCTCCTCCTCAAATATAAATAAATAAATCAAGTTTTTAATTGCTTGGATGTCGTCTTGTGTATCAATCTTAGTATAAAGGCTGTCCACATCAATTGTGAATAGAAAAGAGCGGACCTTGTGTGTAAAGTCCGGATCCTGGCATTGGACTCTGTTCTGCGCTGGTGTGTTTGGATTGTTGTTTGACTTACGGATGGGCTGCTGATACCGCCACGGTCGGTAGTTATTCCAGCCATTATTGCGGATGATGTACGGGCGCTGGTTAGATGATGAGCCGGCGGTCACACGCGGGCGTCCTCCGTCATACCAGCCGGTGCGCATCTGGCCGCGCGGCGCTGCTACAAAAGTCTTCGGGGACTGTTGGATAACCACGGCGGGACTGCTGGTCAGCTCTGGTCAATTGTGAATGTTTGTGAAAGACAACATTGTTTATTTTGACCACCGTATGTAGTTACTGTGAAAAATGTAACAAGTGTTCATCTTGTCTCATTTTGTGCTTGTCTCGCTCATATAGCGTCATTTTGCCAGGAAAATCAAAGGAAAATCAATATTTAAGATTCATTTCTTTTTCTGTGTCAAACTGTCTTAGAATGACAATCCCACTTTAGAAACATCAATTGTGCATGTTTTTGAAGGACAACGTGATTTATTTTGACTTGGTGTTGAGTTACTGTGAAAAATGCAACACGTCTCATTTTGTGCTTGTCTCGCTCGTACAGTTTGAGATTGACAGTGAAATCAGATGAATGTCACTATTTAAAACTCAGCTGTTGTTATGTGTCAAACTGTCTTCGAATGACATTTCCCCTCCCCACCCTCTGCTCTCCTCCTCGACACTTTCATTAAGGCCGTGTGGATATGCTGTTCCTGATTAATTAACCCAATCTCTCTCAGCTCTTCTTCTCTGGGCCGTGGACCATTTTGGTTTACACTCCAGGGTCAGGGCATGTACTGGATCCCAGTCAGGGGAGACAAATGCTGGAAAACATGCCGGTCAGTATTCTTTTGTTCTACAATATTGTATTTATGACATGCAATCTGTACATGTATTGTCAGGCTTGTTTCTCCCACATATCTTTTGCCACATTATTTACAAATCACCATATACACACATTTTTGAAAGAAATATTCCCCTGTCTGGCGCTTTTAAACCCCTCTTATTCGCGCAAGTCGTCTAGCAATCCTTGTCGTTCGAAATGATTCCAAATATGGCCCTGGAGTGCCCTCTGCTGGATAAAGCCGAGAACAGCACTTTGGTGGCTTGTTTAAAATCCTCTGTCTGTGTGTATATTCTGTGGAACCGTGATAATTGTCATTTGAAATAAACTTTTGTGTCCAATTGGTTGTGTAGAGTGAATATGGGTCCGTTGAATGTGGTTGTGTCCAAGAAATTAACCAAATTGTGATGACTTATGGATTTACATTTTATACAGCGATTATGCTTGTTAAGATGTACAAAAACATTACAAATTCCTCCTTCTCAAATATAAATAAATAAATCAAGTTTTTAATTGCTTGGATGTCGTCTTGTGTATCAATCTTAGTATAAAGGCTGTCCACATCAATTGTGAATAGAAAAGAGCGGACCTTGTGTGTAAAGTCCGGATCCTGGCATTGGACTCTGTTCTGAGCTGGTGTGTTTGGATTGTTGTTTGACTTACGGATGGGCTGCTGATACCGCCACGGTCGGTAGTTATTCCAGCCTTTATTGCGGATGATGTATGGGCGCTGGTTAGATGATGAGCCGGCGGTCACACGCGGGCGTCCTCCGTCATACCAGCCGGTGCGCATCTGGCCGCGCGGCGCTGCTACAAAAGTCTTCGGGGACTGTTGGATAACCACGGCGGGACTGCTGGTCAGCTCTGGTCAATTGTGAATGTTTGTGAAAGACAACATTGTTTATTTTGACCACCGTATGTAGTTACTGTGAAAAATGTAACAAGTGTTCATCTTGTCTCATTTTGTGCTTGTCTCGCTCATATAGCGTCATTTTGCCAGGAAAATCAAAGGAAAATCAATATTTAAGATTCATTTCTTTTTCTGTGTCAAACTGTCTTAGAATGACAATCCCACTTTAGAAACATCAATTGTGCATGTTTTTGAAGGACAACGTGATTTATTTTGACTTGGTGTTGAGTTACTGTGAAAAATGCAACACGTCTCATTTTGTGCTTGTCTCGCTCGTACAGTTTGAGATTGACAGTGAAATCAGATGAATGTCACTATTTAAAACTCAGCTGTTGTTATGTGTCAAACTGTCTTCGAATGACATTTCCCCTCCCCACCCTCTGCTCTCCTCCTCGACACTTTCATTAAGGCCGTGTGGATATGCTGTTCCTGATTAATTAACCCAATCTCTCTCAGCTCTTCTTCTCTGGGCCGTGGACCATTTTGGTTTATACTCCAGGGTCAGGGCATGTACTGGATCCCAGTCAGGGGAGACAAATGCTGGAAAACATGCCGGTCAGTATTCTTTTGTTCTACAATATTGTATTTATGACATGCAATCTGTACATGTATTGTCAGGCTTGTTTCTCCCACATATCTTTTGCCACATTATTTACAAATCACCATATACACACATTTTTGAAAGAAATATTCCCCTGTCTGGCGCTTTTAAACCCCTCTTATTCGCGCAAGTCGTCTAGCAATCCTTGTCGTTCGAAATGATTCCAAATATGGCCCTGGAGTGCCCTCTGCTGGATAAAGCCGAGAACAGCACTTTGGTGGCTTGTTTAAAATCCTCTGTCTGTGTGTATATTCTGTGGAACCGTGATAATTGTCATTTGAAATAAACTTTTGTGTCCAATTGGTTGTGTAGAGTGAATATGGGTCCGTTGAATGTGGTTGTGTCCAAGAAATTAACCAAATTGTGATGACTTATGGATTTACATTTTATACAGCGATTATGCTTGTTAAGATGTACAAAAACATTACAAATTCCTCCTCCTCAAATATAAATAAATAAATCAAGTTTTTAATTGCTTGGATGTCGTCTTGTGTATCAATCTTAGTATAAAGGCTGTCCACATCAATTATGAATAGAAAAGAGCGGACCTTGTGTGTAAAGTCCGGATCCTGGCATTGGACTCTGTTCTGCGCTGGTGTGTTTGGATTGTTGTTTGACTTACGGATGGGCTGCTGATACCGCCACGGTCGGTAGTTATTCCAGCCATTATTGCGGATGATGTACGGGCGCTGGTTAGATGATGAGCCGGCGGTCACACGCGGGCGTCCTCCGTCATACCAGCCGGTGCGCATCTGGCCGTGCGGCGCTGCTACAAAAGTCTTCGGGGACTGTTGGATAACCACGGCGGGACTGCTGGTCAGCTCTGGTCAATTGTGAATGTTTGTGAAAGACAACATTGTTTATTTTGACCACCGTATGTAGTTACTGTGAAAAATGTAACAAGTGTTCATCTTGTCTCATTTTGTGCTTCTCTCGCTCATATAGCGTCATTTTGCCAGGAAAATCAAAGGAAAGTCAATATTTAAGATTCATTTCTTTTTCTGTGTCAAACTGTCTTAGAATGACAATCCCACTTTAGAAACATCAATTGTGCATGTTTTTGAAGGACAACATGATTTATTTTGACTTGGTGTTGAGTTACTGTGAAAAATGCAACACGTCTCATTTTGTGCTTGTCTCGCTCGTACAGTTTGAGATTGACAGTGAAATCAGATGAATGTCACTATTTAAAACTCAGCTGTTGTTATGTGTCAAACTGTCTTCGAATGACATTTCCCCTCCCCACCCTCTGCTCTCCTCCTCGACACTTTCATTAAGGCCGTGTGGATATGCTGTTCCTGATTAATTAACCCAATCTCTCTCAGCTCTTCTTCTCTGGGCCGTGGACCATTTTGGTTTCCACTCCAGGGTCAGGGCATGTACTGGATCCCAGTCAGGGGAGACAAATGCTGGAAAACATGCCGGTCAGTATTCTTTTGTTCTACAATATTGTATTTATGACATGCAATCTGTACATGTATTGTCAGGCTTGTTTCTCCCACATATCTTTTGCCACATTATTTACAAATCACCATATACACACATTTTTGAAAGAAATATTCCCCTGTCTGGCGCTTTTAAACCCCTCTTATTCGCGCAAGTCGTCTAGCAATCCTTGTCGTTCGAAATGATTCCAAATATGGCCCTGGAGTGCCCTCTGCTGGATAAAGCCGAGAACAGCACTTTGGTGGCTTGTTTAAAATACTCTGTCTGTGTGTATATTCTGTGGAACCGTGATAATTGTCATTTGAAATAAACTTTTGTGTCCAATTGGTTGTGTAGAGTGAATATGGGTCCGTTGAATGTGGTTGTGTCCAAGAAATTAACCAAATTGTGATGACTTATGGATTTACATTTTATACAGCGATTATGCTTGTTAAGATGTACAAAAACATTACAAATTCCTCCTCCTCAAATATAAATAAATAAATCAAGTTTTTAATTGCTTGGATGTCGTCTTGTGTATCAATCTTAGTATAAAGGCTGTCCACATCAATTGTGAATAGAAAAGAGCGGACCTTGTGTGTAAAGTCCGGATCCTGGCATTGGACTCTGTTCTGCGCTGGTGTGTTTGGATTGTTGTTTGACTTACGGATGGGCTGCTGATACCGCCACGGTCGGTAGTTATTCCAGCCATTATTGCGGATGATGTACGGGCGCTGGTTAGATGATGAGCCGGCGGTCACACGCGGGCGTCCTCCGTCATACCAGCCGGTGCGCATCTGGCCGCGCGGCGCTGCTACAAAAGTCTTCGGGGACTGTTGGATAACCACGGCGGGACTGCTGGTCAGCTCTGGTCAATTGTGAATGTTTGTGAAAGACAACATTGTTTATTTTGACCACCGTATGTAGTTACTGTGAAAAATGTAACAAGTGTTCATCTTGTCTCATTTTGTGCTTGTCTCGCTCATATAGCGTCATTTTGCCAGGAAAATCAAAGGAAAGTCAATATTTAAGATTCATTTCTTTTTCTGTGTCAAACTGTCTTAGAATGACAATCCCACTTTAGAAACATCAATTGTGCATGTTTTTGAAGGACAACATGATTTATTTTGACTTGGTGTTGAGTTACTGTGAAAAATGCAACACGTCTCATTTTGTGCTTGTCTCGCTCGTACAGTTTGAGATTGACAGTGAAATCAGATGAATGTCACTATTTAAAACTCAGCTGTTGTTATGTGTCAAACTGTCGTCGAATGACATTTCTCCTCCCCACCCTCTGCTCTCCTCCTCGACACTTTCATTAAGGCCGTGTGGATATGCTGTTCCTGATTAATTAACCCAATCTCTCTCAGCTCTTCTTCTCTGGGCCGTGGACCATTTTGGTTTACACTCCAGGGTCAGGGCATGTACTGGATCCCAGTCAGGGGAGACAAATGCTGGAAAACATGCCGGTCAGTATTCTTTTGTTCTACAATATTGTATTTATGACATGCAATCTGTACATGTATTGTCAGGCTTGTTTCTCCCACATATCTTTTGCCACATTATTTACAAATCACCATATACACACATTTTTGAAAGAAATATTCCCCTGTCTGGCGCTTTTAAACCCCTCTTATTCGCGCAAGTCGTCTAGCAATCCTTGTCGTTCGAAATGATTACAAATATGGCCCTGGAGTGCCCTCTGCTGGATAAAGCCGAGAACAGCACTTTGGTGGCTTGTTTAAAATCCTCTGTCTGTGTGTATATTCTGTGGAACCGTGATAATTGTCATTTGAAATAAACTTTTGTGTCCAATTGGTTGTGTAGAGTGAATATGGGTCCGTTGAATGTGGTTGTGTCCAAGAAATTAACCAAATTGTGATGACTTATGGATTTACATTTTATACAGCGATTATGCTTGTTAAGATGTACAAAAACATTACAAATTCCTCCTCCTCAAATATAAATAAATAAATCAAGTTTTTAATTGCTTGGATGTCGTCTTGTGTATCAATCTTAGTATAAAGGCTGTCCACATCAATTGTGAATAGAAAAGAGCGGACCTTGTGTGTAAAGTCCGGATCCTGGCATTGGACTCTGTTCTGCGCTGGTGTGTTTGGATTGTTGTTTGACTTACGGATGGGCTGCTGATACCGCCACGGTCGGTAGTTATTCCAGCCATTATTGCGGATGATGTACGGGCGCTGGTTAGATGATGAGCCGGCGGTCACACGCGGGCGTCCTCCGTCATACCAGCCGGTGCGCATCTGGCCGCGCGGCGCTGCTACAAAAGTCTTCGGGGACTGTTGGATAACCACGGCGGGACTGCTGGTCAGCTCTGGTCAATTGTGAATGTTTGTGAAAGACAACATTGTTTATTTTGACCACCGTATGTAGTTACTGTGAAAAATGTAACAAGTGTTCATCTTGTCTCATTTTGTGCTTGTCTCGCTCATATAGCGTCATTTTGCCAGGAAAATCAAAGGAAAGTCAATATTTAAGATTCATTTCTTTTTCTGTGTCAAACTGTCTTAGAATGACAATCCCACTTTAGAAACATCAATTGTGCATGTTTTTGAAGGACAACATGATTTATTTTGACTTGGTGTTGAGTTACTGTGAAAAATGCAACACGTCTCATTTTGTGCTTGTCTCGCTCGTACAGTTTGAGATTGACAGTGAAATCAGATGAATGTCACTATTTAAAACTCAGCTGTTGTTATGTGTCAAACTGTCTTCGAATGACATTTCCCCTCCCCACCCTCTGCTCTCCTCCTCGACACTTTCATTAAGGCCGTGTGGATATGCTGTTCCTGATTAATTAACCCAATCTCTCTCAGCTCTTCTTCTCTGGGCCGTGGACCATTTTGGTTTACACTCCAGGGTCAGGGCATGTACTGGATCCCAGTCAGGGGAGACAAATGCTGGAAAACATGCCGGTCAGTATTCTTTTGTTCTACAATATTGTATTTATGACATGCAATCTGTACATGTATTGTCAGGCTTGTTTCTCCCACATATCTTTTGCCACATTATTTACAAATCACCATATACACACATTTTTGAAAGAAATATTCCCCTGTCTGGCGCTTTTAAACCCCTCTTATTCGCGCAAGTCGTCTAGCAATCCTTGTCGTTCGAAATGATTCCAAATATGGCCCTGGAGTGCCCTCTGCTGGATAAAGCTGAGAACAGCACTTTGGTGGCTTGTTTAAAATCCTCTGTCTGTGTGTATATTCTGTGGAACCGTGATAATTGTCATTTGAAATAAACTTTTGTGTCCAATTGGTTGTGTAGAGTGAATATGGGTCCGTTGAATGTGGTTGTGTCCAAGAAATTAACCAAATTGTGATGACTTATGGATTTACATTTTATACAGCGATTATGCTTGTTAAGATGTACAAAAACATTACAAATTCCTCCTCCTCAAATATAAATAAATAAATCAAGTTTTTAATTGCTTGGATGTCGTCTTGTGTATCAATCTTAGTATAAAGGCCGTCCACATCAATTGTGAATAGAAAAGAGCGGACCTTGTGTGTAAAGTCCGGATCCTGGCATTGGACTCTGTTCTGCGCTGGTGTGTTTGGATTGTTGTTTGACTTACGGATGGGCTGCTGATACCGCCACGGTCGGTAGTTATTCCAGCCATTATTGCGGATGATGTACGGGCGCTGGTTAGATGATGAGCCGGCGGTCACACGCGGGCGTCCTCCGTCATACCAGCCGGTGCGCATCTGGCCGCGCGGCGCTGCTACAAAAGTCTTCGGGGACTGTTGGATAACCACGGCGGGACTGCTGGTCAGCTCTGGTCAATTGTGAATGTTTGTGAAAGACAACATTGTTTATTTTGACCACCGTATGTAGTTGCTGTGAAAAATGTAACAAGTGTTCATCTTGTCTCATTTTGTGCTTGTCTCGCTCATATAGCGTCATTTTGCCAGGAAAATCAAAGGAAAGTCAATATTTAAGATTCATTTCTTTTTCTGTGTCAAACTGTCTTAGAATGACAATCCCACTTTAGAAACATCAATTGTGCATGTTTTTGAAGGACAACATGATTTATTTTGACTTGGTGTTGAGTTACTGTGAAAAATGCAACACGTCTCATTTTGTGCTTGTCTCGCTCGTACAGTTTGAGATTGACAGTGAAATCAGATGAATGTCACTATTTAAAACTCAGCTGTTGTTATGTGTCAAACTGTCTTCGAATGACAATTCCCCTCCCCACCCTCTGCTCTCCTCCTTGACACTTTCATTAAGGCCGTGTGGATATGCTGTTCCTGATTAATTAACCCAATCTCTCTCAGCTCTTCTTCTCTGGGCCGTGGACCATTTTGGTTTACACTCCAGGGTCAGGGCATGTACTGGATCCCAGTCAGGGGAGACAAATGCTGGAAAACATGCCGGTCAGTATTCTTTTGTTCTACAATATTGTATTTATGACATGCAATCTGTACATGTATTGTCAGGCTTGTTTCTCCCACATATCTTTTGCCACATTATTTACAAATCACCATATACACACATTTTTGAAAGAAATATTCCCCTGTCTGGCGCTTTTAAACCCCTCTTATTCGCGCAAGTCGTCTAGCAATCCTTGTCGTTCGAAATGATTCCAAATATGGCCCTGGAGTGCCCTCTGCTGGATAAAGCCGAGAACAGCACTTTGGTGGCTTGTTTAAAATCCTCTGTCTGTGTGTATATTCTGTGGAACCGTGATAATTGTCATTTGAAATAAACTTTTGTGTCCAATTGGTTGTGTAGAGTGAATATGGGTCCGTTGAATGTGGTTGTGTCCAAGAAATCAACCAAATTGTGATGACCTACGGATTTACATTTTATACAGCGATTATGCTTGTTAAGATGTACAAAAACATTACAAATTCCTCCTCCTCAAATATAAATAAATAAATCAAGTTTTTAATTGCTTGGATGTCGTCTTGTGTATCAATCTTAGTATAAAGGCTGTCCACATCAATTGTGAATAGAAAAGAGCGGACCTTGTGTGTAAAGTCCGGATCCTGGCATTGGACTCTGTTCTGCGCTGGTGTGTTTGGATTGTTGTTTGACTTACGGATGGGCTGCTGATACCGCCACGGTCGGTAGTTATTCCAGCCATTATTGCGGATGATGTACGGGCGCTGGTTAGATGATGAGCCGGCGGTCACACGCGGGCGTCCTCCGTCATACCAGCCGGTGCGCATCTGGCCGCGCGGCGCTGCTACAAAAGTCTTCGGGGACTGTTGGATAACCACGGCGGGACTGCTGGTCAGCTCTGGTCAATTGTGAATGTTTGTGAAAGACAACATTGTTTATTTTGACCACCGTATGTAGTTACTGTGAAAAATGTAACAAGTGTTCATCTTGTCTCATTTTGTGCTTGTCTCGCTCATATAGCGTCATTTTGCCAGGAAAATCAAAGGAAAGTCAATATTTAAGATTCATTTCTTTTTCTGTGTCAAACTGTCTTAGAATGACAATCCCACTTTAGAAACATCAATTGTGCATGTTTTTGAAGGACAACATGATTTATTTTGACTTGGTGTTGAGTTACTGTGAAAAATGCAACACGTCTCATTTTGTGCTTGTCTCGCTCGTACAGTTTGAGATTGACAGTGAAATCAGATGAATGTCACTATTTAAAACTCAGCTGTTGTTATGTGTCAAACTGTCTTCGAATGACATTTCCCCTCCCCACCCTCTGCTCTCCTCCTCGACACTTTCATTAAGGCCGTGTGGATATGCTGTTCCTGATTAATTAACCCAATCTCTCTCAGCTCTTCTTCTCTGGGCCGTGGACCATTTTGGTTTCCACTCCAGGGTCAGGGCATGTACTGGATCCCAGTCAGGGGAGACAAATGCTGGAAAACATGCCGGTCAGTATTCTTTTGTTCTACAATATTGTATTTATGACATGCAATCTGTACATGTATTGTCAGGCTTGTTTCTCCCACATATCTTTTGCCACATTATTTACAAATCACCATATACACACATTTTTGAAAGAAATATTCCCCTGTCTGGCGCTTTTAAACCCCTCTTATTCGCGCAAGTCGTCTAGCAATCCTTGTCGTTCGAAATGATTCCAAATATGGCCCTGGAGTGCCCTCTGCTGGATAAAGCTGAGAACAGCACTTTGGTGGCTTGTTTAAAATCCTCTGTCTGTGTGTATATTCTGTGGAACCGTGATAATTGTCATTTGAAATAAACTTTTGTGTCCAATTGGTTGTGTAGAGTGAATATGGGTCCGTTGAATGTGGTTGTGTCCAAGAAATTAACCAAATTGTGATGACCTACGGATTTACATTTTATACAGCGATTATGCTTGTTAAGATGTACAAAAACATTACAAATTCCTCCTCCTCAAATATAAATAAATAAATCAAGTTTTTAATTGCTTGGATGTCGTCTTGTGTATCAATCTTAGTATAAAGGCCGTCCACATCAATTGTGAATAGAAAAGAGCGGACCTTGTGTGTAAAGTCCGGATCCTGGCATTGGACTCTGTTCTGCGCTGGTGTGTTTGGATTGTTGTTTGACTTACGGATGGGCTGCTGATACCGCCACGGTCGGTAGTTATTCCAGCCATTATTGCGGATGATGTACGGGCGCTGGTTAGATGATGAGCCGGCGGTCACACGCGGGCGTCCTCCGTCATACCAGCCGGTGCGCATCTGGCCGCGCGGCGCTGCTACAAAAGTCTTCGGGGACTGTTGGATAACCACGGCGGGACTGCTGGTCAGCTCTGGTCAATTGTGAATGTTTGTGAAAGACAACATTGTTTATTTTGACCACCGTATGTAGTTGCTGTGAAAAATGTCACAAGTGTTCATCTTGTCTCATTTTGTGCTTGTCTCGCTCATATAGCGTCATTTTGCCAGGAAAATCAAAGGAAAGTCAATATTTAAGATTCATTTCTTTTTCTGTGTCAAACTGTCTTAGAATGACAATCCCACTTTAGAAACATCAATTGTGCATGTTTTTGAAGGACAACATGATTTATTTTGACTTGGTGTTGAGTTACTGTGAAAAATGCAACACGTCTCATTTTGTGCTTGTCTCGCTCGTACAGTTTGAGATTGACAGTGAAATCAGATGAATGTCACTATTTAAAACTCAGCTGTTGTTATGTGTCAAACTGTCTTCGAATGACAATTCCCCTCCCCACCCTCTGCTCTCCTCCTCGACACTTTCATTAAGGCCGTGTGGATATGCTGTTCCTGATTAATTAACCCAATCTCTCTCAGCTCTTCTTCTCTGGGCCGTGGACCATTTTGGTTTACACTCCAGGGTCAGGGCATGTACTGGATCCCAGTCAGGGGAGACAAATGCTGGAAAACATGCCGGTCAGTATTCTTTTGTTCTACAATATTGTATTTATGACATGCAATCTGTACATGTATTGTCAGGCTTGTTTCTCCCACATATCTTTTGCCACATTATTTACAAATCACCATATACACACATTTTTGAAAGAAATATTCCCCTGTCTGGCGCTTTTAAACCCCTCTTATTCGCGCAAGTCGTCTAGCAATCCTTGTCGTTCGAAATGATTCCAAATATGGCCCTGGAGTGCCCTCTGCTGGATAAAGCCGAGAACAGCACTTTGGTGGCTTGTTTAAAATCCTCTGTCTGTGTGTATATTCTGTGGAACCGTGATAATTGTCATTTGAAATAAACTTTTGTGTCCAATTGGTTGTGTAGAGTGAATATGGGTCCGTTGAATGTGGTTGTGTCCAAGAAATCAACCAAATTGTGATGACCTACGGATTTACATTTTATACAGCGATTATGCTTGTTAAGATGTACAAAAACATTACAAATTCCTCCTCCTCAAATATAAATAAATAAATCAAGTTTTTAATTGCTTGGATGTCGTCTTGTGTATCAATCTTAGTATAAAGGCTGTCCACATCAATTGTGAATAGAAAAGAGCGGACCTTGTGTGTAAAGTCCGGATCCTGGCATTGGACTCTGTTCTGCGCTGGTGTGTTTGGATTGTTGTTTGACTTACGGATGGGCTGCTGATACCGCCACGGTCGGTAGTTATTCCAGCCATTATTGCGGATGATGTACGGGCGCTGGTTAGATGATGAGCCGGCGGTCACACGCGGGCGTCCTCCGTCATACCAGCCGGTGCGCATCTGGCCGCGCGGCGCTGCTACAAAAGTCTTCGGGGACTGTTGGATAACCACGGCGGGACTGCTGGTCAGCTCTGGTCAATTGTGAATGTTTGTGAAAGACAACATTGTTTATTTTGACCACCGTATGTAGTTACTGTGAAAAATGTAACAAGTGTTCATCTTGTCTCATTTTGTGCTTGTCTCGCTCATATAGCGTCATTTTGCCAGGAAAATCAAAGGAAAGTCAATATTTAAGATTCATTTCTTTTTCTGTGTCAAACTGTCTTAGAATGACAATCCCACTTTAGAAACATCAATTGTGCATGTTTTTGAAGGACAACATGATTTATTTTGACTTGGTGTTGAGTTACTGTGAAAAATGCAACACGTCTCATTTTGTGCTTGTCTCGCTCGTACAGTTTGAGATTGACAGTGAAATCAGATGAATGTCACTATTTAAAACTCAGCTGTTGTTATGTGTCAAACTGTCTTCGAATGACATTTCCCCTCCCCACCCTCTGCTCTCCTCCTCGACACTTTCATTAAGGCCGTGTGGATATGCTGTTCCTGATTAATTAACCCAATCTCTCTCAGCTCTTCTTCTCTGGGCCGTGGACCATTTTGGTTTACACTCCAGGGTCAGGGCATGTACTGGATCCCAGTCAGGGGAGACAAATGCTGGAAAACATGCCGGTCAGTATTCTTTTGTTCTACAATATTGTATTTATGACATGCAATCTGTACATGTATTGTCAGGCTTGTTTCTCCCACATATCTTTTGCCACATTATTTACAAATCACCATATACACACATTTTTGAAAGAAATATTCCCCTGTCTGGCGCTTTTAAACCCCTCTTATTCGCGCAAGTCGTCTAGCAATCCTTGTCGTTCGAAATGATTCCAAATATGGCCCTGGAGTGCCCTCTGCTGGATAAAGCCGAGAACAGCACTTTGGTGGCTTGTTTAAAATCCTCTGTCTGTGTGTATATTCTGTGGAACCGTGATAATTGTCATTTGAAATAAACTTTTGTGTCCAATTGGTTGTGTAGAGTGAATATGGGTCCGTTGAATGTGGTTGTGTCCAAGAAATTAACCAAATTGTGATGACTTATGGATTTACATTTTATACAGCGATTATGCTTGTTAAGATGTACAAAAACATTACAAATTCCTCCTCCTCAAATATAAATAAATAAATCAAGTTTTTAATTGCTTGGATGTCGTCTTGTGTATCAATCTTAGTATAAAGGCCGTCCACATCAATTGTGAATAGAAAAGAGCGGACCTTGTGTGTAAAGTCCGGATCCTGGCATTGGACTCTGTTCTGCGCTGGTGTGTTTGGATTGTTGTTTGACTTACGGATGGGCTGCTGATACCGCCACGGTCGGTAGTTATTCCAGCCATTATTGCGGATGATGTACGGGCGCTGGTTAGATGATGAGCCGGCGGTCACACGCGGGCGTCCTCCGTCATACCAGCCGGTGCGCATCTGGCCGCGCGGCGCTGCTACAAAAGTCTTCGGGGACTGTTGGATAACCACGGCGGGACTGCTGGTCAGCTCTGGTCAATTGTGAATGTTTGTGAAAGACAACATTGTTTATTTTGACCACCGTATGTAGTTGCTGTGAAAAATGTAACAAGTGTTCATCTTGTCTCATTTTGTGCTTGTCTCGCTCATATAGCGTCATTTTGCCAGGAAAATCAAAGGAAAGTCAATATTTAAGATTCATTTCTTTTTCTGTGTCAAACTGTCTTAGAATGACAATCCCACTTTAGAAACATCAATTGTGCATGTTTTTGAAGGACAACATGATTTATTTTGACTTGGTGTTGAGTTACTGTGAAAAATGCAACACGTCTCATTTTGTGCTTGTCTCGCTCGTACAGTTTGAGATTGACAGTGAAATCAGATGAATGTCACTATTTAAAACTCAGCTGTTGTTATGTGTCAAACTGTCTTGGAATGACAATTCCCCTCCCCAGGGCCGTGGACCATTTTGGTTTACACTCCAGGGTCAGGGCATGTACTGGATCCCAGTCAGGGGAGACAAATGCTGGAAAACATGCCGGTCAGTATTCTTTTGTTCTACAATATTGTATTTATGACATGCAATCTGTACATGTATTGTCAGGCTTGTTTCTCCCACATATCTTTTGCCACATTATTTACAAATCACCATATACACACATTTTTGAAAGAAATATTCCCCTGTCTGGCGCTTTTAAACCCCTCTTATTCGCGCAAGTCGTCTAGCAATCCTTGTCGTTCGAAATGATTCCAAATATGGCCCTGGAGTGCCCTCTGCTGGATAAAGCCGAGAACAGCACTTTGGTGGCTTGTTTAAAATCCTCTGTCTGTGTGTATATTCTGTGGAACCGTGATAATTGTCATTTGAAATAAACTTTTGTGTCCAATTGGTTGTGTAGAGTGAATATGGGTCCGTTGAATGTGGTTGTGTCCAAGAAATTAACCAAATTGTGATGACTTATGGATTTACATTTTATACAGCGATTATGCTTGTTAAGATGTACAAAAACATTACAAATTCCTCCTCCTCAAATATAAATAAATAAATAAATAAATCAAGTTTTTAATTGCTTGGATGTCGTCTTGTGTATCAATCTTAGTATAAAGGCTGTCCACATCAATTGTGAATAGAAAAGAGCGGACCTTGTGTGTAAAGTCCGGATCCTGGCATTGGACTCTGTTCTGAGCTGGTGTGTTTGGATTGTTGTTTGACTTACGGATGGGCTGCTGATACCGCCACGGTCGGTAGTTATTCCAGCCTTTATTGCGGATGATGTACGGGCGCTGGTTAGATGATGAGCTGGCGGTCACACGCGGGCGTCCTCCGTCATACCAGCCGGTGCGCATCTGGCCGCGCGGCGCTGCTACAAAAGTCTTCGGGGACTGTTGGATAACCACGGCGGGACTGCTGGTCAGCTCTGGTCAATTGTGAATGTTTGTGAAAGACAACATTGTTTATTTTGACCACCGTATGTAGTTACTGTGAAAAATGTAACAAGTGTTCATCTTGTCTCATTTTGTGCTTGTCTCGCTCATATAGCGTCATTTTGCCAGGAAAATCAAAGGAAAGTCAATATTTAAGATTCATTTCTTTTTCTGTGTCAAACTTTCTTGGAATGACAATTCCCCTCCCCAGGGCCGTGGACCATTTTGGTTTACACTCCAGGGTCAGGGCATGTACTGGATCCCAGTCAGGGGAGACAAATGCTGGAAAATATGCCGGTCAGTATTCTTTTGTTCTACAATATTGTATTTATGACATGCAATCTGTACATGTATTGTCAGGCTTGTTTCTCCCACATATCTTTTGCCACATTATTTACAAATCACCATATACACACATTTTTGAAAGAAATATTCCCCTGTCTGGCGCTTTTAAACCCCTCTTATTCGCGCAAGTCGTCTAGCAATCCTTGTCGTTCGAAATGATTCCAAATATGGCCCTGGAGTGCCCTCTGCTGGATAAAGCCGAGAACAGCACTTTGGTGGCTTGTTTAAAATCCTCTGTCTGTGTGTATATTCTGTGGAACCGTGATAATTGTCATTTGAAATAAACTTTTGTGTCCAATTGGTTGTGTAGAGTGAATATGGGTCCGTTGAATGTGGTTGTGTCCAAGAAATTAACCAAATTGTGATGACTTATGGATTTACATTTTATACAGCGATTATGCTTGTTAAGATGTACAAAAACATTACAAATTCCTCCTCCTCAAATATAAATAAATAAATAAATAAATCAAGTTTTTAATTGCTTGGATGTCGTCTTGTGTATCAATCTTAGTATAAAGGCTGTCCACATCAATTGTGAATAGAAAAGAGCGGACCTTGTGTGTAAAGTCCGGATCCTGGCATTGGACTCTGTTCTGAGCTGGTGTGTTTGGATTGTTGTTTGACT
This sequence comes from Chaetodon auriga, assembly GCF_051107435.1. Lineage (NCBI taxonomy): Eukaryota > Metazoa > Chordata > Actinopteri > Chaetodontiformes > Chaetodontidae > Chaetodon > Chaetodon auriga. The sequence goes on from NW_027481961.1 coordinate 118,086, forward strand.
TACGGATGGGCTGCTGATACCGCCACGGTCGGTAGTTATTCCAGCCTTTATTGCGGATGATGTACGGGCGCTGGTTAGATGATGAGCCGGCGGTCACACGCGGGCGTCCTCCGTCATACCAGCCGGTGCGCATCTGGCCGCGCGGCGCTGCTACAAAAGTCTTCGGGGACTGTTGGATAACCACGGCGGGACTGCTGGTCAGCTCTGGTCAATTGTGAATGTTTGTGAAAGACAACATTGTTTATTTTGACCACCGTATGTAGTTACTGTGAAAAATGTAACAAGTGTTCATCTTGTCTCATTTTGTGCTTGTCTCGCTCATATAGCGTCATTTTGCCAGGAAAATCAAAGGAAAGTCAATATTTAAGATTCATTTCTTTTTCTGTGTCAAACTGTCTTGGAATGACAATTCCCCTCCCCAGGGCCGTGGACCATTTTGGTTTACACTCCAGGGTCAGGGCATGTACTGGATCCCAGTCAGGGGAGACAAATGCTGGAAAATATGCCGGTCAGTATTCTTTTGTTCTACAATATTGTATTTATGACATGCAATCTGTACATGTATTGTCAGGCTTGTTTCTCCCACATATCTTTTGCCACATTATTTACAAATCACCATATACACACATTTTTGAAAGAAATATTCCCCTGTCTGGCGCTTTTAAACCCCTCTTATTCGCGCAAGTCGTCTAGCAATCCTTGTCGTTCGAAATGATTCCAAATATGGCCCTGGAGTGCCCTCTGCTGGATAAAGCCGAGAACAGCACTTTGGTGGCTTGTTTAAAATCCTCTGTCTGTGTGTATATTCTGTGGAACCGTGATAATTGTCATTTGAAATAAACTTTTGTGTCCAATTGGTTGTGTAGAGTGAATATGGGTCCGTTGAATGTGGTTGTGTCCAAGAAATTAACCAAATTGTGATGACTTATGGATTTACATTTTATACAGCGATTATGCTTGTTAAGATGTACAAAAACATTACAAATTCCTCCTCCTCAAATATAAATAAATAAATAAATAAATCAAGTTTTTAATTGCTTGGATGTCGTCTTGTGTATCAATCTTAGTATAAAGGCTGTCCACATCAATTGTGAATAGAAAAGAGCGGACCTTGTGTGTAAAGTCCGGATCCTGGCATTGGACTCTGTTCTGAGCTGGTGTGTTTGGATTGTTGTTTGACTTACGGATGGGCTGCTGATACCGCCACGGTCGGTAGTTATTCCAGCCTTTATTGCGGATGATGTACGGGCGCTGGTTAGATGATGAGCCGGCGGTCACACGCGGGCGTCCTCCGTCATACCAGCCGGTGCGCATCTGGCCGCGCGGCGCTGCTACAAAAGTCTTCGGGGACTGTTGGATAACCACGGCGGGACTGCTGGTCAGCTCTGGTCAATTGTGAATGTTTGTGAAAGACAACATTGTTTATTTTGACCACCGTATGTAGTTACTGTGAAAAATGTAACAAGTGTTCATCTTGTCTCATTTTGTGCTTGTCTCGCTCATATAGCGTCATTTTGCCAGGAAAATCAAAGGAAAGTCAATATTTAAGATTCATTTCTTTTTCTGTGTCAAACTGTCTTGGAATGACAATTCCCCTCCCCAGGGCCGTGGACCATTTTGGTTTACACTCCAGGGTCAGGGCATGTACTGGATCCCAGTCAGGGGAGACAAATGCTGGAAAATATGCCGGTCAGTATTCTTTTGTTCTACAATATTGTATTTATGACATGCAATCTGTACATGTATTGTCAGGCTTGTTTCTCCCACATATCTTTTGCCACATTATTTACAAATCACCATATACACACATTTTTGAAAGAAATATTCCCCTGTCTGGCGCTTTTAAACCCCTCTTATTCGCGCAAGTCGTCTAGCAATCCTTGTCGTTCGAAATGATTCCAAATATGGCCCTGGAGTGCCCTCTGCTGGATAAAGCCGAGAACAGCACTTTGGTGGCTTGTTTAAAATCCTCTGTCTGTGTGTATATTCTGTGGAACCGTGATAATTGTCATTTGAAATAAACTTTTGTGTCCAATTGGTTGTGTAGAGTGAATATGGGTCCGTTGAATGTGGTTGTGTCCAAGAAATTAACCAAATTGTGATGACTTATGGATTTACATTTTATACAGCGATTATGCTTGTTAAGATGTACAAAAACATTACAAATTCCTCCTCCTCAAATATAAATAAATAAATAAATAAATCAAGTTTTTAATTGCTTGGATGTCGTCTTGTGTATCAATCTTAGTATAAAGGCTGTCCACATCAATTGTGAATAGAAAAGAGCGGACCTTGTGTGTAAAGTCCGGAACCTGGCATTGGACTCTGTTCTGAGCTGGTGTGTTTGGATTGTTGTTTGACTTACGGATGGGCTGCTGATACCGCCACGGTCGGTAGTTATTCCAGCCTTTATTGCGGATGATGTACGGGCGCTGGTTAGATGATGAGCCGGCGGTCACACGCGGGCGTCCTCCGTCATACCAGCCGGTGCGCATCTGGCCGCGCGGCGCTGCTACAAAAGTCTTCGGGGACTGTTGGATAACCACGGCGGGACTGCTGGTCAGCTCTGGTCAATTGTGAATGTTTGTGAAAGACAACATTGTTTATTTTGACCACCGTATGTAGTTACAGTGAAAAATGTAACAAGTGTTCATCTTGTCTCATTTTGTGCTTGTCTCGCTCATATAGCGTCATTTTGCCAGGAAAATCAAAGGAAAGTCAATATTTAAGATTCATTTCTTTTTCTGTGTCAAACTGTCTTAGAATGACAATCCCACTTTAGAAACATCAATTGTGCATGTTTTTGAAGGACAACGTGATTTATTTTGACTTGGTTACTGTGAAAAATGCAACACGTCTCATTTTGTGCTTGTCTCGCTCGTACAGTTTGAGATTGACAGTGAAATCAGATGAATGTCACTATTTAAAACTCAGCTGTTGTTATGTGTCAAACTGTCTTCGAATGACAATTCCCCTCCCCAGGGCCGTGGACCATTTTGGTTTACACTCCAGGGTCAGGGCATGTACTGGATCCCAGTCAGGGGAGACAAATGCTGGAAAACATGCCGGTCAGTATTCTTTTGTTCTACAATATTGTATTTATGACATGCAATCTGTACATGTATTGTCAGGCTTGTTTCTCCCACATATCTTTTGCCACATTATTTACAAATCACCATATACACACATTTTTGAAAGAAATATTCCCCTGTCTGGCGCTTTTAAACCCCTCTTATTCGCGCAAGTCGTCCAGCAATCCTTGTCGTTCGAAATAATTCCAAAAATGGCCCTGGAGTGCCCTCTGCTGGATAAAGCCGAGAACAGCACTTTGGTAGCTTGTTTAAAATCCTCTGTCTGTGTGTATATTCTGTGGAACCGTGATAATTGTCATTTGAAATAAACTTTTGTGTCCAATTGGTTGTGTAGAGTGAATATGGGTCCGTTGAATGTGGTTGTGTCCAAGAAATTAACCAAATTGTGATGACCTACGGATTTACATTTTATACAGCGATTATGCTTGTTAAGATGTACAAAAACATTACAAATTCCTCCTCCTCAAATATAAATAAATAAATAAATCAAGTTTTTAATTGCTTGGATGTCGTCTTGTGTATCAGTCTTAGTATAAAGGCTGTCCACATCAATTGTGAATAGAAAAGAGCGGACCTTGTGTGTAAAGTCCGGATCCTGGCATTGGACTCTGTTCTGCGCTGGTGTGTTTGGATTGTTGTTTGACTTACGGATGGGCTGCTGATACCGCCACGGTCGGTAGTTATTCCAGCCATTATTGCGGATGATGTACGGGCGCTGGTTAGATGATGAGCCGGCGGTCACACGCGGGCGTCCTCCGTCATACCAGCCGGTGCGCATCTGGCCGCGCGGCGCTGCTACAAAAGTCTTCGGGGACTGTTGGATAACCACGGCGGGACTGCTGGTCAGCTCTGGTCAATTGTGAATGTTTGTGAAAGACAACATTGTTTATTTTGACCACCGTATGTAGTTACTGTGAAAAATGTAACAAGTGTTCATCTTGTCTCATTTTGTGCTTGTCTCGCTCATATAGCGTCATTTTGCCAGGAAAATCAAAGGAAAGTCAATATTTAAGATTCATTTCTTTTTCTGTGTCAAACTGTCTTAGAATGACAATCCCACTTTAGAAACATCAATTGTGCATGTTTTTGAAGGACAACGTGATTTATTTTGACTTGGTGTTGAGATACTGTGAAAAATGCAACACGTCTCATTTTGTGCTTGTCTCGCTCGTACAGTTTGAGATTGACAGTGAAATCAGATGAATGTCACTATTTAAAACTCAGCTGTTGTTATGTGTCAAACTGTCTTCGAATGACAATTCCCCTCCCCACCCTCTGCTCTCCTCCTCGACACTTTCATTAAGGCCGTGTGGATATGCTGTTCCTGATTAATTAACCCAATCTCTCTCAGCTCTTCTTCTCTGGGCCGTGGACCATTTTGGTTTACACTCCAGGGTCAGGGCATGTACTGGATCCCAGTCAGGGGAGACAAATGCTGGAAAACATGCCGGTCAGTATTCTTTTGTTCTACAATATTGTATTTATGACATGCAATCTGTACATGTATTGTCAGGCTTGTTTCTCCCACATATCTTTTGCCACATTATTTACAAATCACCATATACACACATTTTTGAAAGAAATATTCCCCTGTCTGGCGCTTTTAAACCCCTCTTATTCGCGCAAGTCGTCCAGCAATCCTTGTCGTTCGAAATAATTCCAAAAATGGCCCTGGAGTGCCCTCTGCTGGATAAAGCCGAGAACAGCACTTTGGTGGCTTGTTTAAAATCCTCTGTCTGTGTGTATATTCTGTGGAACCGTGATAATTGTCATTTGAAATAAACTTTTGTGTCCAATTGGTTGTGTAGAGTGAATATGGGTCCGTTGAATGTGGTTGTGTCCAAGAAATTAACCAAATTGTGATGACCTACGGATTTACATTTTATACAGCGATTATGCTTGTTAAGATGTACAAAAACATTACAAATTCCTCCTCCTCAAATATAAATAAATAAATAAATCAAGTTTTTAATTGCTTGGATGTCGTCTTGTGTATCAGTCTTAGTATAAAGGCTGTCCACATCAATTGTGAATAGAAAAGAGCGGACCTTGTGTGTAAAGTCCGGATCCTGGCATTGGACTCTGTTCTGCGCTGGTGTGTTTGGATTGTTGTTTGACTTACGGATGGGCTGCTGATACCGCCACGGTCGGTAGTTATTCCAGCCATTATTGCGGATGATGTACGGGCGCTGGTTAGATGATGAGCCGGCGGTCACACGCGGGCGTCCTCCGTCATACCAGCCGGTGCGCATCTGGCCGCGCGGCGCTGCTACAAAAGTCTTCGGGGACTGTTGGATAACCACGGCGGGACTGCTGGTCAGCTCTGGTCAATTGTGAATGTTTGTGAAAGACAACATTGTTTATTTTGACCACCGTATGTAGTTACTGTGAAAAATGTAACAAGTGTTCATCTTGTCTCATTTTGTGCTTGTCTCGCTCATATAGCGTCATTTTGCCAGGAAAATCAAAGGAAAGTCAATATTTAAGATTCATTTCTTTTTCTGTGTCAAACTGTCTTAGAATGACAATCCCACTTTAGAAACATCAATTGTGCATGTTTTTGAAGGACAACGTGATTTATTTTGACTTGGTGTTGAGATACTGTGAAAAATGCAACACGTCTCATTTTGTGCTTGTCTCGCTCGTACAGTTTGAGATTGACAGTGAAATCAGATGAATGTCACTATTTAAAACTCAGCTGTTGTTATGTGTCAAACTGTCTTCGAATGACAATTCCCCTCCCCACCCTCTGCTCTCCTCCTCGACACTTTCATTAAGGCCGTGTGGATATGCTGTTCCTGATTAATTAACCCAATCTCTCTCAGCTCTTCTTCTCTGGGCCGTGGACCATTTTGGTTTACACTCCAGGGTCAGGGCATGTACTGGATCCCAGTCAGGGGAGACAAATGCTGGAAAACATGCCGGTCAGTATTCTTTTGTTCTACAATATTGTATTTATGACATGCAATCTGTACATGTATTGTCAGGCTTGTTTCTCCCACATATCTTTTGCCACATTATTTACAAATCACCATATACACACATTTTTGAAAGAAATATTCCCCTGTCTGGCGCTTTTAAACCCCTCTTATTCGCGCAAGTCGTCCAGCAATCCTTGTCGTTCGAAATAATTCCAAAAATGGCCCTGGAGTGCCCTCTGCTGGATAAAGCCGAGAACAGCACTTTGGTGGCTTGTTTAAAATCCTCTGTCTGTGTGTATATTCTGTGGAACCGTGATAATTGTCATTTGAAATAAACTTTTGTGTCCAATTGGTTGTGTAGAGTGAATATGGGTCCGTTGAATGTGGTTGTGTCCAAGAAATTAACCAAATTGTGATGACCTACGGATTTACATTTTATACAGCGATTATGCTTGTTAAGATGTACAAAAACATTACAAATTCCTCCTCCTCAAATATAAATAAATAAATAAATCAAGTTTTTAATTGCTTGGATGTCGTCTTGTGTATCAGTCTTAGTATAAAGGCTGTCCACATCAATTGTGAATAGAAAAGAGCGGACCTTGTGTGTAAAGTCCGGATCCTGGCATTGGACTCTGTTCTGCGCTGGTGTGTTTGGATTGTTGTTTGACTTACGGATGGGCTGCTGATACCGCCACGGTCGGTAGTTATTCCAGCCATTATTGCGGATGATGTACGGGCGCTGGTTAGATGATGAGCCGGCGGTCACACGCGGGCGTCCTCCGTCATACCAGCCGGTGCGCATCTGGCCGCGCGGCGCTGCTACAAAAGTCTTCGGGGACTGTTGGATGACCACGGCTGGACTGCTGGTCAGCTCTGGTCAATTGTGAATGTTTGTGAAAGACAACATTGTTTATTTTGACCACCGTATGTAGTTACTGTGAAAAATGTAACAAGTGTTCATCTTGTCTCATTTTGTGCTTGTCTCGCTCATATAGCGTCATTTTGCCAGGAAAATCAAAGGAAAGTCAATATTTAAGATTCATTTCTTTTTCTGTGTCAAACTGTCTTAGAATGACAATCCCACTTTAGAAACATCAATTGTGCATGTTTTTGAAGGACAACATGATTTATTTTGACTTGGTTACTGTGAAAAATGCAACACGTCTCATTTTGTGCTTGTCTCGCTCGTACAGTTTGAGATTGACAGTGAAATCAGATGAATGTCACTATTTAAAACTCAGCTGTTGTTATGTGTCAAACTGTCTTCGAATGACAATTCCCCTCCCCACCCTCTGCTCTCCTCCTCGACACTTCCATTAAGGCCGTGTGGATATGCTGTTCCTGATTAATTAACCCAATCTCTCTCAGCTCTTCTTCTCTGGGCCGTGGACCATTTTGGTTTACACTCCAGGGTCAGGGCATGTACTGGATCCCAGTCAGGGGAGACAAATGCTGGAAAACATGCCGGTCAGTATTCTTTTGTTCTACAATATTGTATTTATGACATGCAATCTGTACATGTATTGTCAGGCTTGTTTCTCCCACATATCTTTTGCCACATTATTTACAAATCACCATATACACACATTTTTGAAAGAAATATTCCCCTGTCTGGCGCTTTTAAACCCCTCTTATTCGCGCAAGTCGTCTAGCAATCCTTGTCGTTCGAAATGATTCCAAAAATGGCCCTGGAGTGCCCTCTGCTGGATAAAGCCGAGAACAGCACTTTGGTGGCTTGTTTAAAATCCTCTGTCTGTGTGTATATTCTGTGGAACCGTGATAATTGTCATTTGAAATAAACTTTTGTGTCCAATTGGTTGTGTAGAGTGAATATGGGTCCGTTGAATGTGGTTGTGTCCAAGAAATTAACCAAATTGTGATGACCTACGGATTTACATTTTATACAGCGATTATGCTTGTTAAGATGTACAAAAACATTACAAATTCCTCCTCCTCAAATATAAATAGATAAATAAATAAATCAAGTTTTTAATTGCTTGGATGTCGTCTTGTGTATCAATCTTAGTATAAAGGCTGTCCACATCAATTGTGAATAGAAAAGAGCGGACCTTGTGTGTAAAGTCCGGATCCTGGCATTGGACTCTGTTCTGCGCTGGTGTGTTTGGATTGTTGTTTGACTTACGGATGGGCTGCTGATACCGCCACGGTCGGTAGTTATTCCAGCCTTTATTGCGGATGATGTACGGGCGCTGGTTAGATGATGAGCCGGCGGTCACACGCGGGCGTCCTCCGTCATACCAGCCGGTGCGCATCTGGCCGCGCGGCGCTGCTACAAAAGTCTTCGGGGACTGTTGGATAACCACGGCGGGACTGCTGGTCAGCTCTGGTCAATTGTGAATGTTTGTGAAAGACAACATTGTTTATTTTGACCACCGTATGTAGTTACTGTGAAAAATGTAACAAGTGTTCATCTTGTCTCATTTTGTGCTTGTCTCGCTCATATAGCGTCATTTTGCCAGGAAAATCAAAGGAAAGTCAATATTTAAGATTCATTTCTTTTTCTGTGTCAAACTGTCTTAGAATGACAATCCCACTTTAGAAACATCAATTGTGCATGTTTTTGAAGGACAACGTGATTTATTTTGACTTGGTGTTGAGTTACTGTGAAAAATGCAACACGTCTCATTTTGTGCTTGTCTCGCTCGTACAGTTTGAGATTGACAGTGAAATCAGATGAATGTCACTATTTAAAACTCAGCTGTTGTTATGTGTCAAACTGTCTTCGAATGACAATTCCCCTCCCCACCCTCTGCTCTCCTCCTCGACACTTTCATTAAGGCCGTGTGGATATGCTGTTCCTGATTAATTAACCCAATCTCTCTCAGCTCTTCTTCTCTGGGCCGTGGACCATTTTGGTTTACACTCCAGGGTCAGGGCATGTACTGGATCCCAGTCAGGGGAGACAAATGCTGGAAAACATGCCGGTCAGTATTCTTTTGTTCTACAATATTGTATTTATGACATGCAATCTGTACATGTATTGTCAGGCTTGTTTCTCCCACATATCTTTTGCCACATTATTTACAAATCACCATATACACACATTTTTGAAAGAAATATTCCCCTGTCTGGCGCTTTTAAACCCCTCTTATTCGCGCAAGTCGTCCAGCAATCCTTGTCGTTCGAAATAATTCCAAAAATGGCCCTGGAGTGCCCTCTGCTGGATAAAGCCGAGAACAGCACTTTGGTGGCTTGTTTAAAATCCTCTGTCTGTGTGTATATTCTGTGGAACCGTGATAATTGTCATTTGAAATAAACTTTTGTGTCCAATTGGTTGTGTAGAGTGAATATGGGTCCGTTGAATGTGGTTGTGTCCAAGAAATTAACCAAATTGTGATGACCTACGGATTTACATTTTATACAGCGATTATGCTTGTTAAGATGTACAAAAACATTACAAATTCCTCCTCCTCAAATATAAATAAATAAATAAATCAAGTTTTTAATTGCTTGGATGTCGTCTTGTGTATCAGTCTTAGTATAAAGGCTGTCCACATCAATTGTGAATAGAAAAGAGCGGACCTTGTGTGTAAAGTCCGGATCCTGGCATTGGACTCTGTTCTGCGCTGGTGTGTTTGGATTGTTGTTTGACTTACGGATGGGCTGCTGATACCGCCACGGTCGGTAGTTATTCCAGCCATTATTGCGGATGATGTACGGGCGCTGGTTAGATGATGAGCCGGCGGTCACACGCGGGCGTCCTCCGTCATACCAGCCGGTGCGCATCTGGCCGCGCGGCGCTGCTACAAAAGTCTTCGGGGACTGTTGGATGACCACGGCTGGACTGCTGGTCAGCTCTGGTCAATTGTGAATGTTTGTGAAAGACAACATTGTTTATTTTGACCACCGTATGTAGTTACTGTGAAAAATGTAACAAGTGTTCATCTTGTCTCATTTTGTGCTTGTCTCGCTCATATAGCGTCATTTTGCCAGGAAAATCAAAGGAAAGTCAATATTTAAGATTCATTTCTTTTTCTGTGTCAAACTGTCTTAGAATGACAATCCCACTTTAGAAACATCAATTGTGCATGTTTTTGAAGGACAACATGATTTATTTTGACTTGGTTACTGTGAAAAATGCAACACGTCTCATTTTGTGCTTGTCTCGCTCGTACAGTTTGAGATTGACAGTGAAATCAGATGAATGTCACTATTTAAAACTCAGCTGTTGTTATGTGTCAAACTGTCTTCGAATGACAATTCCCCTCCCCACCCTCTGCTCTCCTCCTCGACACTTTCATTAAGGCCGTGTGGATATGCTGTTCCTGATTAATTAACCCAATCTCTCTCAGCTCTTCTTCTCTGGGCCGTGGACCATTTTGGTTTACACTCCAGGGTCAGGGCATGTACTGGATCCCAGTCAGGGGAGACAAATGCTGGAAAACATGCCGGTCAGTATTCTTTTGTTCTACAATATTGTATTTATGACATGCAATCTGTACATGTATTGTCAGGCTTGTTTCTCCCACATATCTTTTGCCACATTATTTACAAATCACCATATACACACATTTTTGAAAGAAATATTCCCCTGTCTGGCGCTTTTAAACCCCTCTTATTCGCGCAAGTCGTCCAGCAATCCTTGTCGTTCGAAATAATTCCAAAAATGGCCCTGGAGTGCCCTCTGCTGGATAAAGCCGAGAACAGCACTTTGGTGGCTTGTTTAAAATCCTCTGTCTGTGTGTATATTCTGTGGAACCGTGATAATTGTCATTTGAAATAAACTTTTGTGTCCAATTGGTTGTGTAGAGTGAATATGGGTCCGTTGAATGTGGTTGTGTCCAAGAAATTAACCAAATTGTGATGACCTACGGATTTACATTTTATACAGCGATTATGCTTGTTAAGATGTACAAAAACATTACAAATTCCTCCTCCTCAAATATAAATAAATAAATAAATCAAGTTTTTAATTGCTTGGATGTCGTCTTGTGTATCAGTCTTAGTATAAAGGCTGTCCACATCAATTGTGAATAGAAAAGAGCGGACCTTGTGTGTAAAGTCCGGATCCTGGCATTGGACTCTGTTCTGCGCTGGTGTGTTTGGATTGTTGTTTGACTTACGGATGGGCTGCTGATACCGCCACGGTCGGTAGTTATTCCAGCCATTATTGCGGATGATGTACGGGCGCTGGTTAGATGATGAGCCGGCGGTCACACGCGGGCGTCCTCCGTCATACCAGCCGGTGCGCATCTGGCCGCGCGGCGCTGCTACAAAAGTCTTCGGGGACTGTTGGATGACCACGGCTGGACTGCTGGTCAGCTCTGGTCAATTGTGAATGTTTGTGAAAGACAACATTGTTTATTTTGACCACCGTATGTAGTTACTGTGAAAAATGTAACAAGTGTTCATCTTGTCTCATTTTGTGCTTGTCTCGCTCATATAGCGTCATTTTGCCAGGAAAATCAAAGGAAAGTCAATATTTAAGATTCATTTCTTTTTCTGTGTCAAACTGTCTTAGAATGACAATCCCACTTTAGAAACATCAATTGTGCATGTTTTTGAAGGACAACATGATTTATTTTGACTTGGTTACTGTGAAAAATGCAACACGTCTCATTTTGTGCTTGTCTCGCTCGTACAGTTTGAGATTGACAGTGAAATCAGATGAATGTCACTATTTAAAACTCAGCTGTTGTTATGTGTCAAACTGTCTTCGAATGACAATTCCCCTCCCCACCCTCTGCTCTCCTCCTCGACACTTCCATTAAGGCCGTGTGGATATGCTGTTCCTGATTAATTAACCCAATCTCTCTCAGCTCTTCTTCTCTGGGCCGTGGACCATTTTGGTTTACACTCCAGGGTCAGGGCATGTACTGGATCCCAGTCAGGGGAGACAAATGCTGGAAAACATGCCGGTCAGTATTCTTTTGTTCTACAATATTGTATTTATGACATGCAATCTGTACATGTATTGTCAGGCTTGTTTCTCCCACATATCTTTTGCCACATTATTTACAAATCACCATATACACACATTTTTGAAAGAAATATTCCCCTGTCTGGCGCTTTTAAACCCCTCTTATTCGCGCAAGTCGTCCAGCAATCCTTGTCGTTCGAAATAATTCCAAAAATGGCCCTGGAGTGCCCTCTGCTGGATAAAGCCGAGAACAGCACTTTGGTGGCTTGTTTAAAATCCTCTGTCTGTGTGTATATTCTGTGGAACCGTGATAATTGTCATTTGAAATAAACTTTTGTGTCCAATTGGTTGTGTAGAGTGAATATGGGTCCGTTGAATGTGGTTGTGTCCAAGAAATTAACCAAATTGTGATGACCTACGGATTTACATTTTATACAGCGATTATGCTTGTTAAGATGTACAAAAACATTACAAATTCCTCCTCCTCAAATATAAATAAATAAATAAATCAAGTTTTTAATTGCTTGGATGTCGTCTTGTGTATCAGTCTTAGTATAAAGGCTGTCCACATCAATTGTGAATAGAAAAGAGCGGACCTTGTGTGTAAAGTCCGGATCCTGGCATTGGACTCTGTTCTGCGCTGGTGTGTTTGGATTGTTGTTTGACTTACGGATGGGCTGCTGATACCGCCACGGTCGGTAGTTATTCCAGCCATTATTGCGGATGATGTACGGGCGCTGGTTAGATGATGAGCCGGCGGTCACACGCGGGCGTCCTCCGTCATACCAGCCGGTGCGCATCTGGCCGCGCGGTGCTGCTACAAAAGTCTTCGGGGACTGTTGGATGACCACGGCTGGACTGCTGGTCAGCTCTGGTCAATTGTGAATGTTTGTGAAAGACAACATTGTTTATTTTGACCACCGTATGTAGTTACTGTGAAAAATGTAACAAGTGTTCATCTTGTCTCATTTTGTGCTTGTCTCGCTCATATAGCGTCATTTTGCCAGGAAAATCAAAGGAAAGTCAATATTTAAGATTCATTTCTTTTTCTGTGTCAAACTGTCTTAGAATGACAATCCCACTTTAGAAACATCAATTGTGCCTGTTTTTGAAGGACAACATGATTTATTTTGACTTGGTTACTGTGAAAAATGCAACACGTCTCATTTTGTGCTTGTCTCGCTCGTACAGTTTGAGATTGACAGTGAAATCAGATGAATGTCACTATTTAAAACTCAGCTGTTGTTATGTGTCAAACTGTCTTCGAATGACAATTCCCCTCCCCACCCTCTGCTCTCCTCCTCGACACTTTCATTAAGGCCGTGTGGATATGCTGTTCCTGATTAATTAACCCAATCTCTCTCAGCTCTTCTTCTCTGGGCCGTGGACCATTTTGGTTTACACTCCAGGGTCAGGGCATGTACTGGATCCCAGTCAGGGGAGACAAATGCTGGAAAACATGCCGGTCAGTATTCTTTTGTTCTACAATATTGTATTTATGACATGCAATCTGTACATGTATTGTCAGGCTTGTTTCTCCCACATATCTTTTGCCACATTATTTACAAATCACCATATACACACATTTTTGAAAGAAATATTCCCCTGTCTGGCGCTTTTAAACCCCTCTTATTCGCGCAAGTCGTCCAGCAATCCTTGTCGTTCGAAATAATTCCAAAAATGGCCCTGGAGTGCCCTCTGCTGGATAAAGCCGAGAACAGCACTTTGGTGGCTTGTTTAAAATCCTCTGTCTGTGTGTATATTCTGTGGAACCGTGATAATTGTCATTTGAAATAAACTTTTGTGTCCAATTGGTTGTGTAGAGTGAATATGGGTCCGTTGAATGTGGTTGTGTCCAAGAAATTAACCAAATTGTGATGACCTACGGATTTACATTTTATACAGCGATTATGCTTGTTAAGATGTACAAAAACATTACAAATTCCTCCTCCTCAAATATAAATAGATAAATAAATAAATCAAGTTTTTAATTGCTTGGATGTCGTCTTGTGTATCAATCTTAGTATAAAGGCTGTCCACATCAATTGTGAATAGAGAAGAGCGGACCTTGTGTGTAAAGTCCGGATCCTGGCATTGGACTCTGTTCTGCGCTGGTGTGTTTGGATTGTTGTTTGACTTACGGATGGGCTGCTGATACCGCCACGGTCGGTAGTTATTCCAGCCTTTATTGCGGATGATGTACGGGCGCTGGTTAGATGATGAGCCGGCGGTCACACGCGGGCGTCCTCCGTCATACCAGCCGGTGCGCATCTGGCCGCGCGGCGCTGCTACAAAAGTCTTCGGGGACTGTTGGATAACCACGGCGGGACTGCTGGTCAGCTCTGGTCAATTGTGAATGTTTGTGAAAGACAACATTGTTTATTTTGACCACCGTATGTAGTTACTGTGAAAAATGTAACAAGTGTTCATCTTGTCTCATTTTGTGCTTGTCTCGCTCATATAGCGTCATTTTGCCAGGAAAATCAAAGGAAAGTCAATATTTAAGATTCATTTCTTTTTCTGTGTCAAACTGTCTTAGAATGACAATCCCACTTTAGAAACATCAATTGTGCATGTTTTTGAAGGACAACGTGATTTATTTTGACTTGGTGTTGAGTTACTGTGAAAAATGCAACACGTCTCATTTTGTGCTTGTCTCGCTCGTACAGTTTGAGATTGACAGTGAAATCAGATGAATGTCACTATTTAAAACTCAGCTGTTGTTATGTGTCAAACTGTCTTCGAATGACAATTCCCCTCCCCACCCTCTGCTCTCCTCCTCGACACTTTCATTAAGGCCGTGTGGATATGCTGTTCCTGATTAATTAACCCAATCTCTCTCAGCTCTTCTTCTCTGGGCCGTGGACCATTTTGGTTTACACTCCAGGGTCAGGGCATGTACTGGATCCCAGTCAGGGGAGACAAATGCTGGAAAACATGCCGGTCAGTATTCTTTTGTTCTACAATATTGTATTTATGACATGCAATCTGTACATGTATTGTCAGGCTTGTTTCTCCCACATATCTTTTGCCACATTATTTACAAATCACCATATACACACATTTTTGAAAGAAATATTCCCCTGTCTGGCGCTTTTAAACCCCTCTTATTCGCGCAAGTCGTCCAGCAATCCTTGTCGTTCGAAATAATTCCAAAAATGGCCCTGGAGTGCCCTCTGCTGGATAAAGCCGAGAACAGCACTTTGGTGGCTTGTTTAAAATCCTCTGTCTGTGTGTATATTCTGTGGAACCGTGATAATTGTCATTTGAAATAAACTTTTGTGTCCAATTGGTTGTGTAGAGTGAATATGGGTCCGTTGAATGTGGTTGTGTCCAAGAAATTAACCAAATTGTGATGACCTACGGATTTACATTTTATACAGCGATTATGCTTGTTAAGATGTACAAAAACATTACAAATTCCTCCTCCTCAAATATAAATAAATAAATAAATCAAGTTTTTAATTGCTTGGATGTCGTCTTGTGTATCAGTCTTAGTATAAAGGCTGTCCACATCAATTGTGAATAGAAAAGAGCGGACCTTGTGTGTAAAGTCCGGATCCTGGCATTGGACTCTGTTCTGCGCTGGTGTGTTTGGATTGTTGTTTGACTTACGGATGGGCTGCTGATACCGCCACGGTCGGTAGTTATTCCAGCCATTATTGCGGATGATGTACGGGCGCTGGTTAGATGATGAGCCGGCGGTCACACGCGGGCGTCCTCCGTCATACCAGCCGGTGCGCATCTGGCCGCGCGGCGCTGCTACAAAAGTCTTCGGGGACTGTTGGATGACCACGGCTGGACTGCTGGTCAGCTCTGGTCAATTGTGAATGTTTGTGAAAGACAACATTGTTTATTTTGACCACCGTATGTAGTTACTGTGAAAAATGTAACAAGTGTTCATCTTGTCTCATTTTGTGCTTGTCTCGCTCATATAGCGTCATTTTGCCAGGAAAATCAAAGGAAAGTCAATATTTAAGATTCATTTCTTTTTCTGTGTCAAACTGTCTTAGAATGACAATCCCACTTTAGAAACATCAATTGTGCCTGTTTTTGAAGGACAACATGATTTATTTTGACTTGGTTACTGTGAAAAATGCAACACGTCTCATTTTGTGCTTGTCTCGCTCGTACAGTTTGAGATTGACAGTGAAATCAGATGAATGTCACTATTTAAAACTCAGCTGTTGTTATGTGTCAAACTGTCTTCGAATGACAATTCCCCTCCCCACCCTCTGCTCTCCTCCTCGACACTTTCATTAAGGCCGTGTGGATATGCTGTTCCTGATTAATTAACCCAATCTCTCTCAGCTCTTCTTCTCTGGGCCGTGGACCATTTTGGTTTACACTCCAGGGTCAGGGCATGTACTGGATCCCAGTCAGGGGAGACAAATGCTGGAAAAAATGCCGGTCAGTATTCTTTTGTTCTACAATATTGTATTTATGACATGCAATCTGTACATGTATTGTCAGGCTTGTTTCTCCCACATATCTTTTGCCACATTATTTACAAATCACCATATACACACATTTTTGAAAGAAATATTCCCCTGTCTGGCGCTTTTAAACCCCTCTTATTCGCGCAAGTCGTCCAGCAATCCTTGTCGTTCGAAATAATTCCAAAAATGGCCCTGGAGTGCCCTCTGCTGGATAAAGCCGAGAACAGCACTTTGGTGGCTTGTTTAAAATCCTCTGTCTGTGTGTATATTCTGTGGAACCGTGATAATTGTCATTTGAAATAAACTTTTGTGTCCAATTGGTTGTGTAGAGTGAATATGGGTCCGTTGAATGTGGTTGTGTCCAAGAAATTAACCAAATTGTGATGACCTACGGATTTACATTTTATACAGCGATTATGCTTGTTAAGATGTACAAAAACATTACAAATTCCTCCTCCTCAAATATAAATAGATAAATAAATAAATCAAGTTTTTAATTGCTTGGATGTCGTCTTGTGTATCAATCTTAGTATAAAGGCTGTCCACATCAATTGTGAATAGAAAAGAGCGGACCTTGTGTGTAAAGTCCGGATCCTGGCATTGGACTCTGTTCTGCGCTGGTGTGTTTGGATTGTTGTTTGACTTACGGATGGGCTGCTGATACCGCCACGGTCGGTAGTTATTCCAGCCTTTATTGCGGATGATGTACGGGCGCTGGTTAGATGATGAGCCGGCGGTCACACGCGGGCGTCCTCCGTCATACCAGCCGGTGCGCATCTGGCCGCGCGGCGCTGCTACAAAAGTCTTCGGGGACTGTTGGATAACCACGGCGGGACTGCTGGTCAGCTCTGGTCAATTGTGAATGTTTGTGAAAGACAACATTGTTTATTTTGACCACCGTATGTAGTTACTGTGAAAAATGTAACAAGTGTTCATCTTGTCTCATTTTGTGCTTGTCTCGCTCATATAGCGTCATTTTGCCAGGAAAATCAAAGGAAAGTCAATATTTAAGATTCATTTCTTTTTCTGTGTCAAACTGTCTTAGAATGACAATCCCACTTTAGAAACATCAATTGTGCCTGTTTTTGAAGGACAACATGATTTATTTTGACTTGGTTACTGTGAAAAATGCAACACGTCTCATTTTGTGCTTGTCTCGCTCGTACAGTTTGAGATTGACAGTGAAATCAGATGAATGTCACTATTTAAAACTCAGCTGTTGTTATGTGTCAAACTGTCTTCGAATGACAATTCCCCTCCCCACCCTCTGCTCTCCTCCTCGACACTTTCATTAAGGCCGTGTGGATATGCTGTTCCTGATTAATTAACCCAATCTCTCTCAGCTCTTCTTCTCTGGGCCGTGGACCATTTTGGTTTACACTCCAGGGTCAGGGCATGTACTGGATCCCAGTCAGGGGAGACAAATGCTGGAAAAAATGGCGGTCAGTATTCTTTTGTTCTACAATATTGTATTTATGACATGCAATCTGTACATGTATTGTCAGGCTTGTTTCTCCCACATATCTTTTGCCACATTATTTACAAATCACCATATACACACATTTTTGAAAGAAATATTCCCCTGTCTGGCGCTTTTAAACCCCTCTTATTCGCGCAAGTCGTCCAGCAATCCTTGTCGTTCGAAATAATTCCAAAAATGGCCCTGGAGTGCCCTCTGCTGGATAAAGCCGAGAACAGCACTTTGGTGGCTTGTTTAAAATCCTCTGTCTGTGTGTATATTCTGTGGAACCGTGATAATTGTCATTTGAAATAAACTTTTGTGTCCAATTGGTTGTGTAGAGTGAATATGGGTCCGTTGAATGTGGTTGTGTCCAAGAAATTAACCAAATTGTGATGACCTACGGATTTACATTTTATACAGCGATTATGCTTGTTAAGATGTACAAAAACATTACAAATTCCTCCTCCTCAAATATAAATAAATAAATAAATCAAGTTTTTAATTGCTTGGATGTCGTCTTGTGTATCAGTCTTAGTATAAAGGCTGTCCACATCAATTGTGAATAGAAAAGAGCGGACCTTGTGTGTAAAGTCCGGATCCTGGCATTGGACTCTGTTCTGCGCTGGTGTGTTTGGATTGTTGTTTGACTTACGGATGGGCTGCTGATACCGCCACGGTCGGTAGTTATTCCAGCCATTATTGCGGATGATGTACGGGCGCTGGTTAGATGATGAGCCGGCGGTCACACGCGGGCGTCCTCCGTCATACCAGCCGGTGCGCATCTGGCCGCGCGGCGCTGCTACAAAAGTCTTCGGGGACTGTTGGATGACCACGGCTGGACTGCTGGTCAGCTCTGGTCAATTGTGAATGTTTGTGAAAGACAACATTGTTTATTTTGACCACCGTATGTAGTTACTGTGAAAAATGTAACAAGTGTTCATCTTGTCTCATTTTGTGCTTGTCTCGCTCATATAGCGTCATTTTGCCAGGAAAATCAAAGGAAAGTCAATATTTAAGATTCATTTCTTTTTCTGTGTCAAACTGTCTTAGAATGACAATCCCACTTTAGAAACATCAATTGTGCCTGTTTTTGAAGGACAACATGATTTATTTTGACTTGGTTACTGTGAAAAATGCAACACGTCTCATTTTGTGCTTGTCTCGCTCGTACAGTTTGAGATTGACAGTGAAATCAGATGAATGTCACTATTTAAAACTCAGCTGTTGTTATGTGTCAAACTGTCTTCGAATGACAATTCCCCTCCCCACCCTCTGCTCTCCTCCTCGACACTTTCATTAAGGCCGTGTGGATATGCTGTTCCTGATTAATTAACCCAATCTCTCTCAGCTCTTCTTCTCTGGGCCGTGGACCATTTTGGTTTACACTCCAGGGTCAGGGCATGTACTGGATCCCAGTCAGGGGAGACAAATGCTGGAAAACATGCCGGTCAGTATTCTTTTGTTCTACAATATTGTATTTATGACATGCAATCTGTACATGTATTGTCAGGCTTGTTTCTCCCACATATCTTTTGCCACATTATTTACAAATCACCATATACACACATTTTTGAAAGAAATATTCCCCTGTCTGGCGCTTTTAAACCCCTCTTATTCGCGCAAGTCGTCCAGCAATCCTTGTCGTTCGAAATAATTCCAAAAATGGCCCTGGAGTGCCCTCTGCTGGATAAAGCCGAGAACAGCACTTTGGTGGCTTGTTTAAAATCCTCTGTCTGTGTGTATATTCTGTGGAACCGTGATAATTGTCATTTGAAATAAACTTTTGTGTCCAATTGGTTGTGTAGAGTGAATATGGGTCCGTTGAATGTGGTTGTGTCCAAGAAATTAACCAAATTGTGATGACCTACGGATTTACATTTTATACAGCGATTATGCTTGTTAAGATGTACAAAAACATTACAAATTCCTCCTCCTCAAATATAAATAAATAAATAAATCAAGTTTTTAATTGCTTGGATGTCGTCTTGTGTATCAGTCTTAGTATAAAGGCTGTCCACATCAATTGTGAATAGAAAAGAGCGGACCTTGTGTGTAAAGTCCGGATCCTGGCATTGGACTCTGTTCTGCGCTGGTGTGTTTGGATTGTTGTTTGACTTACGGATGGGCTGCTGATACCGCCACGGTCGGTAGTTATTCCAGCCATTATTGCGGATGATGTACGGGCGCTGGTTAGATGATGAGCCGGCGGTCACACGCGGGCGTCCTCCGTCATACCAGCCGGTGCGCATCTGGCCGCGCGGCGCTGCTACAAAAGTCTTCGGGGACTGTTGGATGACCACGGCTGGACTGCTGGTCAGCTCTGGTCAATTGTGAATGTTTGTGAAAGACAACATTGTTTATTTTGACCACCGTATGTAGTTACTGTGAAAAATGTAACAAGTGTTCATCTTGTCTCATTTTGTGCTTGTCTCGCTCATATAGCGTCATTTTGCCAGGAAAATCAAAGGAAAGTCAATATTTAAGATTCATTTCTTTTTCTGTGTCAAACTGTCTTAGAATGACAATCCCACTTTAGAAACATCAATTGTGCATGTTTTTGAAGGACAACGTGATTTATTTTGACTTGGTTACTGTGAAAAATGCAACACGTCTCATTTTGTGCTTGTCTCGCTCGTACAGTTTGAGATTGACAGTGAAATCAGATGAATGTCACTATTTAAAACTCAGCTGTTGTTATGTGTCAAACTGTCTTCGAATGACAATTCCCCTCCCCACCCTCTGCTCTCCTCCTCGACACTTCCATTAAGGCCGTGTGGATATGCTGTTCCTGATTAATTAACCCAATCTCTCTCAGCTCTTCTTCTCTGGGCCGTGGACCATTTTGGTTTACACTCCAGGGTCAGGGCATGTACTGGATCCCAGTCAGGGGAGACAAATGCTGGAAAACATGCCGGTCAGTATTCTTTTGTTCTACAATATTGTATTTATGACATGCAATCTGTACATGTATTGTCAGGCTTGTTTCTCCCACATATCTTTTGCCACATTATTTACAAATCACCATATACACACATTTTTGAAAGAAATATTCCCCTGTCTGGCGCTTTTAAACCCCTCTTATTCGCGCAAGTCGTCCAGCAATCCTTGTCGTTCGAAATAATTCCAAAAATGGCCCTGGAGTGCCCTCTGCTGGATAAAGCCGAGAACAGCACTTTGGTGGCTTGTTTAAAATCCTCTGTCTGTGTGTATATTCTGTGGAACCGTGATAATTGTCATTTGAAATAAACTTTTGTGTCCAATTGGTTGTGTAGAGTGAATATGGGTCCGTTGAATGTGGTTGTGTCCAAGAAATTAACCAAATTGTGATGACCTACGGATTTACATTTTATACAGCGATTATGCTTGTTAAGATGTACAAAAACATTACAAATTCCTCCTCCTCAAATATAAATAGATAAATAAATAAATCAAGTTTTTAATTGCTTGGATGTCGTCTTGTGTATCAATCTTAGTATAAAGGCTGTCCACATCAATTGTGAATAGAAAAGAGCGGACCTTGTGTGTAAAGTCCGGATCCTGGCATTGGACTCTGTTCTGCGCTGGTGTGTTTGGATTGTTGTTTGACTTACGGATGGGCTGCTGATACCGCCACGGTCGGTAGTTATTCCAGCCTTTATTGCGGATGATGTACGGGCGCTGGTTAGATGATGAGCCGGCGGTCACACGCGGGCGTCCTCCGTCATACCAGCCGGTGCGCATCTGGCCGCGCGGCGCTGCTACAAAAGTCTTCGGGGACTGTTGGATAACCACGGCGGGACTGCTGGTCAGCTCTGGTCAATTGTGAATGTTTGTGAAAGACAACATTGTTTATTTTGACCACCGTATGTAGTTACTGTGAAAAATGTAACAAGTGTTCATCTTGTCTCATTTTGTGCTTGTCTCGCTCATATAGCGTCATTTTGCCAGGAAAATCAAAGGAAAGTCAATATTTAAGATTCATTTCTTTTTCTGTGTCAAACTGTCTTAGAATGACAATCCCACTTTAGAAACATCAATTGTGCATGTTTTTGAAGGACAACGTGATTTATTTTGACTTGGTGTTGAGTTACTGTGAAAAATGCAACACGTCTCATTTTGTGCTTGTCTCGCTCGTACAGTTTGAGATTGACAGTGAAATCAGATGAATGTCACTATTTAAAACTCAGCTGTTGTTATGTGTCAAACTGTCTTCGAATGACAATTCCCCTCCCCACCCTCTGCTCTCCTCCTCGACACTTCCATTAAGGCCGTGTGGATATGCTGTTCCTGATTAATTAACCCAATCTCTCTCAGCTCTTCTTCTCTGGGCCGTGGACCATTTTGGTTTACACTCCAGGGTCAGGGCATGTACTGGATCCCAGTCAGGGGAGACAAATGCTGGAAAACATGCCGGTCAGTATTCTTTTGTTCTACAATATTGTATTTATGACATGCAATCTGTACATGTATTGTCAGGCTTGTTTCTCCCACATATCTTTTGCCACATTATTTACAAATCACCATATACACACATTTTTGAAAGAAATATTCCCCTGTCTGGCGCTTTTAAACCCCTCTTATTCGCGCAAGTCGTCCAGCAATCCTTGTCATTCGAAATAATTCCAAAAATGGCCCTGGAGTGCCCTCTGCTGGATAAAGCCGAGAACAGCACTTTGGTGGCTTGTTTAAAATCCTCTGTCTGTGTGTATATTCTGTGGAACCGTGATAATTGTCATTTGAAATAAACTTTTGTGTCCAATTGGTTGTGTAGAGTGAATATGGGTCCGTTGAATGTGGTTGTGTCCAAGAAATTAACCAAATTGTGATGACCTACGGATTTACATTTTATACAGCGATTATGCTTGTTAAGATGTACAAAAACATTACAAATTCCTCCTCCTCAAATATAAATAGATAAATAAATAAATCAAGTTTTTAATTGCTTGGATGTCGTCTTGTGTATCAATCTTAGTATAAAGGCTGTCCACATCAATTGTGAATAGAAAAGAGCGGACCTTGTGTGTAAAGTCCGGATCCTGGCATTGGACTCTGTTCTGCGCTGGTGTGTTTGGATTGTTGTTTGACTTACGGATGGGCTGCTGATACCGCCACGGTCGGTAGTTATTCCAGCCTTTATTGCGGATGATGTACGGGCGCTGGTTAGATGATGAGCCGGCGGTCACACGCGGGCGTCCTCCGTCATACCAGCCGGTGCGCATCTGGCCGCGCGGCGCTGCTACAAAAGTCTTCGGGGACTGTTGGATAACCACGGCGGGACTGCTGGTCAGCTCTGGTCAATTGTGAATGTTTGTGAAAGACAACATTGTTTATTTTGACCACCGTATGTAGTTACTGTGAAAAATGTAACAAGTGTTCATCTTGTCTCATTTTGTGCTTGTCTCGCTCATATAGCGTCATTTTGCCAGGAAAATCAAAGGAAAGTCAATATTTAAGATTCATTTCTTTTTCTGTGTCAAACTGTCTTAGAATGACAATCCCACTTTAGAAACATCAATTGTGCATGTTTTTGAAGGACAACGTGATTTATTTTGACTTGGTGTTGAGTTACTGTGAAAAATGCAACACGTCTCATTTTGTGCTTGTCTCGCTCGTACAGTTTGAGATTGACAGTGAAATCAGATGAATGTCACTATTTAAAACTCAGCTGTTGTTATGTGTCAAACTGTCTTCGAATGACAATTCCCCTCCCCACCCTCTGCTCTCCTCCTCGACACTTTCATTAAGGCCGTGTGGATATGCTGTTCCTGATTAATTAACCCAATCTCTCTCAGCTCTTCTTCTCTGGGCCGTGGACCATTTTGGTTTACACTCCAGGGTCAGGGCATGTACTGGATCCCAGTCAGGGGAGACAAATGCTGGAAAACATGCCGGTCAGTATTCTTTTGTTCTACAATATTGTATTTATGACATGCAATCTGTACATGTATTGTCAGGCTTGTTTCTCCCACATATCTTTTGCCACATTATTTACAAATCACCATATACACACATTTTTGAAAGAAATATTCCCCTGTCTGGCGCTTTTAAACCCCTCTTATTCGCGCAAGTCGTCCAGCAATCCTTGTCGTTCGAAATAATTCCAAAAATGGCCCTGGAGTGCCCTCTGCTGGATAAAGCCGAGAACAGCACTTTGGTGGCTTGTTTAAAATCCTCTGTCTGTGTGTATATTCTGTGGAACCGTGATAATTGTCATTTGAAATAAACTTTTGTGTCCAATTGGTTGTGTAGAGTGAATATGGGTCCGTTGAATGTGGTTGTGTCCAAGAAATTAACCAAATTGTGATGACCTACGGATTTACATTTTATACAGCGATTATGCTTGTTAAGATGTACAAAAACATTACAAATTCCTCCTCCTCAAATATAAATAAATAAATAAATCAAGTTTTTAATTGCTTGGATGTCGTCTTGTGTATCAGCCTTAGTATAAAGGCTGTCCACATCAATTGTGAATAGAAAAGGGCGGACCTTGTGTGTAAAGTCCGGATCCTGGCATTGGACTCTGTTCTGCGCTGGTGTGTTTGGATTGTTGTTTGACTTACGGATGGGCTGCTGATACCGCTACGGTCGGTAGTTATTCCAGCCATTATTGCGGATGATGTACGGGCGCTGGTTAGATGATGAGCCGGCGGTCACACGCGGGCGTCCTCCGTCATACCAGCCGGTGCGCATCTGGCCGCGCGGCGCTGCTACAAAAGTCTTCGGGGACTGTTGGATGACCACGGCTGGACTGCTGGTCAGCTCTGGTCAATTGTGAATGTTTGTGAAAGACAACATTGTTTATTTTGACCACCGTATGTAGTTACTGTGAAAAATGTAACAAGTGTTCATCTTGTCTCATGTTGTGCTTGTCTCGCTCATATAGCGTCATTTTGCCAGGAAAATCAAAGGAAAGTCAATATTTAAGATTCATTTCTTTTTCTGTGTCAAACTGTCTTAGAATGACAATCCCACTTTAGAAACATCAATTGTGCATGTTTTTGAAGGACAACATGATTTATTTTGACTTGGTGTTGAGTTACTGTGAAAAATGCAACACGTCTCATTTTGTGCTTGTCTCGCTCGTACAGTTTGAGATTGACAGTGAAATCAGATGAATGTCACTATTTAAAACTCAGCTGTTGTTATGTGTCAAACTGTCTTCGAATGACAATTCCCCTCCCCAGGGCCGTGGACCATTTTGGTTTACACTCCAGGGTCAGGGCATGTACTGGATCCCAGTCAGGGGAGACAAATGCTGGAAAACATGCCGGTCAGTATTCTTTTGTTCTACAATATTGTATTTATGACATGCAATCTGTACATGTATTGTCAGGCTTGTTTCTCCCACATATCTTTTGCCACATTATTTACAAATCACCATATACACACATTTTTGAAAGAAATATTCCCCTGTCTGGCGCTTTTAAACCCCTCTTATTCGCGCAAGTCGTCTAGCAATCCTTGTCGTTCGAAATGATTCCAAAAATGGCCCTGGAGTGCCCTCTGCTGGATAAAGCCGAGAACAGCACTTTGGTGGCTTGTTTAAAATCCTCTGTCTGTGTGTATATTCTGTGGAACCGTGATAATTGTCATTTGAAATAAACTTTTGTGTCCAATTGGTTGTGTAGAGTGAATATGGGTCCGTTGAATGTGGTTGTGTCCAAGAAATTAACCAAATTGTGATGACCTACGGATTTACATTTTATACAGCGATTATGCTTGTTAAGATGTACAAAAACATTACAAATTCCTCCTCCTCAAATATAAATAGATAAATAAATAAATCAAGTTTTTAATTGCTTGGATGTCGTCTTGTGTATCAGCCTTAGTATAAAGGCTGTCCACATCAATTGTGAATAGAAAAGGGCGGACCTTGTGTGTAAAGTCCGGATCCTGGCATTGGACTCTGTTCTGCGCTGGTGTGTTTGGATTGTTGTTTGACTTACGGATGGGCTGCTGATACCGCCACGGTCGGTAGTTATTCCAGCCTTTATTGCGGATGATGTACGGGCGCTGGTTAGATGATGAGCCGGCGGTCACACGCGGGCGTCCTCCGTCATACCAGCCGGTGCGCATCTGGCCGCGCGGCGCTGCTACAAAAGTCTTCGGGGACTGTTGGATAACCACGGCGGGACTGCTGGTCAGCTCTGGTCAATTGTGAATGTTTGTGAAAGACAACATTGTTTATTTTGACCACCGTATGTAGTTACTGTGAAAAATGTAACAAGTGTTCATCTTGTCTCATTTTGTGCTTGTCTCGCTCATATAGCGTCATTTTGCCAGGAAAATCAAAGGAAAGTCAATATTTAAGATTCATTTCTTTTTCTGTGTCAAACTGTCTTAGAATGACAATCCCACTTTAGAAACATCAATTGTGCATGTTTTTGAAGGACAACGTGATTTATTTTGACTTGGTGTTGAGTTACTGTGAAAAATGCAACACGTCTCATTTTGTGCTTGTCTCGCTCGTACAGTTTGAGATTGACAGTGAAATCAGATGAATGTCACTATTTAAAACTCAGCTGTTGTTATGTGTCAAACTGTCTTCGAATGACAATTCCCCTCCCCACCCTCTGCTCTCCTCCTCGACACTTTCATTAAGGCCGTGTGGATATGCTGTTCCTGATTAATTAACCCAATCTCTCTCAGCTCTTCTTCTCTGGGCCGTGGACCATTTTGGTTTACACTCCAGGGTCAGGGCATGTACTGGATCCCAGTCAGGGGAGACAAATGCTGGAAAACATGCCGGTCAGTATTCTTTTGTTCTACAATATTGTATTTATGACATGCAATCTGTACATGTATTGTCAGGCTTGTTTCTCCCACATATCTTTTGCCACATTATTTACAAATCACCATATACACACATTTTTGAAAGAAATATTCCCCTGTCTGGCGCTTTTAAACCCCTCTTATTCGCGCAAGTCGTCCAGCAATCCTTGTCGTTCGAAATAATTCCAAAAATGGCCCTGGAGTGCCCTCTGCTGGATAAAGCCGAGAACAGCACTTTGGTGGCTTGTTTAAAATCCTCTGTCTGTGTGTATATTCTGTGGAACCGTGATAATTGTCATTTGAAATAAACTTTTGTGTCCAATTGGTTGTGTAGAGTGAATATGGGTCCGTTGAATGTGGTTGTGTCCAAGAAATTAACCAAATTGTGATGACCTACGGATTTACATTTTATACAGCGATTATGCTTGTTAAGATGTACAAAAACATTACAAATTCCTCCTCCTCAAATATAAATAAATAAATAAATCAAGTTTTTAATTGCTTGGATGTCGTCTTGTGTATCAGCCTTAGTATAAAGGCTGTCCACATCAATTGTGAATAGAAAAGGGCGGACCTTGTGTGTAAAGTCCGGATCCTGGCATTGGACTCTGTTCTGCGCTGGTGTGTTTGGATTGTTGTTTGACTTACGGATGGGCTGCTGATACCGCTACGGTCGGTAGTTATTCCAGCCATTATTGCGGATGATGTACGGGCGCTGGTTAGATGATGAGCCGGCGGTCACACGCGGGCGTCCTCCGTCATACCAGCCGGTGCGCATCTGGCCGCGCGGCGCTGCTACAAAAGTCTTCGGGGACTGTTGGATGACCACGGCTGGACTGCTGGTCAGCTCTGGTCAATTGTGAATGTTTGTGAAAGACAACATTGTTTATTTTGACCACCGTATGTAGTTACTGTGAAAAATGTAACAAGTGTTCATCTTGTCTCATGTTGTGCTTGTCTCGCTCATATAGCGTCATTTTGCCAGGAAAATCAAAGGAAAGTCAATATTTAAGATTCATTTCTTTTTCTGTGTCAAACTGTCTTAGAATGACAATCCCACTTTAGAAACATCAATTGTGCATGTTTTTGAAGGACAACATGATTTATTTTGACTTGGTGTTGAGTTACTGTGAAAAATGCAACACGTCTCATTTTGTGCTTGTCTCGCTCGTACAGTTTGAGATTGACAGTGAAATCAGATGAATGTCACTATTTAAAACTCAGCTGTTGTTATGTGTCAAACTGTCTTCGAATGACAATTCCCCTCCCCAGGGCCGTGGACCATTTTGGTTTACACTCCAGGGTCAGGGCATGTACTGGATCCCAGTCAGGGGAGACAAATGCTGGAAAACATGCCGGTCAGTATTCTTTTGTTCTACAATATTGTATTTATGACATGCAATCTGTACATGTATTGTCAGGCTTGTTTCTCCCACATATCTTTTGCCACATTATTTACAAATCACCATATACACACATTTTTGAAAGAAATATTCCCCTGTCTGGCGCTTTTAAACCCCTCTTATTCGCGCAAGTCGTCTAGCAATCCTTGTCGTTCGAAATAATTCCAAAAATGGCCCTGGAGTGCCCTCTGCTGGATAAAGCCGAGAACAGCACTTTGGTGGCTTGTTTAAAATCCTCTGTCTGTGTGTATATTCTGTGGAACCGTGATAATTGTCATTTGAAATAAACTTTTGTGTCCAATTGGTTGTGTAGAGTGAATATGGGTCCGTTGAATGTGGTTGTGTCCAAGAAATTAACCAAATTGTGATGACTTATGGATTTACATTTTATACAGCGATTATGCTTGTTAAGATGTACAAAAACATTACAAATTCCTCCTCCTCAAATATAAATAAATAAATCAAGTTTTTAATTGCTTGGATGTCGTCTTGTGTATCAATCTTAGTATAAAGGCTGTCCACATCAATTGTGAATAGAAAAGAGCGGACCTTGTGTGTAAAGTCCGGATCCTGGCATTGGACTCTGTTCTGCGCTGGTGTGTTTGGATTGTTGTTTGACTTACGGATGGGCTGCTGATACCGCCACGGTCGGTAGTTATTCCAGCCTTTATTGCGGATGATGTACGGGCGCTGGTTAGATGATGAGCCGGCGGTCACACGCGGGCGTCCTCCGTCATACCAGCCGGTGCGCATCTGGCCGCGCGGCGCTGCTACAAAAGTCTTCGGGGACTGTTGGATAACCACGGCGGGACTGCTGGTCAGCTCTGGTCAATTGTGAATGTTTGTGAAAGACAACATTGTTTATTTTGACCACCGTATGTAGTTACTGTGAAAAATGTAACAAGTGTTCATCTTGTCTCATTTTGTGCTTGTCTCGCTCATATAGCGTCATTTTGCCAGGAAAATCAAAGGAAAGTCAATATTTAAGATTCATTTCTTTTTCTGTGTCAAACTGTCTTAGAATGACAATCCCACTTTAGAAACATCAATTGTGCATGTTTTTGAAGGACAACGTGATTTATTTTGACTTGGTTACTGTGAAAAATGCAACACGTCTCATTTTGTGCTTGTCTCGCTCGTACAGTTTGAGATTGACAGTGAAATCAGATGAATGTCACTATTTAAAACTCAGCTGTTGTTATGTGTCAAACTGTCTTCGAATGACATTTCCCCTCCCCACCCTCTGCTCTCCTCCTCCACACTTTCATTAAGGCCGTGTGGATATGCTGTTCCTGATTAATTAACCCAATCTCTCTCAGCTCTTCTTCTCTGGGCCGTGGACCATTTTGGTTTACACTCCAGGGTCAGGGCATGTACTGGATCCCAGTCAGGGGAGACAAATGCTGGAAAACATGCCGGTCAGTATTCTTTTGTTCTACAATATTGTATTTATGACATGCAATCTGTACATGTATTGTCAGGCTTGTTTCTCCCACATATCTTTTGCCACATTATTTACAAATCACCATATACACACATTTTTGAAAGAAATATTCCCCTGTCTGGCGCTTTTAAACCCCTCTTATTCGCGCAAGTCGTCTAGCAATCCTTGTCGTTCGAAATGATTCCAAAAATGGCCCTGGAGTGCCCTCTGCTGGATAAAGCCGAGAACAGCACTTTGGTGGCTTGTTTAAAATCCTCTGTCTGTGTGTATATTCTGTGGAACCGTGATAATTGTCATTTGAAATAAACTTTTGTGTCCAATTGGTTGTGTAGAGTGAATATGGGTCCGTTGAATGTGGTTGTGTCCAAGAAATTAACCAAATTGTGATGACCTACGGATTTACATTTTATACAGCGATTATGCTTGTTAAGATGTACAAAAACATTACAAATTCCTCCTCCTCAAATATAAATAGATAAATAAATAAATCAAGTTTTTAATTGCTTGGATGTCGTCTTGTGTATCAGCCTTAGTATAAAGGCTGTCCACATCAATTGTGAATAGAAAAGGGCGGACCTTGTGTGTAAAGTCCGGATCCTGGCATTGGACTCTGTTCTGCGCTGGTGTGTTTGGATTGTTGTTTGACTTACGGATGGGCTGCTGATACCGCCACGGTCGGTAGTTATTCCAGCCTTTATTGCGGATGATGTACGGGCGCTGGTTAGATGATGAGCCGGCGGTCACACGCGGGCGTCCTCCGTCATACCAGCCGGTGCGCATCTGGCCGCGCGGCGCTGCTACAAAAGTCTTCGGGGACTGTTGGATAACCACGGCGGGACTGCTGGTCAGCTCTGGTCAATTGTGAATGTTTGTGAAAGACAACATTGTTTATTTTGACCACCGTATGTAGTTACTGTGAAAAATGTAACAAGTGTTCATCTTGTCTCATTTTGTGCTTGTCTCGCTCATATAGCGTCATTTTGCCAGGAAAATCAAAGGAAAGTCAATATTTAAGATTCATTTCTTTTTCTGTGTCAAACTGTCTTAGAATGACAATCCCACTTTAGAAACATCAATTGTGCATGTTTTTGAAGGACAACGTGATTTATTTTGACTTGGTGTTGAGTTACTGTGAAAAATGCAACACGTCTCATTTTGTGCTTGTCTCGCTCGTACAGTTTGAGATTGACAGTGAAATCAGATGAATGTCACTATTTAAAACTCAGCTGTTGTTATGTGTCAAACTGTCTTCGAATGACAATTCCCCTCCCCACCCTCTGCTCTCCTCCTCGACACTTTCATTAAGGCCGTGTGGATATGCTGTTCCTGATTAATTAACCCAATCTCTCTCAGCTCTTCTTCTCTGGGCCGTGGACCATTTTGGTTTACACTCCAGGGTCAGGGCATGTACTGGATCCCAGTCAGGGGAGACAAATGCTGGAAAACATGCCGGTCAGTATTCTTTTGTTCTACAATATTGTATTTATGACATGCAATCTGTACATGTATTGTCAGGCTTGTTTCTCCCACATATCTTTTGCCACATTATTTACAAATCACCATATACACACATTTTTGAAAGAAATATTCCCCTGTCTGGCGCTTTTAAACCCCTCTTATTCGCGCAAGTCGTCCAGCAATCCTTGTCGTTCGAAATAATTCCAAAAATGGCCCTGGAGTGCCCTCTGCTGGATAAAGCCGAGAACAGCACTTTGGTGGCTTGTTTAAAATCCTCTGTCTGTGTGTATATTCTGTGGAACCGTGATAATTGTCATTTGAAATAAACTTTTGTGTCCAATTGGTTGTGTAGAGTGAATATGGGTCCGTTGAATGTGGTTGTGTCCAAGAAATTAACCAAATTGTGATGACCTACGGATTTACATTTTATACAGCGATTATGCTTGTTAAGATGTACAAAAACATTACAAATTCCTCCTCCTCAAATATAAATAAATAAATAAATCAAGTTTTTAATTGCTTGGATGTCGTCTTGTGTATCAGCCTTAGTATAAAGGCTGTCCACATCAATTGTGAATAGAAAAGGGCGGACCTTGTGTGTAAAGTCCGGATCCTGGCATTGGACTCTGTTCTGCGCTGGTGTGTTTGGATTGTTGTTTGACTTACGGATGGGCTGCTGATACCGCTACGGTCGGTAGTTATTCCAGCCATTATTGCGGATGATGTACGGGCGCTGGTTAGATGATGAGCCGGCGGTCACACGCGGGCGTCCTCCGTCATACCAGCCGGTGCGCATCTGGCCGCGCGGCGCTGCTACAAAAGTCTTCGGGGACTGTTGGATGACCACGGCTGGACTGCTGGTCAGCTCTGGTCAATTGTGAATGTTTGTGAAAGACAACATTGTTTATTTTGACCACCGTATGTAGTTACTGTGAAAAATGTAACAAGTGTTCATCTTGTCTCATGTTGTGCTTGTCTCGCTCATATAGCGTCATTTTGCCAGGAAAATCAAAGGAAAGTCAATATTTAAGATTCATTTCTTTTTCTGTGTCAAACTGTCTTAGAATGACAATCCCACTTTAGAAACATCAATTGTGCATGTTTTTGAAGGACAACATGATTTATTTTGACTTGGTGTTGAGTTACTGTGAAAAATGCAACACGTCTCATTTTGTGCTTGTCTCGCTCGTACAGTTTGAGATTGACAGTGAAATCAGATGAATGTCACTATTTAAAACTCAGCTGTTGTTATGTGTCAAACTGTCTTCGAATGACAATTCCCCTCCCCAGGGCCGTGGACCATTTTGGTTTACACTCCAGGGTCAGGGCATGTACTGGATCCCAGTCAGGGGAGACAAATGCTGGAAAACATGCCGGTCAGTATTCTTTTGTTCTACAATATTGTATTTATGACATGCAATCTGTACATGTATTGTCAGGCTTGTTTCTCCCACATATCTTTTGCCACATTATTTACAAATCACCATATACACACATTTTTGAAAGAAATATTCCCCTGTCTGGCGCTTTTAAACCCCTCTTATTCGCGCAAGTCGTCTAGCAATCCTTGTCGTTCGAAATAATTCCAAAAATGGCCCTGGAGTGCCCTCTGCTGGATAAAGCCGAGAACAGCACTTTGGTGGCTTGTTTAAAATCCTCTGTCTGTGTGTATATTCTGTGGAACCGTGATAATTGTCATTTGAAATAAACTTTTGTGTCCAATTGGTTGTGTAGAGTGAATATGGGTCCGTTGAATGTGGTTGTGTCCAAGAAATTAACCAAATTGTGATGACTTATGGATTTACATTTTATACAGCGATTATGCTTGTTAAGATGTACAAAAACATTACAAATTCCTCCTCCTCAAATATAAATAAATAAATCAAGTTTTTAATTGCTTGGATGTCGTCTTGTGTATCAATCTTAGTATAAAGGCTGTCCACATCAATTGTGAATAGAAAAGAGCGGACCTTGTGTGTAAAGTCCGGATCCTGGCATTGGACTCTGTTCTGCGCTGGTGTGTTTGGATTGTTGTTTGACTTACGGATGGGCTGCTGATACCGCCACGGTCGGTAGTTATTCCAGCCTTTATTGCGGATGATGTACGGGCGCTGGTTAGATGATGAGCCGGCGGTCACACGCGGGCGTCCTCCGTCATACCAGCCGGTGCGCATCTGGCCGCGCGGCGCTGCTACAAAAGTCTTCGGGGACTGTTGGATAACCACGGCGGGACTGCTGGTCAGCTCTGGTCAATTGTGAATGTTTGTGAAAGACAACATTGTTTATTTTGACCACCGTATGTAGTTACTGTGAAAAATGTAACAAGTGTTCATCTTGTCTCATTTTGTGCTTGTCTCGCTCATATAGCGTCATTTTGCCAGGAAAATCAAAGGAAAGTCAATATTTAAGATTCATTTCTTTTTCTGTGTCAAACTGTCTTAGAATGACAATCCCACTTTAGAAACATCAATTGTGCATGTTTTTGAAGGACAACGTGATTTATTTTGACTTGGTTACTGTGAAAAATGCAACACGTCTCATTTTGTGCTTGTCTCGCTCGTACAGTTTGAGATTGACAGTGAAATCAGATGAATGTCACTATTTAAAACTCAGCTGTTGTTATGTGTCAAACTGTCTTCGAATGACATTTCCCCTCCCCACCCTCTGCTCTCCTCCTCCACACTTTCATTAAGGCCGTGTGGATATGCTGTTCCTGATTAATTAACCCAATCTCTCTCAGCTCTTCTTCTCTGGGCCGTGGACCATTTTGGTTTACACTCCAGGGTCAGGGCATGTACTGGATCCCAGTCAGGGGAGACAAATGCTGGAAAACATGCCGGTCAGTATTCTTTTGTTCTACAATATTGTATTTATGACATGCAATCTGTACATGTATTGTCAGGCTTGTTTCTCCCACATATCTTTTGCCACATTATTTACAAATCACCATATACACACATTTTTGAAAGAAATATTCCCCTGTCTGGCGCTTTTAAACCCCTCTTATTCGCGCAAGTCGTCTAGCAATCCTTGTCGTTCGAAATGATTCCAAAAATGGCCCTGGAGTGCCCTCTGCTGGATAAAGCTGAGAACAGCACTTTGGTGGCTTGTTTAAAATCCTCTGTCTGTGTGTATATTCTGTGGAACCGTGATAATTGTCATTTGAAATAAACTTTTGTGTCCAATTGGTTGTGTAGAGTGAATATGGGTCCGTTGAATGTGGTTGTGTCCAAGAAATTAACCAAATTGTGATGACCTACGGATTTACATTTTATACAGCGATTATGCTTGTTAAGATGTACAAAAACATTACAAATTCCTCCTCCTCAAATATAAATAGATAAATAAATAAATCAAGTTTTTAATTGCTTGGATGTCGTCTTGTGTATCAATCTTAGTATAAAGGCTGTCCACATCAATTGTGAATAGAAAAGAGCGGACCTTGTGTGTAAAGTCCGGATCCTGGCATTGGACTCTGTTCTGCGCTGGTGTGTTTGGATTGTTGTTTGACTTACGGATGGGCTGCTGATACCGCCACGGTCGGTAGTTATTCCAGCCATTATTGCGGATGATGTACGGGCGCTGGTTAGATGATGAGCCGGCGGTCACACGCGGGCGTCCTCCGTCATACCAGCCGGTGCGCATCTGGCCGCGCGGCGCTGCTACAAAAGTCTTCGGGGACTGTTGGATGACCACGGCTGGACTGCTGGTCAGCTCTGGTCAATTGTGAATGTTTGTGAAAGACAACATTGTTTATTTTGACCACCGTATGTAGTTACTGTGAAAAATGTAACAAGTGTTCATCTTGTCTCATGTTGTGCTTGTCTCGCTCATATAGCGTCATTTTGCCAGGAAAATCAAAGGAAAGTCAATATTTAAGATTCATTTCTTTTTCTGTGTCAAACTGTCTTAGAATGACAATCCCACTTTAGAAACATCAATTGTGCATGTTTTTGAAGGACAACATGATTTATTTTGACTTGGTGTTGAGTTACTGTGAAAAATGCAACACGTCTCATTTTGTGCTTGTCTCGCTCGTACAGTTTGAGATTGACAGTGAAATCAGATGAATGTCACTATTTAAAACTCAGCTGTTGTTATGTGTCAAACTGTCTTCGAATGACAATTCCCCTCCCCAGGGCCGTGGACCATTTTGGTTTACACTCCAGGGTCAGGGCATGTACTGGATCCCAGTCAGGGGAGACAAATGCTGGAAAACATGCCGGTCAGTATTCTTTTGTTCTACAATATTGTATTTATGACATGCAATCTGTACATGTATTGTCAGGCTTGTTTCTCCCACATATCTTTTGCCACATTATTTACAAATCACCATATACACACATTTTTGAAAGAAATATTCCCCTGTCTGGCGCTTTTAAACCCCTCTTATTCGCGCAAGTCGTCTAGCAATCCTTGTCGTTCGAAATAATTCCAAAAATGGCCCTGGAGTGCCCTCTGCTGGATAAAGCCGAGAACAGCACTTTGGTGGCTTGTTTAAAATCCTCTGTCTGTGTGTATATTCTGTGGAACCGTGATAATTGTCATTTGAAATAAACTTTTGTGTCCAATTGGTTGTGTAGAGTGAATATGGGTCCGTTGAATGTGGTTGTGTCCAAGAAATTAACCAAATTGTGATGACTTATGGATTTACATTTTATACAGCGATTATGCTTGTTAAGATGTACAAAAACATTACAAATTCCTCCTCCTCAAATATAAATAAATAAATCAAGTTTTTAATTGCTTGGATGTCGTCTTGTGTATCAATCTTAGTATAAAGGCTGTCCACATCAATTGTGAATAGAAAAGAGCGGACCTTGTGTGTAAAGTCCGGATCCTGGCATTGGACTCTGTTCTGCGCTGGTGTGTTTGGATTGTTGTTTGACTTACGGATGGGCTGCTGATACCGCCACGGTCGGTAGTTATTCCAGCCTTTATTGCGGATGATGTACGGGCGCTGGTTAGATGATGAGCCGGCGGTCACACGCGGGCGTCCTCCGTCATACCAGCCGGTGCGCATCTGGCCGCGCGGCGCTGCTACAAAAGTCTTCGGGGACTGTTGGATAACCACGGCGGGACTGCTGGTCAGCTCTGGTCAATTGTGAATGTTTGTGAAAGACAACATTGTTTATTTTGACCACCGTATGTAGTTACTGTGAAAAATGTAACAAGTGTTCATCTTGTCTCATTTTGTGCTTGTCTCGCTCATATAGCGTCATTTTGCCAGGAAAATCAAAGGAAAGTCAATATTTAAGATTCATTTCTTTTTCTGTGTCAAACTGTCTTAGAATGACAATCCCACTTTAGAAACATCAATTGTGCATGTTTTTGAAGGACAACGTGATTTATTTTGACTTGGTTACTGTGAAAAATGCAACACGTCTCATTTTGTGCTTGTCTCGCTCGTACAGTTTGAGATTGACAGTGAAATCAGATGAATGTCACTATTTAAAACTCAGCTGTTGTTATGTGTCAAACTGTCTTCGAATGACATTTCCCCTCCCCACCCTCTGCTCTCCTCCTCCACACTTTCATTAAGGCCGTGTGGATATGCTGTTCCTGATTAATTAACCCAATCTCTCTCAGCTCTTCTTCTCTGGGCCGTGGACCATTTTGGTTTACACTCCAGGGTCAGGGCATGTACTGGATCCCAGTCAGGGGAGACAAATGCTGGAAAACATGCCGGTCAGTATTCTTTTGTTCTACAATATTGTATTTATGACATGCAATCTGTACATGTATTGTCAGGCTTGTTTCTCCCACATATCTTTTGCCACATTATTTACAAATCACCATATACACACATTTTTGAAAGAAATATTCCCCTGTCTGGCGCTTTTAAACCCCTCTTATTCGCGCAAGTCGTCTAGCAATCCTTGTCGTTCGAAATGATTCCAAAAATGGCCCTGGAGTGCCCTCTGCTGGATAAAGCTGAGAACAGCACTTTGGTGGCTTGTTTAAAATCCTCTGTCTGTGTGTATATTCTGTGGAACCGTGATAATTGTCATTTGAAATAAACTTTTGTGTCCAATTGGTTGTGTAGAGTGAATATGGGTCCGTTGAATGTGGTTGTGTCCAAGAAATTAACCAAATTGTGATGACCTACGGATTTACATTTTATACAGCGATTATGCTTGTTAAGATGTACAAAAACATTACAAATTCCTCCTCCTCAAATATAAATAGATAAATAAATAAATCAAGTTTTTAATTGCTTGGATGTCGTCTTGTGTATCAATCTTAGTATAAAGGCTGTCCACATCAATTGTGAATAGAAAAGAGCGGACCTTGTGTGTAAAGTCCGGATCCTGGCATTGGACTCTGTTCTGCGCTGGTGTGTTTGGATTGTTGTTTGACTTACGGATGGGCTGCTGATACCGCCACGGTCGGTAGTTATTCCAGCCATTATTGCGGATGATGTACGGGCGCTGGTTAGATGATGAGCCGGCGGTCACACGCGGGCGTCCTCCATCATACCAGCCGGTGCGCATCTGGCCGCGCGGCGCTGCTACAAAAGTCTTCGGGGACTGTTGGATGACCACGGCTGGACTGCTGGTCAGCTCTGGTCAATTGTGAATGTTTGTGAAAGACAACATTGTTTATTTTGACCACCGTATGTAGTTACTGTGAAAAATGTAACAAGTGTTCATCTTGTCTCATTTTGTGCTTGTCTCGCTCATATAGCGTCATTTTGCCAGGAAAATCAAAGGAAAGTCAATATTTAAGATTCATTTCTTTTTCTGTGTCAAACTGTCTTAGAATGACAATCCCACTTTAGAAACATCAATTGTGCCTGTTTTTGAAGGACAACATGATTTATTTTGACTTGGTTACTGTGAAAAATGCAACACGTCTCATTTTGTGCTTGTCTCGCTCGTACAGTTTGAGATTGACAGTGAAATCAGATGAATGTCACTATTTAAAACTCAGCTGTTGTTATGTGTCAAACTGTCTTCGAATGACAATTCCCCTCCCCACCCTCTGCTCTCCTCCTCGACACTTTCATTAAGGCCGTGTGGATATGCTGTTCCTGATTAATTAACCCAATCTCTCTCAGCTCTTCTTCTCTGGGCCGTGGACCATTTTGGTTTACACTCCAGGGTCAGGGCATGTACTGGATCCCAGTCAGGGGAGACAAATGCTGGAAAACATGCCGGTCAGTATTCTTTTGTTCTACAATATTGTATTTATGACATGCAATCTGTACATGTATTGTCAGGCTTGTTTCTCCCACATATCTTTTGCCACATTATTTACAAATCACCATATACACACATTTTTGAAAGAAATATTCCCCTGTCTGGCGCTTTTAAACCCCTCTTATTCGCGCAAGTCGTCTAGCAATCCTTGTCGTTCGAAATAATTCCAAAAATGGCCCTGGAGTGCCCTCTGCTGGATAAAGCCGAGAACAGCACTTTGGTGGCTTGTTTAAAATCCTCTGTCTGTGTGTATATTCTGTGGAACCGTGATAATTGTCATTTGAAATAAACTTTTGTGTCCAATTGGTTGTGTAGAGTGAATATGGGTCCGTTGAATGTGGTTGTGTCCAAGAAATTAACCAAATTGTGATGACTTATGGATTTACATTTTATACAGCGATTATGCTTGTTAAGATGTACAAAAACATTACAAATTCCTCCTCCTCAAATATAAATAAATAAATCAAGTTTTTAATTGCTTGGATGTCGTCTTGTGTATCAATCTTAGTATAAAGGCTGTCCACATCAATTGTGAATAGAAAAGAGCGGACCTTGTGTGTAAAGTCCGGATCCTGGCATTGGACTCTGTTCTGCGCTGGTGTGTTTGGATTGTTGTTTGACTTACGGATGGGCTGCTGATACCGCCACGGTCGGTAGTTATTCCAGCCTTTATTGCGGATGATGTACGGGCGCTGGTTAGATGATGAGCCGGCGGTCACACGCGGGCGTCCTCCGTCATACCAGCCGGTGCGCATCTGGCCGCGCGGCGCTGCTACAAAAGTCTTCGGGGACTGTTGGATAACCACGGCGGGACTGCTGGTCAGCTCTGGTCAATTGTGAATGTTTGTGAAAGACAACATTGTTTATTTTGACCACCGTATGTAGTTACTGTGAAAAATGTAACAAGTGTTCATCTTGTCTCATTTTGTGCTTGTCTCGCTCATATAGCGTCATTTTGCCAGGAAAATCAAAGGAAAGTCAATATTTAAGATTCATTTCTTTTTCTGTGTCAAACTGTCTTAGAATGACAATCCCACTTTAGAAACATCAATTGTGCATGTTTTTGAAGGACAACGTGATTTATTTTGACTTGGTTACTGTGAAAAATGCAACACGTCTCATTTTGTGCTTGTCTCGCTCGTACAGTTTGAGATTGACAGTGAAATCAGATGAATGTCACTATTTAAAACTCAGCTGTTGTTATGTGTCAAACTGTCTTCGAATGACATTTCCCCTCCCCACCCTCTGCTCTCCTCCTCCACACTTTCATTAAGGCCGTGTGGATATGCTGTTCCTGATTAATTAACCCAATCTCTCTCAGCTCTTCTTCTCTGGGCCGTGGACCATTTTGGTTTACACTCCAGGGTCAGGGCATGTACTGGATCCCAGTCAGGGGAGACAAATGCTGGAAAACATGCCGGTCAGTATTCTTTTGTTCTACAATATTGTATTTATGACATGCAATCTGTACATGTATTGTCAGGCTTGTTTCTCCCACATATCTTTTGCCACATTATTTACAAATCACCATATACACACATTTTTGAAAGAAATATTCCCCTGTCTGGCGCTTTTAAACCCCTCTTATTCGCGCAAGTCGTCTAGCAATCCTTGTCGTTCGAAATGATTCCAAAAATGGCCCTGGAGTGCCCTCTGCTGGATAAAGCTGAGAACAGCACTTTGGTGGCTTGTTTAAAATCCTCTGTCTGTGTGTATATTCTGTGGAACCGTGATAATTGTCATTTGAAATAAACTTTTGTGTCCAATTGGTTGTGTAGAGTGAATATGGGTCCGTTGAATGTGGTTGTGTCCAAGAAATTAACCAAATTGTGATGACCTACGGATTTACATTTTATACAGCGATTATGCTTGTTAAGATGTACAAAAACATTACAAATTCCTCCTCCTCAAATATAAATAGATAAATAAATAAATCAAGTTTTTAATTGCTTGGATGTCGTCTTGTGTATCAATCTTAGTATAAAGGCTGTCCACATCAATTGTGAATAGAAAAGAGCGGACCTTGTGTGTAAAGTCCGGATCCTGGCATTGGACTCTGTTCTGCGCTGGTGTGTTTGGATTGTTGTTTGACTTACGGATGGGCTGCTGATACCGCCACGGTCGGTAGTTATTCCAGCCATTATTGCGGATGATGTACGGGCGCTGGTTAGATGATGAGCCGGCGGTCACACGCGGGCGTCCTCCGTCATACCAGCCGGTGCGCATCTGGCCGCGCGGCGCTGCTACAAAAGTCTTCGGGGACTGTTGGATGACCACGGCTGGACTGCTGGTCAGCTCTGGTCAATTGTGAATGTTTGTGAAAGACAACATTGTTTATTTTGACCACCGTATGTAGTTACTGTGAAAAATGTAACAAGTGTTCATCTTGTCTCATTTTGTGCTTGTCTCGCTCATATAGCGTCATTTTGCCAGGAAAATCAAAGGAAAGTCAATATTTAAGATTCATTTCTTTTTCTGTGTCAAACTGTCTTAGAATGACAATCCCACTTTAGAAACATCAATTGTGCCTGTTTTTGAAGGACAACATGATTTATTTTGACTTGGTTACTGTGAAAAATGCAACACGTCTCATTTTGTGCTTGTCTCGCTCGTACAGTTTGAGATTGACAGTGAAATCAGATGAATGTCACTATTTAAAACTCAGCTGTTGTTATGTGTCAAACTGTCTTCGAATGACAATTCCCCTCCCCACCCTCTGCTCTCCTCCTCGACACTTTCATTAAGGCCGTGTGGATATGCTGTTCCTGATTAATTAACCCAATCTCTCTCAGCTCTTCTTCTCTGGGCCGTGGACCATTTTGGTTTACACTCCAGGGTCAGGGCATGTACTGGATCCCAGTCAGGGGAGACAAATGCTGGAAAACATGCCGGTCAGTATTCTTTTGTTCTACAATATTGTATTTATGACATGCAATCTGTACATGTATTGTCAGGCTTGTTTCTCCCACATATCTTTTGCCACATTATTTACAAATCACCATATACACACATTTTTGAAAGAAATATTCCCCTGTCTGGCGCTTTTAAACCCCTCTTATTCGCGCAAGTCGTCTAGCAATCCTTGTCGTTCGAAATGATTCCAAAAATGGCCCTGGAGTGCCCTCTGCTGGATAAAGCTGAGAACAGCACTTTGGTGGCTTGTTTAAAATCCTCTGTCTGTGTGTATATTCTGTGGAACCGTGATAATTGTCATTTGAAATAAACTTTTGTGTCCAATTGGTTGTGTAGAGTGAATATGGGTCCGTTGAATGTGGTTGTGTCCAAGAAATTAACCAAATTGTGATGACCTACGGATTTACATTTTATACAGCGATTATGCTTGTTAAGATGTACAAAAACATTACAAATTCCTCCTCCTCAAATATAAATAGATAAATAAATAAATCAAGTTTTTAATTGCTTGGATGTCGTCTTGTGTATCAATCTTAGTATAAAGGCTGTCCACATCAATTGTGAATAGAAAAGAGCGGACCTTGTGTGTAAAGTCCGGATCCTGGCATTGGACTCTGTTCTGCGCTGGTGTGTTTGGATTGTTGTTTGACTTACGGATGGGCTGCTGATACCGCCACGGTCGGTAGTTATTCCAGCCTTTATTGCGGATGATGTACGGGCGCTGGTTAGATGATGAGCCGGCGGTCACACGCGGGCGTCCTCCGTCATACCAGCCGGTGCGCATCTGGCCGCGCGGCGCTGCTACAAAAGTCTTCGGGGACTGTTGGATAACCACGGCGGGACTGCTGGTCAGCTCTGGTCAATTGTGAATGTTTGTGAAAGACAACATTGTTTATTTTGACCACCGTATGTAGTTACTGTGAAAAATGTAACAAGTGTTCATCTTGTCTCATTTTGTGCTTGTCTCGCTCATATAGCGTCATTTTGCCAGGAAAATCAAAGGAAAGTCAATATTTAAGATTCATTTCTTTTTCTGTGTCAAACTGTCTTAGAATGACAATCCCACTTTAGAAACATCAATTGTGCATGTTTTTGAAGGACAACGTGATTTATTTTGACTTGGTTACTGTGAAAAATGCAACACGTCTCATTTTGTGCTTGTCTCGCTCGTACAGTTTGAGATTGACAGTGAAATCAGATGAATGTCACTATTTAAAACTCAGCTGTTGTTATGTGTCAAACTGTCTTCGAATGACATTTCCCCTCCCCACCCTCTGCTCTCCTCCTCCACACTTTCATTAAGGCCGTGTGGATATGCTGTTCCTGATTAATTAACCCAATCTCTCTCAGCTCTTCTTCTCTGGGCCGTGGACCATTTTGGTTTACACTCCAGGGTCAGGGCATGTACTGGATCCCAGTCAGGGGAGACAAATGCTGGAAAACATGCCGGTCAGTATTCTTTTGTTCTACAATATTGTATTTATGACATGCAATCTGTACATGTATTGTCAGGCTTGTTTCTCCCACATATCTTTTGCCACATTATTTACAAATCACCATATACACACATTTTTGAAAGAAATATTCCCCTGTCTGGCGCTTTTAAACCCC
Organism: Chaetodon auriga; assembly: GCF_051107435.1. Taxonomy (NCBI): domain Eukaryota; kingdom Metazoa; phylum Chordata; class Actinopteri; order Chaetodontiformes; family Chaetodontidae; genus Chaetodon; species Chaetodon auriga. The sequence continues at coordinate 160,669 of NW_027481961.1, forward strand.
TCTTATTCGCGCAAGTCGTCTAGCAATCCTTGTCGTTCGAAATGATTCCAAAAATGGCCCTGGAGTGCCCTCTGCTGGATAAAGCTGAGAACAGCACTTTGGTGGCTTGTTTAAAATCCTCTGTCTGTGTGTATATTCTGTGGAACCGTGATAATTGTCATTTGAAATAAACTTTTGTGTCCAATTGGTTGTGTAGAGTGAATATGGGTCCGTTGAATGTGGTTGTGTCCAAGAAATTAACCAAATTGTGATGACCTACGGATTTACATTTTATACAGCGATTATGCTTGTTAAGATGTACAAAAACATTACAAATTCCTCCTCCTCAAATATAAATAGATAAATAAATAAATCAAGTTTTTAATTGCTTGGATGTCGTCTTGTGTATCAATCTTAGTATAAAGGCTGTCCACATCAATTGTGAATAGAAAAGAGCGGACCTTGTGTGTAAAGTCCGGATCCTGGCATTGGACTCTGTTCTGCGCTGGTGTGTTTGGATTGTTGTTTGACTTACGGATGGGCTGCTGATACCGCCACGGTCGGTAGTTATTCCAGCCATTATTGCGGATGATGTACGGGCGCTGGTTAGATGATGAGCCGGCGGTCACACGCGGGCGTCCTCCGTCATACCAGCCGGTGCGCATCTGGCCGCGCGGCGCTGCTACAAAAGTCTTCGGGGACTGTTGGATGACCACGGCTGGACTGCTGGTCAGCTCTGGTCAATTGTGAATGTTTGTGAAAGACAACATTGTTTATTTTGACCACCGTATGTAGTTACTGTGAAAAATGTAACAAGTGTTCATCTTGTCTCATTTTGTGCTTGTCTCGCTCATATAGCGTCATTTTGCCAGGAAAATCAAAGGAAAGTCAATATTTAAGATTCATTTCTTTTTCTGTGTCAAACTGTCTTAGAATGACAATCCCACTTTAGAAACATCAATTGTGCCTGTTTTTGAAGGACAACATGATTTATTTTGACTTGGTTACTGTGAAAAATGCAACACGTCTCATTTTGTGCTTGTCTCGCTCGTACAGTTTGAGATTGACAGTGAAATCAGATGAATGTCACTATTTAAAACTCAGCTGTTGTTATGTGTCAAACTGTCTTCGAATGACATTTCCCCTCCCCACCCTCTGCTCTCCTCCTCCACACTTTCATTAAGGCCGTGTGGATATGCTGTTCCTGATTAATTAACCCAATCTCTCTCAGCTCTTCTTCTCTGGGCCGTGGACCATTTTGGTTTACACTCCAGGGTCAGGGCATGTACTGGATCCCAGTCAGGGGAGACAAATGCTGGAAAACATGCCGGTCAGTATTCTTTTGTTCTACAATATTGTATTTATGACATGCAATCTGTACATGTATTGTCAGGCTTGTTTCTCCCACATATCTTTTGCCACATTATTTACAAATCACCATATACACACATTTTTGAAAGAAATATTCCCCTGTCTGGCGCTTTTAAACCCCTCTTATTCGCGCAAGTCGTCTAGCAATCCTTGTCGTTCGAAATGATTCCAAAAATGGCCCTGGAGTGCCCTCTGCTGGATAAAGCTGAGAACAGCACTTTGGTGGCTTGTTTAAAATCCTCTGTCTGTGTGTATATTCTGTGGAACCGTGATAATTGTCATTTGAAATAAACTTTTGTGTCCAATTGGTTGTGTAGAGTGAATATGGGTCCGTTGAATGTGGTTGTGTCCAAGAAATTAACCAAATTGTGATGACCTACGGATTTACATTTTATACAGCGATTATGCTTGTTAAGATGTACAAAAACATTACAAATTCCTCCTCCTCAAATATAAATAGATAAATAAATAAATCAAGTTTTTAATTGCTTGGATGTCGTCTTGTGTATCAATCTTAGTATAAAGGCTGTCCACATCAATTGTGAATAGAAAAGAGCGGACCTTGTGTGTAAAGTCCGGATCCTGGCATTGGACTCTGTTCTGCGCTGGTGTGTTTGGATTGTTGTTTGACTTACGGATGGGCTGCTGATACCGCCACGGTCGGTAGTTATTCCAGCCATTATTGCGGATGATGTACGGGCGCTGGTTAGATGATGAGCCGGCGGTCACACGCGGGCGTCCTCCGTCATACCAGCCGGTGCGCATCTGGCCGCGCGGCGCTGCTACAAAAGTCTTCGGGGACTGTTGGATGACCACGGCTGGACTGCTGGTCAGCTCTGGTCAATTGTGAATGTTTGTGAAAGACAACATTGTTTATTTTGACCACCGTATGTAGTTACTGTGAAAAATGTAACAAGTGTTCATCTTGTCTCATTTTGTGCTTGTCTCGCTCATATAGCGTCATTTTGCCAGGAAAATCAAAGGAAAGTCAATATTTAAGATTCATTTCTTTTTCTGTGTCAAACTGTCTTAGAATGACAATCCCACTTTAGAAACATCAATTGTGCCTGTTTTTGAAGGACAACATGATTTATTTTGACTTGGTTACTGTGAAAAATGCAACACGTCTCATTTTGTGCTTGTCTCGCTCGTACAGTTTGAGATTGACAGTGAAATCAGATGAATGTCACTATTTAAAACTCAGCTGTTGTTATGTGTCAAACTGTCTTCGAATGACAATTCCCCTCCCCACCCTCTGCTCTCCTCCTCGACACTTTCATTAAGGCCGTGTGGATATGCTGTTCCTGATTAATTAACCCAATCTCTCTCAGCTCTTCTTCTCTGGGCCGTGGACCATTTTGGTTTACACTCCAGGGTCAGGGCATGTACTGGATCCCAGTCAGGGGAGACAAATGCTGGAAAACATGCCGGTCAGTATTCTTTTGTTCTACAATATTGTATTTATGACATGCAATCTGTACATGTATTGTCAGGCTTGTTTCTCCCACATATCTTTTGCCACATTATTTACAAATCACCATATACACACATTTTTGAAAGAAATATTCCCCTGTCTGGCGGTTTTAAACCCCTCTTATTCGCGCAAGTCGTCTAGCAATCCTTGTCGTTCGAAATAATTCCAAAAATGGCCCTGGAGTGCCCTCTGCTGGATAAAGCCGAGAACAGCACTTTGGTGGCTTGTTTAAAATCCTCTGTCTGTGTGTATATTCTGTGGAACCGTGATAATTGTCATTTGAAATAAACTTTTGTGTCCAATTGGTTGTGTAGAGTGAATATGGGTCCGTTGAATGTGGTTGTGTCCAAGAAATTAACCAAATTGTGATGACTTATGGATTTACATTTTATACAGCGATTATGCTTGTTAAGATGTACAAAAACATTACAAATTCCTCCTCCTCAAATATAAATAAATAAATCAAGTTTTTAATTGCTTGGATGTCGTCTTGTGTATCAATCTTAGTATAAAGGCTGTCCACATCAATTGTGAATAGAAAAGAGCGGACCTTGTGTGTAAAGTCCGGATCCTGGCATTGGACTCTGTTCTGCGCTGGTGTGTTTGGATTGTTGTTTGACTTACGGATGGGCTGCTGATACCGCCACGGTCGGTAGTTATTCCAGCCTTTATTGCGGATGATGTACGGGCGCTGGTTAGATGATGAGCCGGCGGTCACACGCGGGCGTCCTCCGTCATACCAGCCGGTGCGCATCTGGCCGCGCGGCGCTGCTACAAAAGTCTTCGGGGACTGTTGGATAACCACGGCGGGACTGCTGGTCAGCTCTGGTCAATTGTGAATGTTTGTGAAAGACAACATTGTTTATTTTGACCACCGTATGTAGTTACTGTGAAAAATGTAACAAGTGTTCATCTTGTCTCATTTTGTGCTTGTCTCGCTCATATAGCGTCATTTTGCCAGGAAAATCAAAGGAAAGTCAATATTTAAGATTCATTTCTTTTTCTGTGTCAAACTGTCTTAGAATGACAATCCCACTTTAGAAACATCAATTGTGCATGTTTTTGAAGGACAACGTGATTTATTTTGACTTGGTTACTGTGAAAAATGCAACACGTCTCATTTTGTGCTTGTCTCGCTCGTACAGTTTGAGATTGACAGTGAAATCAGATGAATGTCACTATTTAAAACTCAGCTGTTGTTATGTGTCAAACTGTCTTCGAATGACATTTCCCCTCCCCACCCTCTGCTCTCCTCCTCCACACTTTCATTAAGGCCGTGTGGATATGCTGTTCCTGATTAATTAACCCAATCTCTCTCAGCTCTTCTTCTCTGGGCCGTGGACCATTTTGGTTTACACTCCAGGGTCAGGGCATGTACTGGATCCCAGTCAGGGGAGACAAATGCTGGAAAACATGCCGGTCAGTATTCTTTTGTTCTACAATATTGTATTTATGACATGCAATCTGTACATGTATTGTCAGGCTTGTTTCTCCCACATATCTTTTGCCACATTATTTACAAATCACCATATACACACATTTTTGAAAGAAATATTCCCCTGTCTGGCGCTTTTAAACCCCTCTTATTCGCGCAAGTCGTCTAGCAATCCTTGTCGTTCGAAATGATTCCAAAAATGGCCCTGGAGTGCCCTCTGCTGGATAAAGCTGAGAACAGCACTTTGGTGGCTTGTTTAAAATCCTCTGTCTGTGTGTATATTCTGTGGAACCGTGATAATTGTCATTTGAAATAAACTTTTGTGTCCAATTGGTTGTGTAGAGTGAATATGGGTCCGTTGAATGTGGTTGTGTCCAAGAAATTAACCAAATTGTGATGACCTACGGATTTACATTTTATACAGCGATTATGCTTGTTAAGATGTACAAAAACATTACAAATTCCTCCTCCTCAAATATAAATAGATAAATAAATAAATCAAGTTTTTAATTGCTTGGATGTCGTCTTGTGTATCAATCTTAGTATAAAGGCTGTCCACATCAATTGTGAATAGAAAAGAGCGGACCTTGTGTGTAAAGTCCGGATCCTGGCATTGGACTCTGTTCTGCGCTGGTGTGTTTGGATTGTTGTTTGACTTACGGATGGGCTGCTGATACCGCCACGGTCGGTAGTTATTCCAGCCATTATTGCGGATGATGTACGGGCGCTGGTTAGATGATGAGCCGGCGGTCACACGCGGGCGTCCTCCGTCATACCAGCCGGTGCGCATCTGGCCGCGCGGCGCTGCTACAAAAGTCTTCGGGGACTGTTGGATGACCACGGCTGGACTGCTGGTCAGCTCTGGTCAATTGTGAATGTTTGTGAAAGACAACATTGTTTATTTTGACCACCGTATGTAGTTACTGTGAAAAATGTAACAAGTGTTCATCTTGTCTCATTTTGTGCTTGTCTCGCTCATATAGCGTCATTTTGCCAGGAAAATCAAAGGAAAGTCAATATTTAAGATTCATTTCTTTTTCTGTGTCAAACTGTCTTAGAATGACAATCCCACTTTAGAAACATCAATTGTGCCTGTTTTTGAAGGACAACATGATTTATTTTGACTTGGTTACTGTGAAAAATGCAACACGTCTCATTTTGTGCTTGTCTCGCTCGTACAGTTTGAGATTGACAGTGAAATCAGATGAATGTCACTATTTAAAACTCAGCTGTTGTTATGTGTCAAACTGTCTTCGAATGACAATTCCCCTCCCCACCCTCTGCTCTCCTCCTCGACACTTTCATTAAGGCCGTGTGGATATGCTGTTCCTGATTAATTAACCCAATCTCTCTCAGCTCTTCTTCTCTGGGCCGTGGACCATTTTGGTTTACACTCCAGGGTCAGGGCATGTACTGGATCCCAGTCAGGGGAGACAAATGCTGGAAAACATGCCGGTCAGTATTCTTTTGTTCTACAATATTGTATTTATGACATGCAATCTGTACATGTATTGTCAGGCTTGTTTCTCCCACATATCTTTTGCCACATTATTTACAAATCACCATATACACACATTTTTGAAAGAAATATTCCCCTGTCTGGCGCTTTTAAACCCCTCTTATTCGCGCAAGTCGTCCAGCAATCCTTGTCGTTCGAAATAATTCCAAAAATGGCCCTGGAGTGCCCTCTGCTGGATAAAGCCGAGAACAGCACTTTGGTGGCTTGTTTAAAATCCTCTGTCTGTGTGTATATTCTGTGGAACCGTGATAATTGTCATTTGAAATAAACTTTTGTGTCCAATTGGTTGTGTAGAGTGAATATGGGTCCGTTGAATGTGGTTGTGTCCAAGAAATTAACCAAATTGTGATGACCTACGGATTTACATTTTATACAGCGATTATGCTTGTTAAGATGTACAAAAACATTACAAATTCCTCCTCCTCAAATATAAATAGATAAATAAATAAATCAAGTTTTTAATTGCTTGGATGTCGTCTTGTGTATCAATCTTAGTATAAAGGCTGTCCACATCAATTGTGAATAGAAAAGAGCGGACCTTGTGTGTAAAGTCCGGATCCTGGCATTGGACTCTGTTCTGCGCTGGTGTGTTTGGATTGTTGTTTGACTTACGGATGGGCTGCTGATACCGCCACGGTCGGTAGTTATTCCAGCCATTATTGCGGATGATGTACGGGCGCTGGTTAGATGATGAGCCGGCGGTCACACGCGGGCGTCCTCCGTCATACCAGCCGGTGCGCATCTGGCCGCGCGGCGCTGCTACAAAAGTCTTCGGGGACTGTTGGATGACCACGGCTGGACTGCTGGTCAGCTCTGGTCAATTGTGAATGTTTGTGAAAGACAACATTGTTTATTTTGACCACCGTATGTAGTTACTGTGAAAAATGTAACAAGTGTTCATCTTGTCTCATTTTGTGCTTGTCTCGCTCATATAGCGTCATTTTGCCAGGAAAATCAAAGGAAAGTCAATATTTAAGATTCATTTCTTTTTCTGTGTCAAACTGTCTTAGAATGACAATCCCACTTTAGAAACATCAATTGTGCATGTTTTTGAAGGACAACGTGATTTATTTTGACTTGGTGTTGAGTTACTGTGAAAAATGCAACACGTCTCATTTTGTGCTTGTCTCGCTCGTACAGTTTGAGATTGACAGTGAAATCAGATGAATGTCACTATTTAAAACTCAGCTGTTGTTATGTGTCAAACTGTCTTCGAATGACAATTCCCCTCCCCACCCTCTGCTCTCCTCCTCGACACTTTCATTAAGGCCGTGTGGATATGCTGTTCCTGATTAATTAACCCAATCTCTCTCAGCTCTTCTTCTCTGGGCCGTGGACCATTTTGGTTTACACTCCAGGGTCAGGGCATGTACTGGATCCCAGTCAGGGGAGACAAATGCTGGAAAACATGCCGGTCAGTATTCTTTTGTTCTACAATATTGTATTTATGACATGCAATCTGTACATGTATTGTCAGGCTTGTTTCTCCCACATATCTTTTGCCACATTATTTACAAATCACCATATACACACATTTTTGAAAGAAATATTCCCCTGTCTGGCGCTTTTAAACCCCTCTTATTCGCGCAAGTCGTCCAGCAATCCTTGTCGTTCGAAATAATTCCAAAAATGGCCCTGGAGTGCCCTCTGCTGGATAAAGCCGAGAACAGCACTTTGGTGGCTTGTTTAAAATCCTCTGTCTGTGTGTATATTCTGTGGAACCGTGATAATTGTCATTTGAAATAAACTTTTGTGTCCAATTGGTTGTGTAGAGTGAATATGGGTCCGTTGAATGTGGTTGTGTCCAAGAAATTAACCAAATTGTGATGACCTACGGATTTACATTTTATACAGCGATTATGCTTGTTAAGATGTACAAAAACATTACAAATTCCTCCTCCTCAAATATAAATAGATAAATAAATAAATCAAGTTTTTAATTGCTTGGATGTCGTCTTGTGTATCAATCTTAGTATAAAGGCTGTCCACATCAATTGTGAATAGAAAAGAGCGGACCTTGTGTGTAAAGTCCGGATCCTGGCATTGGACTCTGTTCTGCGCTGGTGTGTTTGGATTGTTGTTTGACTTACGGATGGGCTGCTGATACCGCCACGGTCGGTAGTTATTCCAGCCATTATTGCGGATGATGTACGGGCGCTGGTTAGATGATGAGCCGGCGGTCACACGCGGGCGTCCTCCGTCATACCAGCCGGTGCGCATCTGGCCGCGCGGCGCTGCTACAAAAGTCTTCGGGGACTGTTGGATGACCACGGCTGGACTGCTGGTCAGCTCTGGTCAATTGTGAATGTTTGTGAAAGACAACATTGTTTATTTTGACCACCGTATGTAGTTACTGTGAAAAATGTAACAAGTGTTCATCTTGTCTCATTTTGTGCTTGTCTCGCTCATATAGCGTCATTTTGCCAGGAAAATCAAAGGAAAGTCAATATTTAAGATTCATTTCTTTTTCTGTGTCAAACTGTCTTAGAATGACAATCCCACTTTAGAAACATCAATTGTGCCTGTTTTTGAAGGACAACATGATTTATTTTGACTTGGTTACTGTGAAAAATGCAACACGTCTCATTTTGTGCTTGTCTCGCTCGTACAGTTTGAGATTGACAGTGAAATCAGATGAATGTCACTATTTAAAACTCAGCTGTTGTTATGTGTCAAACTGTCTTCGAATGACAATTCCCCTCCCCACCCTCTGCTCTCCTCCTCGACACTTTCATTAAGGCCGTGTGGATATGCTGTTCCTGATTAATTAACCCAATCTCTCTCAGCTCTTCTTCTCTGGGCCGTGGACCATTTTGGTTTACACTCCAGGGTCAGGGCATGTACTGGATCCCAGTCAGGGGAGACAAATGCTGGAAAACATGCCGGTCAGTATTCTTTTGTTCTACAATATTGTATTTATGACATGCAATCTGTACATGTATTGTCAGGCTTGTTTCTCCCACATATCTTTTGCCACATTATTTACAAATCACCATATACACACATTTTTGAAAGAAATATTCCCCTGTCTGGCGCTTTTAAACCCCTCTTATTCGCGCAAGTCGTCTAGCAATCCTTGTCGTTCGAAATGATTCCAAAAATGGCCCTGGAGTGCCCTCTGCTGGATAAAGCCGAGAACAGCACTTTGGTGGCTTGTTTAAAATCCTCTGTCTGTGTGTATATTCTGTGGAACCGTGATAATTGTCATTTGAAATAAACTTTTGTGTCCAATTGGTTGTGTAGAGTGAATATGGGTCCGTTGAATGTGGTTGTGTCCAAGAAATTAACCAAATTGTGATGACCTACGGATTTACATTTTATACAGCGATTATGCTTGTTAAGATGTACAAAAACATTACAAATTCCTCCTCCTCAAATATAAATAGATAAATAAATAAATCAAGTTTTTAATTGCTTGGATGTCGTCTTGTGTATCAGCCTTAGTATAAAGGCTGTCCACATCAATTGTGAATAGAAAAGGGCGGACCTTGTGTGTAAAGTCCGGATCCTGGCATTGGACTCTGTTCTGCGCTGGTGTGTTTGGATTGTTGTTTGACTTACGGATGGGCTGCTGATACCGCCACGGTCGGTAGTTATTCCAGCCTTTATTGCGGATGATGTACGGGCGCTGGTTAGATGATGAGCCGGCGGTCACACGCGGGCGTCCTCCGTCATACCAGCCGGTGCGCATCTGGCCGCGCGGCGCTGCTACAAAAGTCTTCGGGGACTGTTGGATAACCACGGCGGGACTGCTGGTCAGCTCTGGTCAATTGTGAATGTTTGTGAAAGACAACATTGTTTATTTTGACCACCGTATGTAGTTACTGTGAAAAATGTAACAAGTGTTCATCTTGTCTCATTTTGTGCTTGTCTCGCTCATATAGCGTCATTTTGCCAGGAAAATCAAAGGAAAGTCAATATTTAAGATTCATTTCTTTTTCTGTGTCAAACTGTCTTAGAATGACAATCCCACTTTAGAAACATCAATTGTGCATGTTTTTGAAGGACAACGTGATTTATTTTGACTTGGTGTTGAGTTACTGTGAAAAATGCAACACGTCTCATTTTGTGCTTGTCTCGCTCGTACAGTTTGAGATTGACAGTGAAATCAGATGAATGTCACTATTTAAAACTCAGCTGTTGTTATGTGTCAAACTGTCTTCGAATGACAATTCCCCTCCCCACCCTCTGCTCTCCTCCTCGACACTTTCATTAAGGCCGTGTGGATATGCTGTTCCTGATTAATTAACCCAATCTCTCTCAGCTCTTCTTCTCTGGGCCGTGGACCATTTTGGTTTACACTCCAGGGTCAGGGCATGTACTGGATCCCAGTCAGGGGAGACAAATGCTGGAAAACATGCCGGTCAGTATTCTTTTGTTCTACAATATTGTATTTATGACATGCAATCTGTACATGTATTGTCAGGCTTGTTTCTCCCACATATCTTTTGCCACATTATTTACAAATCACCATATACACACATTTTTGAAAGAAATATTCCCCTGTCTGGCGCTTTTAAACCCCTCTTATTCGCGCAAGTCGTCCAGCAATCCTTGTCGTTCGAAATAATTCCAAAAATGGCCCTGGAGTGCCCTCTGCTGGATAAAGCCGAGAACAGCACTTTGGTGGCTTGTTTAAAATCCTCTGTCTGTGTGTATATTCTGTGGAACCGTGATAATTGTCATTTGAAATAAACTTTTGTGTCCAATTGGTTGTGTAGAGTGAATATGGGTCCGTTGAATGTGGTTGTGTCCAAGAAATTAACCAAATTGTGATGACCTACGGATTTACATTTTATACAGCGATTATGCTTGTTAAGATGTACAAAAACATTACAAATTCCTCCTCCTCAAATATAAATAAATAAATGAATCAAGTTTTTAATTGCTTGGATGTCGTCTTGTGTATCAGCCTTAGTATAAAGGCTGTCCACATCAATTGTGAATAGAAAAGGGCGGACCTTGTGTGTAAAGTCCGGATCCTGGCATTGGACTCTGTTCTGCGCTGGTGTGTTTGGATTGTTGTTTGACTTACGGATGGGCTGCTGATACCGCTACGGTCGGTAGTTATTCCAGCCATTATTGCGGATGATGTACGGGCGCTGGTTAGATGATGAGCCGGCGGTCACACGCGGGCGTCCTCCGTCATACCAGCCGGTGCGCATCTGGCCGCGCGGCGCTGCTACAAAAGTCTTCGGGGACTGTTGGATGACCACGGCTGGACTGCTGGTCAGCTCTGGTCAATTGTGAATGTTTGTGAAAGACAACATTGTTTATTTTGACCACCGTATGTAGTTACTGTGAAAAATGTAACAAGTGTTCATCTTGTCTCATGTTGTGCTTGTCTCGCTCATATAGCGTCATTTTGCCAGGAAAATCAAAGGAAAGTCAATATTTAAGATTCATTTCTTTTTCTGTGTCAAACTGTCTTAGAATGACAATCCCACTTTAGAAACATCAATTGTGCATGTTTTTGAAGGACAACATGATTTATTTTGACTTGGTGTTGAGTTACTGTGAAAAATGCAACACGTCTCATTTTGTGCTTGTCTCGCTCGTACAGTTTGAGATTGACAGTGAAATCAGATGAATGTCACTATTTAAAACTCAGCTGTTGTTATGTGTCAAACTGTCTTCGAATGACAATTCCCCTCCCCAGGGCCGTGGACCATTTTGGTTTACACTCCAGGGTCAGGGCATGTACTGGATCCCAGTCAGGGGAGACAAATGCTGGAAAACATGCCGGTCAGTATTCTTTTGTTCTACAATATTGTATTTATGACATGCAATCTGTACATGTATTGTCAGGCTTGTTTCTCCCACATATCTTTTGCCACATTATTTACAAATCACCATATACACACATTTTTGAAAGAAATATTCCCCTGTCTGGCGCTTTTAAACCCCTCTTATTCGCGCAAGTCGTCCAGCAATCCTTGTCGTTCGAAATAATTCCAAAAATGGCCCTGGAGTGCCCTCTGCTGGATAAAGCCGAGAACAGCACTTTGGTGGCTTGTTTAAAATCCTCTGTCTGTGTGTATATTCTGTGGAACCGTGATAATTGTCATTTGAAATAAACTTTTGTGTCCAATTGGTTGTGTAGAGTGAATATGGGTCCGTTGAATGTGGTTGTGTCCAAGAAATTAACCAAATTGTGATGACCTACGGATTTACATTTTATACAGCGATTATGCTTGTTAAGATGTACAAAAACATTACAAATTCCTCCTCCTCAAATATAAATAAATAAATAAATCAAGTTTTTAATTGCTTGGATGTCGTCTTGTGTATCAGTCTTAGTATAAAGGCTGTCCACATCAATTGTGAATAGAAAAGAGCGGACCTTGTGTGTAAAGTCCGGATCCTGGCATTGGACTCTGTTCTGCGCTGGTGTGTTTGGATTGTTGTTTGACTTACGGATGGGCTGCTGATACCGCCACGGTCGGTAGTTATTCCAGCCATTATTGCGGATGATGTACGGGCGCTGGTTAGATGATGAGCCGGCGGTCACACGCGGGCGTCCTCCGTCATACCAGCCGGTGCGCATCTGGCCGCGCGGCGCTGCTACAAAAGTCTTCGGGGACTGTTGGATGACCACGGCTGGACTGCTGGTCAGCTCTGGTCAATTGTGAATGTTTGTGAAAGACAACATTGTTTATTTTGACCACCGTATGTAGTTACTGTGAAAAATGTAACAAGTGTTCATCTTGTCTCATTTTGTGCTTGTCTCGCTCATATAGCGTCATTTTGCCAGGAAAATCAAAGGAAAGTCAATATTTAAGATTCATTTCTTTTTCTGTGTCAAACTGTCTTAGAATGACAATCCCACTTTAGAAACATCAATTGTGCCTGTTTTTGAAGGACAACATGATTTATTTTGACTTGGTTACTGTGAAAAATGCAACACGTCTCATTTTGTGCTTGTCTCGCTCGTACAGTTTGAGATTGACAGTGAAATCAGATGAATGTCACTATTTAAAACTCAGCTGTTGTTATGTGTCAAACTGTCTTCGAATGACAATTCCCCTCCCCACCCTCTGCTCTCCTCCTCGACACTTTCATTAAGGCCGTGTGGATATGCTGTTCCTGATTAATTAACCCAATCTCTCTCAGCTCTTCTTCTCTGGGCCGTGGACCATTTTGGTTTACACTCCAGGGTCAGGGCATGTACTGGATCCCAGTCAGGGGAGACAAATGCTGGAAAAAATGCCGGTCAGTATTCTTTTGTTCTACAATATTGTATTTATGACATGCAATCTGTACATGTATTGTCAGGCTTGTTTCTCCCACATATCTTTTGCCACATTATTTACAAATCACCATATACACACATTTTTGAAAGAAATATTCCCCTGTCTGGCGCTTTTAAACCCCTCTTATTCGCGCAAGTCGTCCAGCAATCCTTGTCGTTCGAAATAATTCCAAAAATGGCCCTGGAGTGCCCTCTGCTGGATAAAGCCGAGAACAGCACTTTGGTGGCTTGTTTAAAATCCTCTGTCTGTGTGTATATTCTGTGGAACCGTGATAATTGTCATTTGAAATAAACTTTTGTGTCCAATTGGTTGTGTAGAGTGAATATGGGTCCGTTGAATGTGGTTGTGTCCAAGAAATTAACCAAATTGTGATGACCTACGGATTTACATTTTATACAGCGATTATGCTTGTTAAGATGTACAAAAACATTACAAATTCCTCCTCCTCAAATATAAATAGATAAATAAATAAATCAAGTTTTTAATTGCTTGGATGTCGTCTTGTGTATCAATCTTAGTATAAAGGCTGTCCACATCAATTGTGAATAGAAAAGAGCGGACCTTGTGTGTAAAGTCCGGATCCTGGCATTGGACTCTGTTCTGCGCTGGTGTGTTTGGATTGTTGTTTGACTTACGGATGGGCTGCTGATACCGCCACGGTCGGTAGTTATTCCAGCCTTTATTGCGGATGATGTACGGGCGCTGGTTAGATGATGAGCCGGCGGTCACACGCGGGCGTCCTCCGTCATACCAGCCGGTGCGCATCTGGCCGCGCGGCGCTGCTACAAAAGTCTTCGGGGACTGTTGGATAACCACGGCGGGACTGCTGGTCAGCTCTGGTCAATTGTGAATGTTTGTGAAAGACAACATTGTTTATTTTGACCACCGTATGTAGTTACTGTGAAAAATGTAACAAGTGTTCATCTTGTCTCATTTTGTGCTTGTCTCGCTCATATAGCGTCATTTTGCCAGGAAAATCAAAGGAAAGTCAATATTTAAGATTCATTTCTTTTTCTGTGTCAAACTGTCTTAGAATGACAATCCCACTTTAGAAACATCAATTGTGCCTGTTTTTGAAGGACAACATGATTTATTTTGACTTGGTTACTGTGAAAAATGCAACACGTCTCATTTTGTGCTTGTCTCGCTCGTACAGTTTGAGATTGACAGTGAAATCAGATGAATGTCACTATTTAAAACTCAGCTGTTGTTATGTGTCAAACTGTCTTCGAATGACAATTCCCCTCCCCACCCTCTGCTCTCCTCCTCGACACTTTCATTAAGGCCGTGTGGATATGCTGTTCCTGATTAATTAACCCAATCTCTCTCAGCTCTTCTTCTCTGGGCCGTGGACCATTTTGGTTTACACTCCAGGGTCAGGGCATGTACTGGATCCCAGTCAGGGGAGACAAATGCTGGAAAAAATGGCGGTCAGTATTCTTTTGTTCTACAATATTGTATTTATGACATGCAATCTGTACATGTATTGTCAGGCTTGTTTCTCCCACATATCTTTTGCCACATTATTTACAAATCACCATATACACACATTTTTGAAAGAAATATTCCCCTGTCTGGCGCTTTTAAACCCCTCTTATTCGCGCAAGTCGTCCAGCAATCCTTGTCGTTCGAAATAATTCCAAAAATGGCCCTGGAGTGCCCTCTGCTGGATAAAGCCGAGAACAGCACTTTGGTGGCTTGTTTAAAATCCTCTGTCTGTGTGTATATTCTGTGGAACCGTGATAATTGTCATTTGAAATAAACTTTTGTGTCCAATTGGTTGTGTAGAGTGAATATGGGTCCGTTGAATGTGGTTGTGTCCAAGAAATTAACCAAATTGTGATGACCTACGGATTTACATTTTATACAGCGATTATGCTTGTTAAGATGTACAAAAACATTACAAATTCCTCCTCCTCAAATATAAATAAATAAATAAATCAAGTTTTTAATTGCTTGGATGTCGTCTTGTGTATCAGTCTTAGTATAAAGGCTGTCCACATCAATTGTGAATAGAAAAGAGCGGACCTTGTGTGTAAAGTCCGGATCCTGGCATTGGACTCTGTTCTGCGCTGGTGTGTTTGGATTGTTGTTTGACTTACGGATGGGCTGCTGATACCGCCACGGTCGGTAGTTATTCCAGCCATTATTGCGGATGATGTACGGGCGCTGGTTAGATGATGAGCCGGCGGTCACACGCGGGCGTCCTCCGTCATACCAGCCGGTGCGCATCTGGCCGCGCGGCGCTGCTACAAAAGTCTTCGGGGACTGTTGGATGACCACGGCTGGACTGCTGGTCAGCTCTGGTCAATTGTGAATGTTTGTGAAAGACAACATTGTTTATTTTGACCACCGTATGTAGTTACTGTGAAAAATGTAACAAGTGTTCATCTTGTCTCATTTTGTGCTTGTCTCGCTCATATAGCGTCATTTTGCCAGGAAAATCAAAGGAAAGTCAATATTTAAGATTCATTTCTTTTTCTGTGTCAAACTGTCTTAGAATGACAATCCCACTTTAGAAACATCAATTGTGCCTGTTTTTGAAGGACAACATGATTTATTTTGACTTGGTTACTGTGAAAAATGCAACACGTCTCATTTTGTGCTTGTCTCGCTCGTACAGTTTGAGATTGACAGTGAAATCAGATGAATGTCACTATTTAAAACTCAGCTGTTGTTATGTGTCAAACTGTCTTCGAATGACAATTCCCCTCCCCACCCTCTGCTCTCCTCCTCGACACTTTCATTAAGGCCGTGTGGATATGCTGTTCCTGATTAATTAACCCAATCTCTCTCAGCTCTTCTTCTCTGGGCCGTGGACCATTTTGGTTTACACTCCAGGGTCAGGGCATGTACTGGATCCCAGTCAGGGGAGACAAATGCTGGAAAACATGCCGGTCAGTATTCTTTTGTTCTACAATATTGTATTTATGACATGCAATCTGTACATGTATTGTCAGGCTTGTTTCTCCCACATATCTTTTGCCACATTATTTACAAATCACCATATACACACATTTTTGAAAGAAATATTCCCCTGTCTGGCGCTTTTAAACCCCTCTTATTCGCGCAAGTCGTCCAGCAATCCTTGTCGTTCGAAATAATTCCAAAAATGGCCCTGGAGTGCCCTCTGCTGGATAAAGCCGAGAACAGCACTTTGGTGGCTTGTTTAAAATCCTCTGTCTGTGTGTATATTCTGTGGAACCGTGATAATTGTCATTTGAAATAAACTTTTGTGTCCAATTGGTTGTGTAGAGTGAATATGGGTCCGTTGAATGTGGTTGTGTCCAAGAAATTAACCAAATTGTGATGACCTACGGATTTACATTTTATACAGCGATTATGCTTGTTAAGATGTACAAAAACATTACAAATTCCTCCTCCTCAAATATAAATAAATAAATAAATCAAGTTTTTAATTGCTTGGATGTCGTCTTGTGTATCAGTCTTAGTATAAAGGCTGTCCACATCAATTGTGAATAGAAAAGAGCGGACCTTGTGTGTAAAGTCCGGATCCTGGCATTGGACTCTGTTCTGCGCTGGTGTGTTTGGATTGTTGTTTGACTTACGGATGGGCTGCTGATACCGCCACGGTCGGTAGTTATTCCAGCCATTATTGCGGATGATGTACGGGCGCTGGTTAGATGATGAGCCGGCGGTCACACGCGGGCGTCCTCCGTCATACCAGCCGGTGCGCATCTGGCCGCGCGGCGCTGCTACAAAAGTCTTCGGGGACTGTTGGATGACCACGGCTGGACTGCTGGTCAGCTCTGGTCAATTGTGAATGTTTGTGAAAGACAACATTGTTTATTTTGACCACCGTATGTAGTTACTGTGAAAAATGTAACAAGTGTTCATCTTGTCTCATTTTGTGCTTGTCTCGCTCATATAGCGTCATTTTGCCAGGAAAATCAAAGGAAAGTCAATATTTAAGATTCATTTCTTTTTCTGTGTCAAACTGTCTTAGAATGACAATCCCACTTTAGAAACATCAATTGTGCATGTTTTTGAAGGACAACGTGATTTATTTTGACTTGGTTACTGTGAAAAATGCAACACGTCTCATTTTGTGCTTGTCTCGCTCGTACAGTTTGAGATTGACAGTGAAATCAGATGAATGTCACTATTTAAAACTCAGCTGTTGTTATGTGTCAAACTGTCTTCGAATGACAATTCCCCTCCCCACCCTCTGCTCTCCTCCTCGACACTTCCATTAAGGCCGTGTGGATATGCTGTTCCTGATTAATTAACCCAATCTCTCTCAGCTCTTCTTCTCTGGGCCGTGGACCATTTTGGTTTACACTCCAGGGTCAGGGCATGTACTGGATCCCAGTCAGGGGAGACAAATGCTGGAAAACATGCCGGTCAGTATTCTTTTGTTCTACAATATTGTATTTATGACATGCAATCTGTACATGTATTGTCAGGCTTGTTTCTCCCACATATCTTTTGCCACATTATTTACAAATCACCATATACACACATTTTTGAAAGAAATATTCCCCTGTCTGGCGCTTTTAAACCCCTCTTATTCGCGCAAGTCGTCCAGCAATCCTTGTCATTCGAAATAATTCCAAAAATGGCCCTGGAGTGCCCTCTGCTGGATAAAGCCGAGAACAGCACTTTGGTGGCTTGTTTAAAATCCTCTGTCTGTGTGTATATTCTGTGGAACCGTGATAATTGTCATTTGAAATAAACTTTTGTGTCCAATTGGTTGTGTAGAGTGAATATGGGTCCGTTGAATGTGGTTGTGTCCAAGAAATTAACCAAATTGTGATGACCTACGGATTTACATTTTATACAGCGATTATGCTTGTTAAGATGTACAAAAACATTACAAATTCCTCCTCCTCAAATATAAATAGATAAATAAATAAATCAAGTTTTTAATTGCTTGGATGTCGTCTTGTGTATCAATCTTAGTATAAAGGCTGTCCACATCAATTGTGAATAGAAAAGAGCGGACCTTGTGTGTAAAGTCCGGATCCTGGCATTGGACTCTGTTCTGCGCTGGTGTGTTTGGATTGTTGTTTGACTTACGGATGGGCTGCTGATACCGCCACGGTCGGTAGTTATTCCAGCCTTTATTGCGGATGATGTACGGGCGCTGGTTAGATGATGAGCCGGCGGTCACACGCGGGCGTCCTCCGTCATACCAGCCGGTGCGCATCTGGCCGCGCGGCGCTGCTACAAAAGTCTTCGGGGACTGTTGGATAACCACGGCGGGACTGCTGGTCAGCTCTGGTCAATTGTGAATGTTTGTGAAAGACAACATTGTTTATTTTGACCACCGTATGTAGTTACTGTGAAAAATGTAACAAGTGTTCATCTTGTCTCATTTTGTGCTTGTCTCGCTCATATAGCGTCATTTTGCCAGGAAAATCAAAGGAAAGTCAATATTTAAGATTCATTTCTTTTTCTGTGTCAAACTGTCTTAGAATGACAATCCCACTTTAGAAACATCAATTGTGCATGTTTTTGAAGGACAACGTGATTTATTTTGACTTGGTGTTGAGTTACTGTGAAAAATGCAACACGTCTCATTTTGTGCTTGTCTCGCTCGTACAGTTTGAGATTGACAGTGAAATCAGATGAATGTCACTATTTAAAACTCAGCTGTTGTTATGTGTCAAACTGTCTTCGAATGACAATTCCCCTCCCCACCCTCTGCTCTCCTCCTCGACACTTTCATTAAGGCCGTGTGGATATGCTGTTCCTGATTAATTAACCCAATCTCTCTCAGCTCTTCTTCTCTGGGCCGTGGACCATTTTGGTTTACACTCCAGGGTCAGGGCATGTACTGGATCCCAGTCAGGGGAGACAAATGCTGGAAAACATGCCGGTCAGTATTCTTTTGTTCTACAATATTGTATTTATGACATGCAATCTGTACATGTATTGTCAGGCTTGTTTCTCCCACATATCTTTTGCCACATTATTTACAAATCACCATATACACACATTTTTGAAAGAAATATTCCCCTGTCTGGCGCTTTTAAACCCCTCTTATTCGCGCAAGTCGTCCAGCAATCCTTGTCGTTCGAAATAATTCCAAAAATGGCCCTGGAGTGCCCTCTGCTGGATAAAGCCGAGAACAGCACTTTGGTGGCTTGTTTAAAATCCTCTGTCTGTGTGTATATTCTGTGGAACCGTGATAATTGTCATTTGAAATAAACTTTTGTGTCCAATTGGTTGTGTAGAGTGAATATGGGTCCGTTGAATGTGGTTGTGTCCAAGAAATTAACCAAATTGTGATGACCTACGGATTTACATTTTATACAGCGATTATGCTTGTTAAGATGTACAAAAACATTACAAATTCCTCCTCCTCAAATATAAATAAATAAATAAATCAAGTTTTTAATTGCTTGGATGTCGTCTTGTGTATCAGCCTTAGTATAAAGGCTGTCCACATCAATTGTGAATAGAAAAGGGCGGACCTTGTGTGTAAAGTCCGGATCCTGGCATTGGACTCTGTTCTGCGCTGGTGTGTTTGGATTGTTGTTTGACTTACGGATGGGCTGCTGATACCGCTACGGTCGGTAGTTATTCCAGCCATTATTGCGGATGATGTACGGGCGCTGGTTAGATGATGAGCCGGCGGTCACACGCGGGCGTCCTCCGTCATACCAGCCGGTGCGCATCTGGCCGCGCGGCGCTGCTACAAAAGTCTTCGGGGACTGTTGGATGACCACGGCTGGACTGCTGGTCAGCTCTGGTCAATTGTGAATGTTTGTGAAAGACAACATTGTTTATTTTGACCACCGTATGTAGTTACTGTGAAAAATGTAACAAGTGTTCATCTTGTCTCATGTTGTGCTTGTCTCGCTCATATAGCGTCATTTTGCCAGGAAAATCAAAGGAAAGTCAATATTTAAGATTCATTTCTTTTTCTGTGTCAAACTGTCTTAGAATGACAATCCCACTTTAGAAACATCAATTGTGCATGTTTTTGAAGGACAACATGATTTATTTTGACTTGGTGTTGAGTTACTGTGAAAAATGCAACACGTCTCATTTTGTGCTTGTCTCGCTCGTACAGTTTGAGATTGACAGTGAAATCAGATGAATGTCACTATTTAAAACTCAGCTGTTGTTATGTGTCAAACTGTCTTCGAATGACAATTCCCCTCCCCAGGGCCGTGGACCATTTTGGTTTACACTCCAGGGTCAGGGCATGTACTGGATCCCAGTCAGGGGAGACAAATGCTGGAAAACATGCCGGTCAGTATTCTTTTGTTCTACAATATTGTATTTATGACATGCAATCTGTACATGTATTGTCAGGCTTGTTTCTCCCACATATCTTTTGCCACATTATTTACAAATCACCATATACACACATTTTTGAAAGAAATATTCCCCTGTCTGGCGCTTTTAAACCCCTCTTATTCGCGCAAGTCGTCTAGCAATCCTTGTCGTTCGAAATGATTCCAAAAATGGCCCTGGAGTGCCCTCTGCTGGATAAAGCCGAGAACAGCACTTTGGTGGCTTGTTTAAAATCCTCTGTCTGTGTGTATATTCTGTGGAACCGTGATAATTGTCATTTGAAATAAACTTTTGTGTCCAATTGGTTGTGTAGAGTGAATATGGGTCCGTTGAATGTGGTTGTGTCCAAGAAATTAACCAAATTGTGATGACCTACGGATTTACATTTTATACAGCGATTATGCTTGTTAAGATGTACAAAAACATTACAAATTCCTCCTCCTCAAATATAAATAGATAAATAAATAAATCAAGTTTTTAATTGCTTGGATGTCGTCTTGTGTATCAGCCTTAGTATAAAGGCTGTCCACATCAATTGTGAATAGAAAAGGGCGGACCTTGTGTGTAAAGTCCGGATCCTGGCATTGGACTCTGTTCTGCGCTGGTGTGTTTGGATTGTTGTTTGACTTACGGATGGGCTGCTGATACCGCCACGGTCGGTAGTTATTCCAGCCTTTATTGCGGATGATGTACGGGCGCTGGTTAGATGATGAGCCGGCGGTCACACGCGGGCGTCCTCCGTCATACCAGCCGGTGCGCATCTGGCCGCGCGGCGCTGCTACAAAAGTCTTCGGGGACTGTTGGATAACCACGGCGGGACTGCTGGTCAGCTCTGGTCAATTGTGAATGTTTGTGAAAGACAACATTGTTTATTTTGACCACCGTATGTAGTTACTGTGAAAAATGTAACAAGTGTTCATCTTGTCTCATTTTGTGCTTGTCTCGCTCATATAGCGTCATTTTGCCAGGAAAATCAAAGGAAAGTCAATATTTAAGATTCATTTCTTTTTCTGTGTCAAACTGTCTTAGAATGACAATCCCACTTTAGAAACATCAATTGTGCATGTTTTTGAAGGACAACGTGATTTATTTTGACTTGGTGTTGAGTTACTGTGAAAAATGCAACACGTCTCATTTTGTGCTTGTCTCGCTCGTACAGTTTGAGATTGACAGTGAAATCAGATGAATGTCACTATTTAAAACTCAGCTGTTGTTATGTGTCAAACTGTCTTCGAATGACAATTCCCCTCCCCACCCTCTGCTCTCCTCCTCGACACTTTCATTAAGGCCGTGTGGATATGCTGTTCCTGATTAATTAACCCAATCTCTCTCAGCTCTTCTTCTCTGGGCCGTGGACCATTTTGGTTTACACTCCAGGGTCAGGGCATGTACTGGATCCCAGTCAGGGGAGACAAATGCTGGAAAACATGCCGGTCAGTATTCTTTTGTTCTACAATATTGTATTTATGACATGCAATCTGTACATGTATTGTCAGGCTTGTTTCTCCCACATATCTTTTGCCACATTATTTACAAATCACCATATACACACATTTTTGAAAGAAATATTCCCCTGTCTGGCGCTTTTAAACCCCTCTTATTCGCGCAAGTCGTCCAGCAATCCTTGTCGTTCGAAATAATTCCAAAAATGGCCCTGGAGTGCCCTCTGCTGGATAAAGCCGAGAACAGCACTTTGGTGGCTTGTTTAAAATCCTCTGTCTGTGTGTATATTCTGTGGAACCGTGATAATTGTCATTTGAAATAAACTTTTGTGTCCAATTGGTTGTGTAGAGTGAATATGGGTCCGTTGAATGTGGTTGTGTCCAAGAAATTAACCAAATTGTGATGACCTACGGATTTACATTTTATACAGCGATTATGCTTGTTAAGATGTACAAAAACATTACAAATTCCTCCTCCTCAAATATAAATAAATAAATAAATCAAGTTTTTAATTGCTTGGATGTCGTCTTGTGTATCAGCCTTAGTATAAAGGCTGTCCACATCAATTGTGAATAGAAAAGGGCGGACCTTGTGTGTAAAGTCCGGATCCTGGCATTGGACTCTGTTCTGCGCTGGTGTGTTTGGATTGTTGTTTGACTTACGGATGGGCTGCTGATACCGCTACGGTCGGTAGTTATTCCAGCCATTATTGCGGATGATGTACGGGCGCTGGTTAGATGATGAGCCGGCGGTCACACGCGGGCGTCCTCCGTCATACCAGCCGGTGCGCATCTGGCCGCGCGGCGCTGCTACAAAAGTCTTCGGGGACTGTTGGATGACCACGGCTGGACTGCTGGTCAGCTCTGGTCAATTGTGAATGTTTGTGAAAGACAACATTGTTTATTTTGACCACCGTATGTAGTTACTGTGAAAAATGTAACAAGTGTTCATCTTGTCTCATGTTGTGCTTGTCTCGCTCATATAGCGTCATTTTGCCAGGAAAATCAAAGGAAAGTCAATATTTAAGATTCATTTCTTTTTCTGTGTCAAACTGTCTTAGAATGACAATCCCACTTTAGAAACATCAATTGTGCATGTTTTTGAAGGACAACATGATTTATTTTGACTTGGTGTTGAGTTACTGTGAAAAATGCAACACGTCTCATTTTGTGCTTGTCTCGCTCGTACAGTTTGAGATTGACAGTGAAATCAGATGAATGTCACTATTTAAAACTCAGCTGTTGTTATGTGTCAAACTGTCTTCGAATGACAATTCCCCTCCCCAGGGCCGTGGACCATTTTGGTTTACACTCCAGGGTCAGGGCATGTACTGGATCCCAGTCAGGGGAGACAAATGCTGGAAAACATGCCGGTCAGTATTCTTTTGTTCTACAATATTGTATTTATGACATGCAATCTGTACATGTATTGTCAGGCTTGTTTCTCCCACATATCTTTTGCCACATTATTTACAAATCACCATATACACACATTTTTGAAAGAAATATTCCCCTGTCTGGCGCTTTTAAACCCCTCTTATTCGCGCAAGTCGTCTAGCAATCCTTGTCGTTCGAAATAATTCCAAAAATGGCCCTGGAGTGCCCTCTGCTGGATAAAGCCGAGAACAGCACTTTGGTGGCTTGTTTAAAATCCTCTGTCTGTGTGTATATTCTGTGGAACCGTGATAATTGTCATTTGAAATAAACTTTTGTGTCCAATTGGTTGTGTAGAGTGAATATGGGTCCGTTGAATGTGGTTGTGTCCAAGAAATTAACCAAATTGTGATGACTTATGGATTTACATTTTATACAGCGATTATGCTTGTTAAGATGTACAAAAACATTACAAATTCCTCCTCCTCAAATATAAATAAATAAATCAAGTTTTTAATTGCTTGGATGTCGTCTTGTGTATCAATCTTAGTATAAAGGCTGTCCACATCAATTGTGAATAGAAAAGAGCGGACCTTGTGTGTAAAGTCCGGATCCTGGCATTGGACTCTGTTCTGCGCTGGTGTGTTTGGATTGTTGTTTGACTTACGGATGGGCTGCTGATACCGCCACGGTCGGTAGTTATTCCAGCCTTTATTGCGGATGATGTACGGGCGCTGGTTAGATGATGAGCCGGCGGTCACACGCGGGCGTCCTCCGTCATACCAGCCGGTGCGCATCTGGCCGCGCGGCGCTGCTACAAAAGTCTTCGGGGACTGTTGGATAACCACGGCGGGACTGCTGGTCAGCTCTGGTCAATTGTGAATGTTTGTGAAAGACAACATTGTTTATTTTGACCACCGTATGTAGTTACTGTGAAAAATGTAACAAGTGTTCATCTTGTCTCATTTTGTGCTTGTCTCGCTCATATAGCGTCATTTTGCCAGGAAAATCAAAGGAAAGTCAATATTTAAGATTCATTTCTTTTTCTGTGTCAAACTGTCTTAGAATGACAATCCCACTTTAGAAACATCAATTGTGCATGTTTTTGAAGGACAACGTGATTTATTTTGACTTGGTTACTGTGAAAAATGCAACACGTCTCATTTTGTGCTTGTCTCGCTCGTACAGTTTGAGATTGACAGTGAAATCAGATGAATGTCACTATTTAAAACTCAGCTGTTGTTATGTGTCAAACTGTCTTCGAATGACATTTCCCCTCCCCACCCTCTGCTCTCCTCCTCCACACTTTCATTAAGGCCGTGTGGATATGCTGTTCCTGATTAATTAACCCAATCTCTCTCAGCTCTTCTTCTCTGGGCCGTGGACCATTTTGGTTTACACTCCAGGGTCAGGGCATGTACTGGATCCCAGTCAGGGGAGACAAATGCTGGAAAACATGCCGGTCAGTATTCTTTTGTTCTACAATATTGTATTTATGACATGCAATCTGTACATGTATTGTCAGGCTTGTTTCTCCCACATATCTTTTGCCACATTATTTACAAATCACCATATACACACATTTTTGAAAGAAATATTCCCCTGTCTGGCGCTTTTAAACCCCTCTTATTCGCGCAAGTCGTCTAGCAATCCTTGTCGTTCGAAATAATTCCAAAAATGGCCCTGGAGTGCCCTCTGCTGGATAAAGCCGAGAACAGCACTTTGGTGGCTTGTTTAAAATCCTCTGTCTGTGTGTATATTCTGTGGAACCGTGATAATTGTCATTTGAAATAAACTTTTGTGTCCAATTGGTTGTGTAGAGTGAATATGGGTCCGTTGAATGTGGTTGTGTCCAAGAAATTAACCAAATTGTGATGACTTATGGATTTACATTTTATACAGCGATTATGCTTGTTAAGATGTACAAAAACATTACAAATTCCTCCTCCTCAAATATAAATAAATAAATCAAGTTTTTAATTGCTTGGATGTCGTCTTGTGTATCAATCTTAGTATAAAGGCTGTCCACATCAATTGTGAATAGAAAAGAGCGGACCTTGTGTGTAAAGTCCGGATCCTGGCATTGGACTCTGTTCTGCGCTGGTGTGTTTGGATTGTTGTTTGACTTACGGATGGGCTGCTGATACCGCCACGGTCGGTAGTTATTCCAGCCTTTATTGCGGATGATGTACGGGCGCTGGTTAGATGATGAGCCGGCGGTCACACGCGGGCGTCCTCCGTCATACCAGCCGGTGCGCATCTGGCCGCGCGGCGCTGCTACAAAAGTCTTCGGGGACTGTTGGATAACCACGGCGGGACTGCTGGTCAGCTCTGGTCAATTGTGAATGTTTGTGAAAGACAACATTGTTTATTTTGACCACCGTATGTAGTTACTGTGAAAAATGTAACAAGTGTTCATCTTGTCTCATTTTGTGCTTGTCTCGCTCATATAGCGTCATTTTGCCAGGAAAATCAAAGGAAAGTCAATATTTAAGATTCATTTCTTTTTCTGTGTCAAACTGTCTTAGAATGACAATCCCACTTTAGAAACATCAATTGTGCATGTTTTTGAAGGACAACGTGATTTATTTTGACTTGGTTACTGTGAAAAATGCAACACGTCTCATTTTGTGCTTGTCTCGCTCGTACAGTTTGAGATTGACAGTGAAATCAGATGAATGTCACTATTTAAAACTCAGCTGTTGTTATGTGTCAAACTGTCTTCGAATGACATTTCCCCTCCCCACCCTCTGCTCTCCTCCTCCACACTTTCATTAAGGCCGTGTGGATATGCTGTTCCTGATTAATTAACCCAATCTCTCTCAGCTCTTCTTCTCTGGGCCGTGGACCATTTTGGTTTACACTCCAGGGTCAGGGCATGTACTGGATCCCAGTCAGGGGAGACAAATGCTGGAAAACATGCCGGTCAGTATTCTTTTGTTCTACAATATTGTATTTATGACATGCAATCTGTACATGTATTGTCAGGCTTGTTTCTCCCACATATCTTTTGCCACATTATTTACAAATCACCATATACACACATTTTTGAAAGAAATATTCCCCTGTCTGGCGCTTTTAAACCCCTCTTATTCGCGCAAGTCGTCTAGCAATCCTTGTCGTTCGAAATGATTCCAAAAATGGCCCTGGAGTGCCCTCTGCTGGATAAAGCTGAGAACAGCACTTTGGTGGCTTGTTTAAAATCCTCTGTCTGTGTGTATATTCTGTGGAACCGTGATAATTGTCATTTGAAATAAACTTTTGTGTCCAATTGGTTGTGTAGAGTGAATATGGGTCCGTTGAATGTGGTTGTGTCCAAGAAATTAACCAAATTGTGATGACCTACGGATTTACATTTTATACAGCGATTATGCTTGTTAAGATGTACAAAAACATTACAAATTCCTCCTCCTCAAATATAAATAGATAAATAAATAAATCAAGTTTTTAATTGCTTGGATGTCGTCTTGTGTATCAATCTTAGTATAAAGGCTGTCCACATCAATTGTGAATAGAAAAGAGCGGACCTTGTGTGTAAAGTCCGGATCCTGGCATTGGACTCTGTTCTGCGCTGGTGTGTTTGGATTGTTGTTTGACTTACGGATGGGCTGCTGATACCGCCACGGTCGGTAGTTATTCCAGCCATTATTGCGGATGATGTACGGGCGCTGGTTAGATGATGAGCCGGCGGTCACACGCGGGCGTCCTCCGTCATACCAGCCGGTGCGCATCTGGCCGCGCGGCGCTGCTACAAAAGTCTTCGGGGACTGTTGGATGACCACGGCTGGACTGCTGGTCAGCTCTGGTCAATTGTGAATGTTTGTGAAAGACAACATTGTTTATTTTGACCACCGTATGTAGTTACTGTGAAAAATGTAACAAGTGTTCATCTTGTCTCATGTTGTGCTTGTCTCGCTCATATAGCGTCATTTTGCCAGGAAAATCAAAGGAAAGTCAATATTTAAGATTCATTTCTTTTTCTGTGTCAAACTGTCTTAGAATGACAATCCCACTTTAGAAACATCAATTGTGCATGTTTTTGAAGGACAACATGATTTATTTTGACTTGGTGTTGAGTTACTGTGAAAAATGCAACACGTCTCATTTTGTGCTTGTCTCGCTCGTACAGTTTGAGATTGACAGTGAAATCAGATGAATGTCACTATTTAAAACTCAGCTGTTGTTATGTGTCAAACTGTCTTCGAATGACAATTCCCCTCCCCAGGGCCGTGGACCATTTTGGTTTACACTCCAGGGTCAGGGCATGTACTGGATCCCAGTCAGGGGAGACAAATGCTGGAAAACATGCCGGTCAGTATTCTTTTGTTCTACAATATTGTATTTATGACATGCAATCTGTACATGTATTGTCAGGCTTGTTTCTCCCACATATCTTTTGCCACATTATTTACAAATCACCATATACACACATTTTTGAAAGAAATATTCCCCTGTCTGGCGCTTTTAAACCCCTCTTATTCGCGCAAGTCGTCTAGCAATCCTTGTCGTTCGAAATAATTCCAAAAATGGCCCTGGAGTGCCCTCTGCTGGATAAAGCCGAGAACAGCACTTTGGTGGCTTGTTTAAAATCCTCTGTCTGTGTGTATATTCTGTGGAACCGTGATAATTGTCATTTGAAATAAACTTTTGTGTCCAATTGGTTGTGTAGAGTGAATATGGGTCCGTTGAATGTGGTTGTGTCCAAGAAATTAACCAAATTGTGATGACTTATGGATTTACATTTTATACAGCGATTATGCTTGTTAAGATGTACAAAAACATTACAAATTCCTCCTCCTCAAATATAAATAAATAAATCAAGTTTTTAATTGCTTGGATGTCGTCTTGTGTATCAATCTTAGTATAAAGGCTGTCCACATCAATTGTGAATAGAAAAGAGCGGACCTTGTGTGTAAAGTCCGGATCCTGGCATTGGACTCTGTTCTGCGCTGGTGTGTTTGGATTGTTGTTTGACTTACGGATGGGCTGCTGATACCGCCACGGTCGGTAGTTATTCCAGCCTTTATTGCGGATGATGTACGGGCGCTGGTTAGATGATGAGCCGGCGGTCACACGCGGGCGTCCTCCGTCATACCAGCCGGTGCGCATCTGGCCGCGCGGCGCTGCTACAAAAGTCTTCGGGGACTGTTGGATAACCACGGCGGGACTGCTGGTCAGCTCTGGTCAATTGTGAATGTTTGTGAAAGACAACATTGTTTATTTTGACCACCGTATGTAGTTACTGTGAAAAATGTAACAAGTGTTCATCTTGTCTCATTTTGTGCTTGTCTCGCTCATATAGCGTCATTTTGCCAGGAAAATCAAAGGAAAGTCAATATTTAAGATTCATTTCTTTTTCTGTGTCAAACTGTCTTAGAATGACAATCCCACTTTAGAAACATCAATTGTGCATGTTTTTGAAGGACAACGTGATTTATTTTGACTTGGTTACTGTGAAAAATGCAACACGTCTCATTTTGTGCTTGTCTCGCTCGTACAGTTTGAGATTGACAGTGAAATCAGATGAATGTCACTATTTAAAACTCAGCTGTTGTTATGTGTCAAACTGTCTTCGAATGACATTTCCCCTCCCCACCCTCTGCTCTCCTCCTCCACACTTTCATTAAGGCCGTGTGGATATGCTGTTCCTGATTAATTAACCCAATCTCTCTCAGCTCTTCTTCTCTGGGCCGTGGACCATTTTGGTTTACACTCCAGGGTCAGGGCATGTACTGGATCCCAGTCAGGGGAGACAAATGCTGGAAAACATGCCGGTCAGTATTCTTTTGTTCTACAATATTGTATTTATGACATGCAATCTGTACATGTATTGTCAGGCTTGTTTCTCCCACATATCTTTTGCCACATTATTTACAAATCACCATATACACACATTTTTGAAAGAAATATTCCCCTGTCTGGCGCTTTTAAACCCCTCTTATTCGCGCAAGTCGTCTAGCAATCCTTGTCGTTCGAAATGATTCCAAAAATGGCCCTGGAGTGCCCTCTGCTGGATAAAGCTGAGAACAGCACTTTGGTGGCTTGTTTAAAATCCTCTGTCTGTGTGTATATTCTGTGGAACCGTGATAATTGTCATTTGAAATAAACTTTTGTGTCCAATTGGTTGTGTAGAGTGAATATGGGTCCGTTGAATGTGGTTGTGTCCAAGAAATTAACCAAATTGTGATGACCTACGGATTTACATTTTATACAGCGATTATGCTTGTTAAGATGTACAAAAACATTACAAATTCCTCCTCCTCAAATATAAATAGATAAATAAATAAATCAAGTTTTTAATTGCTTGGATGTCGTCTTGTGTATCAATCTTAGTATAAAGGCTGTCCACATCAATTGTGAATAGAAAAGAGCGGACCTTGTGTGTAAAGTCCGGATCCTGGCATTGGACTCTGTTCTGCGCTGGTGTGTTTGGATTGTTGTTTGACTTACGGATGGGCTGCTGATACCGCCACGGTCGGTAGTTATTCCAGCCTTTATTGCGGATGATGTACGGGCGCTGGTTAGATGATGAGCCGGCGGTCACACGCGGGCGTCCTCCGTCATACCAGCCGGTGCGCATCTGGCCGCGCGGCGCTGCTACAAAAGTCTTCGGGGACTGTTGGATGACCACGGCTGGACTGCTGGTCAGCTCTGGTCAATTGTGAATGTTTGTGAAAGACAACATTGTTTATTTTGACCACCGTATGTAGTTACTGTGAAAAATGTAACAAGTGTTCATCTTGTCTCATTTTGTGCTTGTCTCGCTCATATAGCGTCATTTTGCCAGGAAAATCAAAGGAAAGTCAATATTTAAGATTCATTTCTTTTTCTGTGTCAAACTGTCTTAGAATGACAATCCCACTTTAGAAACATCAATTGTGCCTGTTTTTGAAGGACAACATGATTTATTTTGACTTGGTTACTGTGAAAAATGCAACACGTCTCATTTTGTGCTTGTCTCGCTCGTACAGTTTGAGATTGACAGTGAAATCAGATGAATGTCACTATTTAAAACTCAGCTGTTGTTATGTGTCAAACTGTCTTCGAATGACAATTCCCCTCCCCACCCTCTGCTCTCCTCCTCGACACTTTCATTAAGGCCGTGTGGATATGCTGTTCCTGATTAATTAACCCAATCTCTCTCAGCTCTTCTTCTCTGGGCCGTGGACCATTTTGGTTTACACTCCAGGGTCAGGGCATGTACTGGATCCCAGTCAGGGGAGACAAATGCTGGAAAACATGCCGGTCAGTATTCTTTTGTTCTACAATATTGTATTTATGACATGCAATCTGTACATGTATTGTCAGGCTTGTTTCTCCCACATATCTTTTGCCACATTATTTACAAATCACCATATACACACATTTTTGAAAGAAATATTCCCCTGTCTGGCGCTTTTAAACCCCTCTTATTCGCGCAAGTCGTCTAGCAATCCTTGTCGTTCGAAATAATTCCAAAAATGGCCCTGGAGTGCCCTCTGCTGGATAAAGCCGAGAACAGCACTTTGGTGGCTTGTTTAAAATCCTCTGTCTGTGTGTATATTCTGTGGAACCGTGATAATTGTCATTTGAAATAAACTTTTGTGTCCAATTGGTTGTGTAGAGTGAATATGGGTCCGTTGAATGTGGTTGTGTCCAAGAAATTAACCAAATTGTGATGACTTATGGATTTACATTTTATACAGCGATTATGCTTGTTAAGATGTACAAAAACATTACAAATTCCTCCTCCTCAAATATAAATAAATAAATCAAGTTTTTAATTGCTTGGATGTCGTCTTGTGTATCAATCTTAGTATAAAGGCTGTCCACATCAATTGTGAATAGAAAAGAGCGGACCTTGTGTGTAAAGTCCGGATCCTGGCATTGGACTCTGTTCTGCGCTGGTGTGTTTGGATTGTTGTTTGACTTACGGATGGGCTGCTGATACCGCCACGGTCGGTAGTTATTCCAGCCTTTATTGCGGATGATGTACGGGCGCTGGTTAGATGATGAGCCGGCGGTCACACGCGGGCGTCCTCCGTCATACCAGCCGGTGCGCATCTGGCCGCGCGGCGCTGCTACAAAAGTCTTCGGGGACTGTTGGATAACCACGGCGGGACTGCTGGTCAGCTCTGGTCAATTGTGAATGTTTGTGAAAGACAACATTGTTTATTTTGACCACCGTATGTAGTTACTGTGAAAAATGTAACAAGTGTTCATCTTGTCTCATTTTGTGCTTGTCTCGCTCATATAGCGTCATTTTGCCAGGAAAATCAAAGGAAAGTCAATATTTAAGATTCATTTCTTTTTCTGTGTCAAACTGTCTTAGAATGACAATCCCACTTTAGAAACATCAATTGTGCATGTTTTTGAAGGACAACGTGATTTATTTTGACTTGGTTACTGTGAAAAATGCAACACGTCTCATTTTGTGCTTGTCTCGCTCGTACAGTTTGAGATTGACAGTGAAATCAGATGAATGTCACTATTTAAAACTCAGCTGTTGTTATGTGTCAAACTGTCTTCGAATGACATTTCCCCTCCCCACCCTCTGCTCTCCTCCTCCACACTTTCATTAAGGCCGTGTGGATATGCTGTTCCTGATTAATTAACCCAATCTCTCTCAGCTCTTCTTCTCTGGGCCGTGGACCATTTTGGTTTACACTCCAGGGTCAGGGCATGTACTGGATCCCAGTCAGGGGAGACAAATGCTGGAAAACATGCCGGTCAGTATTCTTTTGTTCTACAATATTGTATTTATGACATGCAATCTGTACATGTATTGTCAGGCTTGTTTCTCCCACATATCTTTTGCCACATTATTTACAAATCACCATATACACACATTTTTGAAAGAAATATTCCCCTGTCTGGCGCTTTTAAACCCCTCTTATTCGCGCAAGTCGTCTAGCAATCCTTGTCGTTCGAAATGATTCCAAAAATGGCCCTGGAGTGCCCTCTGCTGGATAAAGCTGAGAACAGCACTTTGGTGGCTTGTTTAAAATCCTCTGTCTGTGTGTATATTCTGTGGAACCGTGATAATTGTCATTTGAAATAAACTTTTGTGTCCAATTGGTTGTGTAGAGTGAATATGGGTCCGTTGAATGTGGTTGTGTCCAAGAAATTAACCAAATTGTGATGACCTACGGATTTACATTTTATACAGCGATTATGCTTGTTAAGATGTACAAAAACATTACAAATTCCTCCTCCTCAAATATAAATAGATAAATAAATAAATCAAGTTTTTAATTGCTTGGATGTCGTCTTGTGTATCAATCTTAGTATAAAGGCTGTCCACATCAATTGTGAATAGAAAAGAGCGGACCTTGTGTGTAAAGTCCGGATCCTGGCATTGGACTCTGTTCTGCGCTGGTGTGTTTGGATTGTTGTTTGACTTACGGATGGGCTGCTGATACCGCCACGGTCGGTAGTTATTCCAGCCATTATTGCGGATGATGTACGGGCGCTGGTTAGATGATGAGCCGGCGGTCACACGCGGGCGTCCTCCGTCATACCAGCCGGTGCGCATCTGGCCGCGCGGCGCTGCTACAAAAGTCTTCGGGGACTGTTGGATGACCACGGCTGGACTGCTGGTCAGCTCTGGTCAATTGTGAATGTTTGTGAAAGACAACATTGTTTATTTTGACCACCGTATGTAGTTACTGTGAAAAATGTAACAAGTGTTCATCTTGTCTCATTTTGTGCTTGTCTCGCTCATATAGCGTCATTTTGCCAGGAAAATCAAAGGAAAGTCAATATTTAAGATTCATTTCTTTTTCTGTGTCAAACTGTCTTAGAATGACAATCCCACTTTAGAAACATCAATTGTGCCTGTTTTTGAAGGACAACATGATTTATTTTGACTTGGTTACTGTGAAAAATGCAACACGTCTCATTTTGTGCTTGTCTCGCTCGTACAGTTT
Source organism: Chaetodon auriga (assembly GCF_051107435.1). Lineage (NCBI taxonomy): Eukaryota > Metazoa > Chordata > Actinopteri > Chaetodontiformes > Chaetodontidae > Chaetodon > Chaetodon auriga. The sequence continues at coordinate 193,693 of NW_027481961.1, forward strand.
GAGATTGACAGTGAAATCAGATGAATGTCACTATTTAAAACTCAGCTGTTGTTATGTGTCAAACTGTCTTCGAATGACAATTCCCCTCCCCACCCTCTGCTCTCCTCCTCGACACTTTCATTAAGGCCGTGTGGATATGCTGTTCCTGATTAATTAACCCAATCTCTCTCAGCTCTTCTTCTCTGGGCCGTGGACCATTTTGGTTTACACTCCAGGGTCAGGGCATGTACTGGATCCCAGTCAGGGGAGACAAATGCTGGAAAACATGCCGGTCAGTATTCTTTTGTTCTACAATATTGTATTTATGACATGCAATCTGTACATGTATTGTCAGGCTTGTTTCTCCCACATATCTTTTGCCACATTATTTACAAATCACCATATACACACATTTTTGAAAGAAATATTCCCCTGTCTGGCGCTTTTAAACCCCTCTTATTCGCGCAAGTCGTCCAGCAATCCTTGTCGTTCGAAATAATTCCAAAAATGGCCCTGGAGTGCCCTCTGCTGGATAAAGCCGAGAACAGCACTTTGGTGGCTTGTTTAAAATCCTCTGTCTGTGTGTATATTCTGTGGAACCGTGATAATTGTCATTTGAAATAAACTTTTGTGTCCAATTGGTTGTGTAGAGTGAATATGGGTCCGTTGAATGTGGTTGTGTCCAAGAAATTAACCAAATTGTGATGACCTACGGATTTACATTTTATACAGCGATTATGCTTGTTAAGATGTACAAAAACATTACAAATTCCTCCTCCTCAAATATAAATAGATAAATAAATAAATCAAGTTTTTAATTGCTTGGATGTCGTCTTGTGTATCAATCTTAGTATAAAGGCTGTCCACATCAATTGTGAATAGAAAAGAGCGGACCTTGTGTGTAAAGTCCGGATCCTGGCATTGGACTCTGTTCTGCGCTGGTGTGTTTGGATTGTTGTTTGACTTACGGATGGGCTGCTGATACCGCCACGGTCGGTAGTTATTCCAGCCATTATTGCGGATGATGTACGGGCGCTGGTTAGATGATGAGCCGGCGGTCACACGCGGGCGTCCTCCGTCATACCAGCCGGTGCGCATCTGGCCGCGCGGCGCTGCTACAAAAGTCTTCGGGGACTGTTGGATGACCACGGCTGGACTGCTGGTCAGCTCTGGTCAATTGTGAATGTTTGTGAAAGACAACATTGTTTATTTTGACCACCGTATGTAGTTACTGTGAAAAATGTAACAAGTGTTCATCTTGTCTCATTTTGTGCTTGTCTCGCTCATATAGCGTCATTTTGCCAGGAAAATCAAAGGAAAGTCAATATTTAAGATTCATTTCTTTTTCTGTGTCAAACTGTCTTAGAATGACAATCCCACTTTAGAAACATCAATTGTGCATGTTTTTGAAGGACAACGTGATTTATTTTGACTTGGTGTTGAGTTACTGTGAAAAATGCAACACGTCTCATTTTGTGCTTGTCTCGCTCGTACAGTTTGAGATTGACAGTGAAATCAGATGAATGTCACTATTTAAAACTCAGCTGTTGTTATGTGTCAAACTGTCTTCGAATGACAATTCCCCTCCCCACCCTCTGCTCTCCTCCTCGACACTTTCATTAAGGCCGTGTGGATATGCTGTTCCTGATTAATTAACCCAATCTCTCTCAGCTCTTCTTCTCTGGGCCGTGGACCATTTTGGTTTACACTCCAGGGTCAGGGCATGTACTGGATCCCAGTCAGGGGAGACAAATGCTGGAAAACATGCCGGTCAGTATTCTTTTGTTCTACAATATTGTATTTATGACATGCAATCTGTACATGTATTGTCAGGCTTGTTTCTCCCACATATCTTTTGCCACATTATTTACAAATCACCATATACACACATTTTTGAAAGAAATATTCCCCTGTCTGGCGCTTTTAAACCCCTCTTATTCGCGCAAGTCGTCTAGCAATCCTTGTCGTTCGAAATGATTCCAAAAATGGCCCTGGAGTGCCCTCTGCTGGATAAAGCCGAGAACAGCACTTTGGTGGCTTGTTTAAAATCCTCTGTCTGTGTGTATATTCTGTGGAACCGTGATAATTGTCATTTGAAATAAACTTTTGTGTCCAATTGGTTGTGTAGAGTGAATATGGGTCCGTTGAATGTGGTTGTGTCCAAGAAATTAACCAAATTGTGATGACCTACGGATTTACATTTTATACAGCGATTATGCTTGTTAAGATGTACAAAAACATTACAAATTCCTCCTCCTCAAATATAAATAGATAAATAAATAAATCAAGTTTTTAATTGCTTGGATGTCGTCTTGTGTATCAGCCTTAGTATAAAGGCTGTCCACATCAATTGTGAATAGAAAAGGGCGGACCTTGTGTGTAAAGTCCGGATCCTGGCATTGGACTCTGTTCTGCGCTGGTGTGTTTGGATTGTTGTTTGACTTACGGATGGGCTGCTGATACCGCCACGGTCGGTAGTTATTCCAGCCTTTATTGCGGATGATGTACGGGCGCTGGTTAGATGATGAGCCGGCGGTCACACGCGGGCGTCCTCCGTCATACCAGCCGGTGCGCATCTGGCCGCGCGGCGCTGCTACAAAAGTCTTCGGGGACTGTTGGATAACCACGGCGGGACTGCTGGTCAGCTCTGGTCAATTGTGAATGTTTGTGAAAGACAACATTGTTTATTTTGACCACCGTATGTAGTTACTGTGAAAAATGTAACAAGTGTTCATCTTGTCTCATTTTGTGCTTGTCTCGCTCATATAGCGTCATTTTGCCAGGAAAATCAAAGGAAAGTCAATATTTAAGATTCATTTCTTTTTCTGTGTCAAACTGTCTTAGAATGACAATCCCACTTTAGAAACATCAATTGTGCATGTTTTTGAAGGACAACGTGATTTATTTTGACTTGGTGTTGAGTTACTGTGAAAAATGCAACACGTCTCATTTTGTGCTTGTCTCGCTCGTACAGTTTGAGATTGACAGTGAAATCAGATGAATGTCACTATTTAAAACTCAGCTGTTGTTATGTGTCAAACTGTCTTCGAATGACAATTCCCCTCCCCACCCTCTGCTCTCCTCCTCGACACTTTCATTAAGGCCGTGTGGATATGCTGTTCCTGATTAATTAACCCAATCTCTCTCAGCTCTTCTTCTCTGGGCCGTGGACCATTTTGGTTTACACTCCAGGGTCAGGGCATGTACTGGATCCCAGTCAGGGGAGACAAATGCTGGAAAACATGCCGGTCAGTATTCTTTTGTTCTACAATATTGTATTTATGACATGCAATCTGTACATGTATTGTCAGGCTTGTTTCTCCCACATATCTTTTGCCACATTATTTACAAATCACCATATACACACATTTTTGAAAGAAATATTCCCCTGTCTGGCGCTTTTAAACCCCTCTTATTCGCGCAAGTCGTCCAGCAATCCTTGTCGTTCGAAATAATTCCAAAAATGGCCCTGGAGTGCCCTCTGCTGGATAAAGCCGAGAACAGCACTTTGGTGGCTTGTTTAAAATCCTCTGTCTGTGTGTATATTCTGTGGAACCGTGATAATTGTCATTTGAAATAAACTTTTGTGTCCAATTGGTTGTGTAGAGTGAATATGGGTCCGTTGAATGTGGTTGTGTCCAAGAAATTAACCAAATTGTGATGACCTACGGATTTACATTTTATACAGCGATTATGCTTGTTAAGATGTACAAAAACATTACAAATTCCTCCTCCTCAAATATAAATAAATAAATGAATCAAGTTTTTAATTGCTTGGATGTCGTCTTGTGTATCAGCCTTAGTATAAAGGCTGTCCACATCAATTGTGAATAGAAAAGGGCGGACCTTGTGTGTAAAGTCCGGATCCTGGCATTGGACTCTGTTCTGCGCTGGTGTGTTTGGATTGTTGTTTGACTTACGGATGGGCTGCTGATACCGCTACGGTCGGTAGTTATTCCAGCCATTATTGCGGATGATGTACGGGCGCTGGTTAGATGATGAGCCGGCGGTCACACGCGGGCGTCCTCCGTCATACCAGCCGGTGCGCATCTGGCCGCGCGGCGCTGCTACAAAAGTCTTCGGGGACTGTTGGATGACCACGGCTGGACTGCTGGTCAGCTCTGGTCAATTGTGAATGTTTGTGAAAGACAACATTGTTTATTTTGACCACCGTATGTAGTTACTGTGAAAAATGTAACAAGTGTTCATCTTGTCTCATGTTGTGCTTGTCTCGCTCATATAGCGTCATTTTGCCAGGAAAATCAAAGGAAAGTCAATATTTAAGATTCATTTCTTTTTCTGTGTCAAACTGTCTTAGAATGACAATCCCACTTTAGAAACATCAATTGTGCATGTTTTTGAAGGACAACATGATTTATTTTGACTTGGTGTTGAGTTACTGTGAAAAATGCAACACGTCTCATTTTGTGCTTGTCTCGCTCGTACAGTTTGAGATTGACAGTGAAATCAGATGAATGTCACTATTTAAAACTCAGCTGTTGTTATGTGTCAAACTGTCTTCGAATGACAATTCCCCTCCCCAGGGCCGTGGACCATTTTGGTTTACACTCCAGGGTCAGGGCATGTACTGGATCCCAGTCAGGGGAGACAAATGCTGGAAAACATGCCGGTCAGTATTCTTTTGTTCTACAATATTGTATTTATGACATGCAATCTGTACATGTATTGTCAGGCTTGTTTCTCCCACATATCTTTTGCCACATTATTTACAAATCACCATATACACACATTTTTGAAAGAAATATTCCCCTGTCTGGCGCTTTTAAACCCCTCTTATTCGCGCAAGTCGTCTAGCAATCCTTGTCGTTCGAAATAATTCCAAAAATGGCCCTGGAGTGCCCTCTGCTGGATAAAGCCGAGAACAGCACTTTGGTGGCTTGTTTAAAATCCTCTGTCTGTGTGTATATTCTGTGGAACCGTGATAATTGTCATTTGAAATAAACTTTTGTGTCCAATTGGTTGTGTAGAGTGAATATGGGTCCGTTGAATGTGGTTGTGTCCAAGAAATTAACCAAATTGTGATGACTTATGGATTTACATTTTATACAGCGATTATGCTTGTTAAGATGTACAAAAACATTACAAATTCCTCCTCCTCAAATATAAATAAATAAATCAAGTTTTTAATTGCTTGGATGTCGTCTTGTGTATCAATCTTAGTATAAAGGCTGTCCACATCAATTGTGAATAGAAAAGAGCGGACCTTGTGTGTAAAGTCCGGATCCTGGCATTGGACTCTGTTCTGCGCTGGTGTGTTTGGATTGTTGTTTGACTTACGGATGGGCTGCTGATACCGCCACGGTCGGTAGTTATTCCAGCCTTTATTGCGGATGATGTACGGGCGCTGGTTAGATGATGAGCCGGCGGTCACACGCGGGCGTCCTCCGTCATACCAGCCGGTGCGCATCTGGCCGCGCGGCGCTGCTACAAAAGTCTTCGGGGACTGTTGGATAACCACGGCGGGACTGCTGGTCAGCTCTGGTCAATTGTGAATGTTTGTGAAAGACAACATTGTTTATTTTGACCACCGTATGTAGTTACTGTGAAAAATGTAACAAGTGTTCATCTTGTCTCATTTTGTGCTTGTCTCGCTCATATAGCGTCATTTTGCCAGGAAAATCAAAGGAAAGTCAATATTTAAGATTCATTTCTTTTTCTGTGTCAAACTGTCTTAGAATGACAATCCCACTTTAGAAACATCAATTGTGCATGTTTTTGAAGGACAACGTGATTTATTTTGACTTGGTTACTGTGAAAAATGCAACACGTCTCATTTTGTGCTTGTCTCGCTCGTACAGTTTGAGATTGACAGTGAAATCAGATGAATGTCACTATTTAAAACTCAGCTGTTGTTATGTGTCAAACTGTCTTCGAATGACATTTCCCCTCCCCACCCTCTGCTCTCCTCCTCCACACTTTCATTAAGGCCGTGTGGATATGCTGTTCCTGATTAATTAACCCAATCTCTCTCAGCTCTTCTTCTCTGGGCCGTGGACCATTTTGGTTTACACTCCAGGGTCAGGGCATGTACTGGATCCCAGTCAGGGGAGACAAATGCTGGAAAACATGCCGGTCAGTATTCTTTTGTTCTACAATATTGTATTTATGACATGCAATCTGTACATGTATTGTCAGGCTTGTTTCTCCCACATATCTTTTGCCACATTATTTACAAATCACCATATACACACATTTTTGAAAGAAATATTCCCCTGTCTGGCGCTTTTAAACCCCTCTTATTCGCGCAAGTCGTCTAGCAATCCTTGTCGTTCGAAATGATTCCAAAAATGGCCCTGGAGTGCCCTCTGCTGGATAAAGCTGAGAACAGCACTTTGGTGGCTTGTTTAAAATCCTCTGTCTGTGTGTATATTCTGTGGAACCGTGATAATTGTCATTTGAAATAAACTTTTGTGTCCAATTGGTTGTGTAGAGTGAATATGGGTCCGTTGAATGTGGTTGTGTCCAAGAAATTAACCAAATTGTGATGACCTACGGATTTACATTTTATACAGCGATTATGCTTGTTAAGATGTACAAAAACATTACAAATTCCTCCTCCTCAAATATAAATAGATAAATAAATAAATCAAGTTTTTAATTGCTTGGATGTCGTCTTGTGTATCAATCTTAGTATAAAGGCTGTCCACATCAATTGTGAATAGAAAAGAGCGGACCTTGTGTGTAAAGTCCGGATCCTGGCATTGGACTCTGTTCTGCGCTGGTGTGTTTGGATTGTTGTTTGACTTACGGATGGGCTGCTGATACCGCCACGGTCGGTAGTTATTCCAGCCATTATTGCGGATGATGTACGGGCGCTGGTTAGATGATGAGCCGGCGGTCACACGCGGGCGTCCTCCGTCATACCAGCCGGTGCGCATCTGGCCGCGCGGCGCTGCTACAAAAGTCTTCGGGGACTGTTGGATGACCACGGCTGGACTGCTGGTCAGCTCTGGTCAATTGTGAATGTTTGTGAAAGACAACATTGTTTATTTTGACCACCGTATGTAGTTACTGTGAAAAATGTAACAAGTGTTCATCTTGTCTCATTTTGTGCTTGTCTCGCTCATATAGCGTCATTTTGCCAGGAAAATCAAAGGAAAGTCAATATTTAAGATTCATTTCTTTTTCTGTGTCAAACTGTCTTAGAATGACAATCCCACTTTAGAAACATCAATTGTGCCTGTTTTTGAAGGACAACATGATTTATTTTGACTTGGTTACTGTGAAAAATGCAACACGTCTCATTTTGTGCTTGTCTCGCTCGTACAGTTTGAGATTGACAGTGAAATCAGATGAATGTCACTATTTAAAACTCAGCTGTTGTTATGTGTCAAACTGTCTTCGAATGACAATTCCCCTCCCCACCCTCTGCTCTCCTCCTCGACACTTTCATTAAGGCCGTGTGGATATGCTGTTCCTGATTAATTAACCCAATCTCTCTCAGCTCTTCTTCTCTGGGCCGTGGACCATTTTGGTTTACACTCCAGGGTCAGGGCATGTACTGGATCCCAGTCAGGGGAGACAAATGCTGGAAAACATGCCGGTCAGTATTCTTTTGTTCTACAATATTGTATTTATGACATGCAATCTGTACATGTATTGTCAGGCTTGTTTCTCCCACATATCTTTTGCCACATTATTTACAAATCACCATATACACACATTTTTGAAAGAAATATTCCCCTGTCTGGCGGTTTTAAACCCCTCTTATTCGCGCAAGTCGTCTAGCAATCCTTGTCGTTCGAAATAATTCCAAAAATGGCCCTGGAGTGCCCTCTGCTGGATAAAGCCGAGAACAGCACTTTGGTGGCTTGTTTAAAATCCTCTGTCTGTGTGTATATTCTGTGGAACCGTGATAATTGTCATTTGAAATAAACTTTTGTGTCCAATTGGTTGTGTAGAGTGAATATGGGTCCGTTGAATGTGGTTGTGTCCAAGAAATTAACCAAATTGTGATGACTTATGGATTTACATTTTATACAGCGATTATGCTTGTTAAGATGTACAAAAACATTACAAATTCCTCCTCCTCAAATATAAATAAATAAATCAAGTTTTTAATTGCTTGGATGTCGTCTTGTGTATCAATCTTAGTATAAAGGCTGTCCACATCAATTGTGAATAGAAAAGAGCGGACCTTGTGTGTAAAGTCCGGATCCTGGCATTGGACTCTGTTCTGCGCTGGTGTGTTTGGATTGTTGTTTGACTTACGGATGGGCTGCTGATACCGCCACGGTCGGTAGTTATTCCAGCCTTTATTGCGGATGATGTACGGGCGCTGGTTAGATGATGAGCCGGCGGTCACACGCGGGCGTCCTCCGTCATACCAGCCGGTGCGCATCTGGCCGCGCGGCGCTGCTACAAAAGTCTTCGGGGACTGTTGGATAACCACGGCGGGACTGCTGGTCAGCTCTGGTCAATTGTGAATGTTTGTGAAAGACAACATTGTTTATTTTGACCACCGTATGTAGTTACTGTGAAAAATGTAACAAGTGTTCATCTTGTCTCATTTTGTGCTTGTCTCGCTCATATAGCGTCATTTTGCCAGGAAAATCAAAGGAAAGTCAATATTTAAGATTCATTTCTTTTTCTGTGTCAAACTGTCTTAGAATGACAATCCCACTTTAGAAACATCAATTGTGCATGTTTTTGAAGGACAACGTGATTTATTTTGACTTGGTTACTGTGAAAAATGCAACACGTCTCATTTTGTGCTTGTCTCGCTCGTACAGTTTGAGATTGACAGTGAAATCAGATGAATGTCACTATTTAAAACTCAGCTGTTGTTATGTGTCAAACTGTCTTCGAATGACAATTCCCCTCCCCACCCTCTGCTCTCCTCCTCGACACTTTCATTAAGGCCGTGTGGATATGCTGTTCCTGATTAATTAACCCAATCTCTCTCAGCTCTTCTTCTCTGGGCCGTGGACCATTTTGGTTTACACTCCAGGGTCAGGGCATGTACTGGATCCCAGTCAGGGGAGACAAATGCTGGAAAACATGCCGGTCAGTATTCTTTTGTTCTACAATATTGTATTTATGACATGCAATCTGTACATGTATTGTCAGGCTTGTTTCTCCCACATATCTTTTGCCACATTATTTACAAATCACCATATACACACATTTTTGAAAGAAATATTCCCCTGTCTGGCGCTTTTTAACCCCTCTTATTCGCGCAAGTCGTCCAGCAATCCTTGTCGTTCGAAATGATTCCAAAAATGGCCCTGGAGTGCCCTCTGCTGGATAAAGCTGAGAACAGCACTTTGGTGGCTTGTTTAAAATCCTCTGTCTGTGTGTATATTCTGTGGAACCGTGATAATTGTCATTTGAAATAAACTTTTGTGTCCAATTGGTTGTGTAGAGTGAATATGGGTCCGTTGAATGTGGTTGTGTCCAAGAAATTAACCAAATTGTGATGACCTACGGATTTACATTTTATACAGCGATTATGCTTGTTAAGATGTACAAAAACATTACAAATTCCTCCTCCTCAAATATAAATAGATAAATAAATAAATCAAGTTTTTAATTGCTTGGATGTCGTCTTGTGTATCAATCTTAGTATAAAGGCTGTCCACATCAATTGTGAATAGAAAAGAGCGGACCTTGTGTGTAAAGTCCGGATCCTGGCATTGGACTCTGTTCTGCGCTGGTGTGTTTGGATTGTTGTTTGACTTACGGATGGGCTGCTGATACCGCCACGGTCGGTAGTTATTCCAGCCATTATTGCGGATGATGTACGGGCGCTGGTTAGATGATGAGCCGGCGGTCACACGCGGGCGTCCTCCGTCATACCAGCCGGTGCGCATCTGGCCGCGCGGCGCTGCTACAAAAGTCTTCGGGGACTGTTGGATGACCACGGCTGGACTGCTGGTCAGCTCTGGTCAATTGTGAATGTTTGTGAAAGACAACATTGTTTATTTTGACCACCGTATGTAGTTACTGTGAAAAATGTAACAAGTGTTCATCTTGTCTCATTTTGTGCTTGTCTCGCTCATATAGCGTCATTTTGCCAGGAAAATCAAAGGAAAGTCAATATTTAAGATTCATTTCTTTTTCTGTGTCAAACTGTCTTAGAATGACAATCCCACTTTAGAAACATCAATTGTGCCTGTTTTTGAAGGACAACATGATTTATTTTGACTTGGTTACTGTGAAAAATGCAACACGTCTCATTTTGTGCTTGTCTCGCTCGTACAGTTTGAGATTGACAGTGAAATCAGATGAATGTCACTATTTAAAACTCAGCTGTTGTTATGTGTCAAACTGTCTTCGAATGACAATTCCCCTCCCCACCCTCTGCTCTCCTCCTCGACACTTTCATTAAGGCCGTGTGGATATGCTGTTCCTGATTAATTAACCCAATCTCTCTCAGCTCTTCTTCTCTGGGCCGTGGACCATTTTGGTTTACACTCCAGGGTCAGGGCATGTACTGGATCCCAGTCAGGGGAGACAAATGCTGGAAAACATGCCGGTCAGTATTCTTTTGTTCTACAATATTGTATTTATGACATGCAATCTGTACATGTATTGTCAGGCTTGTTTCTCCCACATATCTTTTGCCACATTATTTACAAATCACCATATACACACATTTTTGAAAGAAATATTCCCCTGTCTGGCGCTTTTAAACCCCTCTTATTCGCGCAAGTCGTCCAGCAATCCTTGTCGTTCGAAATAATTCCAAAAATGGCCCTGGAGTGCCCTCTGCTGGATAAAGCCGAGAACAGCACTTTGGTGGCTTGTTTAAAATCCTCTGTCTGTGTGTATATTCTGTGGAACCGTGATAATTGTCATTTGAAATAAACTTTTGTGTCCAATTGGTTGTGTAGAGTGAATATGGGTCCGTTGAATGTGGTTGTGTCCAAGAAATTAACCAAATTGTGATGACCTACGGATTTACATTTTATACAGCGATTATGCTTGTTAAGATGTACAAAAACATTACAAATTCCTCCTCCTCAAATATAAATAGATAAATAAATAAATCAAGTTTTTAATTGCTTGGATGTCGTCTTGTGTATCAATCTTAGTATAAAGGCTGTCCACATCAATTGTGATTAGAAAAGAGCGGACCTTGTGTGTAAAGTCCGGATCCTGGCATTGGACTCTGTTCTGCGCTGGTGTGTTTGGATTGTTGTTTGACTTACGGATGGGCTGCTGATACCGCCACGGTCGGTAGTTATTCCAGCCTTTATTGCGGATGATGTACGGGCGCTGGTTAGATGATGAGCCGGCGGTCACACGCGGGCGTCCTCCGTCATACCAGCCGGTGCGCATCTGGCCGCGCGGCGCTGCTACAAAAGTCTTCGGGGACTGTTGGATAACCACGGCGGGACTGCTGGTCAGCTCTGGTCAATTGTGAATGTTTGTGAAAGACAACATTGTTTATTTTGACCACCGTATGTAGTTACTGTGAAAAATGTAACAAGTGTTCATCTTGTCTCATTTTGTGCTTGTCTCGCTCATATAGCGTCATTTTGCCAGGAAAATCAAAGGAAAGTCAATATTTAAGATTCATTTCTTTTTCTGTGTCAAACTGTCTTAGAATGACAATCCCACTTTAGAAACATCAATTGTGCATGTTTTTGAAGGACAACGTGATTTATTTTGACTTGGTTACTGTGAAAAATGCAACACGTCTCATTTTGTGCTTGTCTCGCTCGTACAGTTTGAGATTGACAGTGAAATCAGATGAATGTCACTATTTAAAACTCAGCTGTTGTTATGTGTCAAACTGTCTTCGAATGACAATTCCCCTCCCCACCCTCTGCTCTCCTCCTCGACACTTTCATTAAGGCCGTGTGGATATGCTGTTCCTGATTAATTAACCCAATCTCTCTCAGCTCTTCTTCTCTGGGCCGTGGACCATTTTGGTTTACACTCCAGGGTCAGGGCATGTACTGGATCCCAGTCAGGGGAGACAAATGCTGGAAAACATGCCGGTCAGTATTCTTTTGTTCTACAATATTGTATTTATGACATGCAATCTGTACATGTATTGTCAGGCTTGTTTCTCCCACATATCTTTTGCCACATTATTTACAAATCACCATATACACACATTTTTGAAAGAAATATTCCCCTGTCTGGCGCTTTTTAACCCCTCTTATTCGCGCAAGTCGTCCAGCAATCCTTGTCGTTCGAAATGATTCCAAAAATGGCCCTGGAGTGCCCTCTGCTGGATAAAGCTGAGAACAGCACTTTGGTGGCTTGTTTAAAATCCTCTGTCTGTGTGTATATTCTGTGGAACCGTGATAATTGTCATTTGAAATAAACTTTTGTGTCCAATTGGTTGTGTAGAGTGAATATGGGTCCGTTGAATGTGGTTGTGTCCAAGAAATTAACCAAATTGTGATGACCTACGGATTTACATTTTATACAGCGATTATGCTTGTTAAGATGTACAAAAACATTACAAATTCCTCCTCCTCAAATATAAATAGATAAATAAATAAATCAAGTTTTTAATTGCTTGGATGTCGTCTTGTGTATCAATCTTAGTATAAAGGCTGTCCACATCAATTGTGAATAGAAAAGAGCGGACCTTGTGTGTAAAGTCCGGATCCTGGCATTGGACTCTGTTCTGCGCTGGTGTGTTTGGATTGTTGTTTGACTTACGGATGGGCTGCTGATACCGCCACGGTCGGTAGTTATTCCAGCCATTATTGCGGATGATGTACGGGCGCTGGTTAGATGATGAGCCGGCGGTCACACGCGGGCGTCCTCCGTCATACCAGCCGGTGCGCATCTGGCCGCGCGGCGCTGCTACAAAAGTCTTCGGGGACTGTTGGATGACCACGGCTGGACTGCTGGTCAGCTCTGGTCAATTGTGAATGTTTGTGAAAGACAACATTGTTTATTTTGACCACCGTATGTAGTTACTGTGAAAAATGTAACAAGTGTTCATCTTGTCTCATTTTGTGCTTGTCTCGCTCATATAGCGTCATTTTGCCAGGAAAATCAAAGGAAAGTCAATATTTAAGATTCATTTCTTTTTCTGTGTCAAACTGTCTTAGAATGACAATCCCACTTTAGAAACATCAATTGTGCCTGTTTTTGAAGGACAACATGATTTATTTTGACTTGGTTACTGTGAAAAATGCAACACGTCTCATTTTGTGCTTGTCTCGCTCGTACAGTTTGAGATTGACAGTGAAATCAGATGAATGTCACTATTTAAAACTCAGCTGTTGTTATGTGTCAAACTGTCTTCGAATGACAATTCCCCTCCCCACCCTCTGCTCTCCTCCTCGACACTTTCATTAAGGCCGTGTGGATATGCTGTTCCTGATTAATTAACCCAATCTCTCTCAGCTCTTCTTCTCTGGGCCGTGGACCATTTTGGTTTACACTCCAGGGTCAGGGCATGTACTGGATCCCAGTCAGGGGAGACAAATGCTGGAAAACATGCCGGTCAGTATTCTTTTGTTCTACAATATTGTATTTATGACATGCAATCTGTACATGTATTGTCAGGCTTGTTTCTCCCACATATCTTTTGCCACATTATTTACAAATCACCATATACACACATTTTTGAAAGAAATATTCCCCTGTCTGGCGCTTTTAAACCCCTCTTATTCGCGCAAGTCGTCCAGCAATCCTTGTCGTTCGAAATAATTCCAAAAATGGCCCTGGAGTGCCCTCTGCTGGATAAAGCCGAGAACAGCACTTTGGTGGCTTGTTTAAAATCCTCTGTCTGTGTGTATATTCTGTGGAACCGTGATAATTGTCATTTGAAATAAACTTTTGTGTCCAATTGGTTGTGTAGAGTGAATATGGGTCCGTTGAATGTGGTTGTGTCCAAGAAATTAACCAAATTGTGATGACCTACGGATTTACATTTTATACAGCGATTATGCTTGTTAAGATGTACAAAAACATTACAAATTCCTCCTCCTCAAATATAAATAGATAAATAAATAAATCAAGTTTTTAATTGCTTGGATGTCGTCTTGTGTATCAATCTTAGTATAAAGGCTGTCCACATCAATTGTGATTAGAAAAGAGCGGACCTTGTGTGTAAAGTCCGGATCCTGGCATTGGACTCTGTTCTGCGCTGGTGTGTTTGGATTGTTGTTTGACTTACGGATGGGCTGCTGATACCGCCACGGTCGGTAGTTATTCCAGCCATTATTGCGGATGATGTACGGGCGCTGGTTAGATGATGAGCCGGCGGTCACACGCGGGCGTCCTCCGTCATACCAGCCGGTGCGCATCTGGCCGCGCGGCGCTGCTACAAAAGTCTTCGGGGACTGTTGGATGACCACGGCTGGACTGCTGGTCAGCTCTGGTCAATTGTGAATGTTTGTGAAAGACAACATTGTTTATTTTGACCACCGTATGTAGTTACTGTGAAAAATGTAACAAGTGTTCATCTTGTCTCATTTTGTGCTTGTCTCGCTCATATAGCGTCATTTTGCCAGGAAAATCAAAGGAAAGTCAATATTTAAGATTCATTTCTTTTTCTGTGTCAAACTGTCTTAGAATGACAATCCCACTTTAGAAACATCAATTGTGCATGTTTTTGAAGGACAACGTGATTTATTTTGACTTGGTGTTGAGTTACTGTGAAAAATGCAACACGTCTCATTTTGTGCTTGTCTCGCTCGTACAGTTTGAGATTGACAGTGAAATCAGATGAATGTCACTATTTAAAACTCAGCTGTTGTTATGTGTCAAACTGTCTTCGAATGACAATTCCCCTCCCCACCCTCTGCTCTCCTCCTCGACACTTCCATTAAGGCCGTGTGGATATGCTGTTCCTGATTAATTAACCCAATCTCTCTCAGCTCTTCTTCTCTGGGCCGTGGACCATTTTGGTTTACACTCCAGGGTCAGGGCATGTACTGGATCCCAGTCAGGGGAGACAAATGCTGGAAAACATGCCGGTCAGTATTCTTTTGTTCTACAATATTGTATTTATGACATGCAATCTGTACATGTATTGTCAGGCTTGTTTCTCCCACATATCTTTTGCCACATTATTTACAAATCACCATATACACACATTTTTGAAAGAAATATTCCCCTGTCTGGCGCTTTTAAACCCCTCTTATTCGCGCAAGTCGTCCAGCAATCCTTGTCGTTCGAAATAATTCCAAAAATGGCCCTGGAGTGCCCTCTGCTGGATAAAGCCGAGAACAGCACTTTGGTGGCTTGTTTAAAATCCTCTGTCTGTGTGTATATTCTGTGGAACCGTGATAATTGTCATTTGAAATAAACTTTTGTGTCCAATTGGTTGTGTAGAGTGAACATGGGTCCGTTGAATGTGGTTGTGTCCAAGAAATTAACCAAATTGTGATGACCTACGGATTTACATTTTATACAGCGATTATGCTTGTTAAGATGTACAAAAACATTACAAATTCCTCCTCCTCAAATATAAATAGATAAATAAATAAATCAAGTTTTTAATTGCTTGGATGTCGTCTTGTGTATCAATCTTAGTATAAAGGCTGTCCACATCAATTGTGAATAGAAAAGAGCGGACCTTGTGTGTAAAGTCCGGATCCTGGCATTGGACTCTGTTCTGCGCTGGTGTGTTTGGATTGTTGTTTGACTTACGGATGGGCTGCTGATACCGCCACGGTCGGTAGTTATTCCAGCCATTATTGCGGATGATGTACGGGCGCTGGTTAGATGATGAGCCGGCCGTCACACGCGGGCGTCCTCCGTCATACCAGCCGGTGCGCATCTGGCCGCGCGGCGCTGCTACAAAAGTCTTCGGGGACTGTTGGATGACCACGGCTGGACTGCTGGTCAGCTCTGGTCAATTGTGAATGTTTGTGAAAGACAACATTGTTTATTTTGACCACCGTATGTAGTTACTGTGAAAAATGTAACAAGTGTTCATCTTGTCTCATTTTGTGCTTGTCTCGCTCATATAGCGTCATTTTGCCAGGAAAATCAAAGGAAAGTCAATATTTAAGATTCATTTCTTTTTCTGTGTCAAACTGTCTTAGAATGACAATCCCACTTTAGAAACATCAATTGTGCATGTTTTTGAAGGACAACATGATTTATTTTGACTTGGTTACTGTGAAAAATGCAACACGTCTCATTTTGTGCTTGTCTCGCTCGTACAGTTTGAGATTGACAGTGAAATCAGATGAATGTCACTATTTAAAACTCAGCTGTTGTTATGTGTCAAACTGTCTTCGAATGACAATTCCCCTCCCCACCCTCTGCTCTCCTCCTCGACACTTTCATTAAGGCCGTGTGGATATGCTGTTCCTGATTAATTAACCCAATCTCTCTCAGCTCTTCTTCTCTGGGCCGTGGACCATTTTGGTTTACACTCCAGGGTCAGGGCATGTACTGGATCCCAGTCAGGGGAGACAAATGCTGGAAAACATGCCGGTCAGTATTCTTTTGTTCTACAATATTGTATTTATGACATGCAATCTGTACATGTATTGTCAGGCTTGTTTCTCCCACATATCTTTTGCCACATTATTTACAAATCACCATATACACACATTTTTGAAAGAAATATTCCCCTGTCTGGCGCTTTTAAACCCCTCTTATTCGCGCAAGTCGTCCAGCAATCCTTGTCGTTCGAAATAATTCCAAAAATGGCCCTGGAGTGCCCTCTGCTGGATAAAGCCGAGAACAGCACTTTGGTGGCTTGTTTAAAATCCTCTGTCTGTGTGTATATTCTGTGGAACCGTGATAATTGTCATTTGAAATAAACTTTTGTGTCCAATTGGTTGTGTAGAGTGAACATGGGTCCGTTGAATGTGGTTGTGTCCAAGAAATTAACCAAATTGTGATGACCTACGGATTTACATTTTATACAGCGATTATGCTTGTTAAGATGTACAAAAACATTACAAATTCCTCCTCCTCAAATATAAATAGATAAATAAATAAATCAAGTTTTTAATTGCTTGGATGTCGTCTTGTGTATCAATCTTAGTATAAAGGCTGTCCACATCAATTGTGAATAGAAAAGAGCGGACCTTGTGTGTAAAGTCCGGATCCTGGCATTGGACTCTGTTCTGCGCTGGTGTGTTTGGATTGTTGTTTGACTTACGGATGGGCTGCTGATACCGCCACGGTCGGTAGTTATTCCAGCCATTATTGCGGATGATGTACGGGCGCTGGTTAGATGATGAGCCGGCGGTCACACGCGGGCGTCCTCCGTCATACCAGCCGGTGCGCATCTGGCCGCGCGGCGCTGCTACAAAAGTCTTCGGGGACTGTTGGATGACCACGGCTGGACTGCTGGTCAGCTCTGGTCAATTGTGAATGTTTGTGAAAGACAACATTGTTTATTTTGACCACCGTATGTAGTTACTGTGAAAAATGTAACAAGTGTTCATCTTGTCTCATTTTGTGCTTGTCTCGCTCATATAGCGTCATTTTGCCAGGAAAATCAAAGGAAAGTCAATATTTAAGATTCATTTCTTTTTCTGTGTCAAACTGTCTTAGAATGACAATCCCACTTTAGAAACATCAATTGTGCATGTTTTTGAAGGACAACATGATTTATTTTGACTTGGTGTTGAGTTACTGTGAAAAATGCAACACGTCTCATTTTGTGCTTGTCTCGCTCGTACAGTTTGAGATTGACAGTGAAATCAGATGAATGTCACTATTTAAAACTCAGCTGTTGTTATGTGTCAAACTGTCTTGGAATGACAATTCCCCTCCCCAGGGCCGTGGACCATTTTGGTTTACACTCCAGGGTCAGGGCATGTACTGGATCCCAGTCAGGGGAGACAAATGCTGGAAAACATGCCGGTCAGTATTCTTTTGTTCTACAATATTGTATTTATGACATGCAATCTGTACATGTATTGTCAGGCTTGTTTCTCCCACATATCTTTTGCCACATTATTTACAAATCACCATATACACACATTTTTGAAAGAAATATTCCCCTGTCTGGCGCTTTTAAACCCCTCTTATTCGCGCAAGTCGTCTAGCAATCCTTGTCGTTCGAAATGATTCCAAAAATGGCCCTGGAGTGCCCTCTGCTGGATAAAGCCGAGAACAGCACTTTGGTGGCTTGTTTAAAATCCTCTGTCTGTGTGTATATTCTGTGGAACCGTGATAATTGTCATTTGAAATAAACTTTTGTGTCCAATTGGTTGTGTAGAGTGAATATGGGTCCGTTGAATGTGGTTGTGTCCAAGAAATTAACCAAATTGTGATGACCTACGGATTTACATTTTATACAGCGATTATGCTTGTTAAGATGTACAAAAACATTACAAATTCCTCCTCCTCAAATATAAATAAATAAATCAAGTTTTTAATTGCTTGGATGTCGTCTTGTGTATCAATCTTAGTATAAAGGCTGTCCACATCAATTGTGAATAGAAAAGAGCGGACCTTGTGTGTAAAGTCCGGATCCTGGCATTGGACTCTGTTCTGCGCTGGTGTGTTTGGATTGTTGTTTGACTTACGGATGGGCTGCTGATACCGCCACGGTCGGTAGTTATTCCAGCCTTTATTGCGGATGATGTACGGGCGCTGGTTAGATGATGAGCCGGCGGTCACACGCGGGCGTCCTCCGTCATACCAGCCGGTGCGCATCTGGCCGCGCGGCGCTGCTACAAAAGTCTTCGGGGACTGTTGGATAACCACGGCGGGACTGCTGGTCAGCTCTGGTCAATTGTGAATGTTTGTGAAAGACAACATTGTTTATTTTGACCACCGTATGTAGTTACTGTGAAAAATGTAACAAGTGTTCATCTTGTCTCATTTTGTGCTTGTCTCGCTCATATAGCGTCATTTTGCCAGGAAAATCAAAGGAAAGTCAATATTTAAGATTCATTTCTTTTTCTGTGTCAAACTGTCTTAGAATGACAATCCCACTTTAGAAACATCAATTGTGCATGTTTTTGAAGGACAACGTGATTTATTTTGACTTGGTTACTGTGAAAAATGCAACACGTCTCATTTTGTGCTTGTCTCGCTCGTACAGTTTGAGATTGACAGTGAAATCAGATGAATGTCACTATTTAAAACTCAGCTGTTGTTATGTGTCAAACTGTCTTCGAATGACATTTCCCCTCCCCACCCTCTGCTCTCCTCCTCCACACTTTCATTAAGGCCGTGTGGATATGCTGTTCCTGATTAATTAACCCAATCTCTCTCAGCTCTTCTTCTCTGGGCCGTGGACCATTTTGGTTTACACTCCAGGGTCAGGGCATGTACTGGATCCCAGTCAGGGGAGACAAATGCTGGAAAACATGCCGGTCAGTAATCTTTTGTTCTACAATATTGTATTTATGACATGCAATCTGTACATGTATTGTCAGGCTTGTTTCTCCCACATATCTTTTGCCACATTATTTACAAATCACCATATACACACATTTTTGAAAGAAATATTCCCCTGTCTGGCGCTTTTAAACCCCTCTTATTCGCGCAAGTCGTCTAGCAATCCTTGTCGTTCGAAATGATTCCAAAAATGGCCCTGGAGTGCCCTCTGCTGGATAAAGCCGAGAACAGCACTTTGGTGGCTTGTTTAAAATCCTCTGTCTGTGTGTATATTCTGTGGAACCGTGATAATTGTCATTTGAAATAAACTTTTGTGTCCAATTGGTTGTGTAGAGTGAATATGGGTCCGTTGAATGTGGTTGTGTCCAAGAAATTAACCAAATTGTGATGACCTACGGATTTACATTTTATACAGCGATTATGCTTGTTAAGATGTACAAAAACATTACAAATTCCTCCTCCTCAAATATAAATAGATAAATAAATAAATCAAGTTTTTAATTGCTTGGATGTCGTCTTGTGTATCAATCTTAGTATAAAGGCTGTCCACATCAATTGTGAATAGAAAAGAGCGGACCTTGTGTGTAAAGTCCGGATCCTGGCATTGGACTCTGTTCTGCGCTGGTGTGTTTGGATTGTTGTTTGACTTACGGATGGGCTGCTGATACCGCCACGGTCGGTAGTTATTCCAGCCTTTATTGCGGATGATGTACGGGCGCTGGTTAGATGATGAGCCGGCGGTCACACGCGGGCGTCCTCCGTCATACCAGCCGGTGCGCATCTGGCCGCGCGGCGCTGCTACAAAAGTCTTCGGGGACTGTTGGATAACCACGGCGGGACTGCTGGTCAGCTCTGGTCAATTGTGAATGTTTGTGAAAGACAACATTGTTTATTTTGACCACCGTATGTAGTTACTGTGAAAAATGTAACAAGTGTTCATCTTGTCTCATTTTGTGCTTGTCTCGCTCATATAGCGTCATTTTGCCAGGAAAATCAAAGGAAAGTCAATATTTAAGATTCATTTCTTTTTCTGTGTCAAACTGTCTTAGAATGACAATCCCACTTTAGAAACATCAATTGTGCATGTTTTTGAAGGACAACATGATTTATTTTGACTTGGTGTTGAGTTACTGTGAAAAATGCAACACGTCTCATTTTGTGCTTGTCTCGCTCGTACAGTTTGAGATTGACAGTGAAATCAGATGAATGTCACTATTTAAAACTCAGCTGTTGTTATGTGTGAAACTGTCTTCGAATGACAATTCCCCTCCCCAGGGCCGTGGACCATTTTGGTTTACACTCCAGGGTCAGGGCATGTACTGGATCCCAGTCAGGGGAGACAAATGCTGGAAAACATGCCGGTCAGTATTCTTTTGTTCTACAATATTGTATTTATGACATGCAATCTGTACATGTATTGTCAGGCTTGTTTCTCCCACATATCTTTTGCCACATTATTTACAAATCACCATATACACACATTTTTGAAAGAAATATTCCCCTGTCTGGCGCTTTTAAACCCCTCTTATTCGCGCAAGTCGTCTAGCAATCCTTGTCGTTCGAAATGATTCCAAAAATGGCCCTGGAGTGCCCTCTGCTGGATAAAGCCGAGAACAGCACTTTGGTGGCTTGTTTAAAATCCTCTGTCTGTGTGTATATTCTGTGGAACCGTGATAATTGTCATTTGAAATAAACTTTTGTGTCCAATTGGTTGTGTAGAGTGAATATGGGTCCGTTGAATGTGGTTGTGTCCAAGAAATTAACCAAATTGTGATGACCTACGGATTTACATTTTATACAGCGATTATGCTTGTTAAGATGTACAAAAACATTACAAATTCCTCCTCCTCAAATATAAATAGATAAATAAATAAATCAAGTTTTTAATTGCTTGGATGTCGTCTTGTGTATCAATCTTAGTATAAAGGCTGTCCACATCAATTGTGAATAGAAAAGAGCGGACCTTGTGTGTAAAGTCCGGATCCTGGCATTGGACTCTGTTCTGCGCTGGTGTGTTTGGATTGTTGTTTGACTTACGGATGGGCTGCTGATACCGCCACGGTCGGTAGTTATTCCAGCCTTTATTGCGGATGATGTACGGGCGCTGGTTAGATGATGAGCCGGCGGTCACACGCGGGCGTCCTCCGTCATACCAGCCAGTGCGCATCTGGCCGCGCGGCGCTGCTACAAAAGTCTTCGGGGACTGTTGGATAACCACGGCGGGACTGCTGGTCAGCTCTGGTCAATTGTGAATGTTTGTGAAAGACAACATTGTTTATTTTGACCACCGTATGTAGTTACTGTGAAAAATGTAACAAGTGTTCATCTTGTCTCATTTTGTGCTTGTCTCGCTCATATAGCGTCATTTTGCCAGGAAAATCAAAGGAAAGTCAATATTTAAGATTCATTTCTTTTTCTGTGTCAAACTGTCTTAGAATGACAATCCCACTTTAGAAACATCAATTGTGCATGTTTTTGAAGGACAACATGATTTATTTTGACTTGGTGTTGAGTTACTGTGAAAAATGCAACACGTCTCATTTTGTGCTTGTCTCGCTCGTACAGTTTGAGATTGACAGTGAAATCAGATGAATGTCACTATTTAAAACTCAGCTGTTGTTATGTGTCAAACTGTCTTCGAATGACAATTCC
Source organism: Chaetodon auriga (assembly GCF_051107435.1). Taxonomy (NCBI): domain Eukaryota; kingdom Metazoa; phylum Chordata; class Actinopteri; order Chaetodontiformes; family Chaetodontidae; genus Chaetodon; species Chaetodon auriga. The sequence continues at coordinate 215,587 of NW_027481961.1, forward strand.
CCTCCCCAGGGCCGTGGACCATTTTGGTTTACACTCCAGGGTCAGGGCATGTACTGGATCCCAGTCAGGGGAGACAAATGCTGGAAAACATGCCGGTCAGTATTCTTTTGTTCTACAATATTGTATTTATGACATGCAATCTGTACATGTATTGTCAGGCTTGTTTCTCCCACATATCTTTTGCCACATTATTTACAAATCACCATATACACACATTTTTGAAAGAAATATTCCCCTGTCTGGCGCTTTTAAACCCCTCTTATTCGCGCAAGTCGTCTAGCAATCCTTGTCGTTCGAAATGATTCCAAAAATGGCCCTGGAGTGCCCTCTGCTGGATAAAGCCGAGAACAGCACTTTGGTGGCTTGTTTAAAATCCTCTGTCTGTGTGTATATTCTGTGGAACCGTGATAATTGTCATTTGAAATAAACTTTTGTGTCCAATTGGTTGTGTAGAGTGAATATGGGTCCGTTGAATGTGGTTGTGTCCAAGAAATTAACCAAATTGTGATGACCTACGGATTTACATTTTATACAGCGATTATGCTTGTTAAGATGTACAAAAACATTACAAATTCCTCCTCCTCAAATATAAATAGATAAATAAATAAATCAAGTTTTTAATTGCTTGGATGTCGTCTTGTGTATCAATCTTAGTATAAAGGCTGTCCACATCAATTGTGAATAGAAAAGAGCGGACCTTGTGTGTAAAGTCCGGATCCTGGCATTGGACTCTGTTCTGCGCTGGTGTGTTTGGATTGTTGTTTGACTTACGGATGGGCTGCTGATACCGCCACGGTCGGTAGTTATTCCAGCCTTTATTGCGGATGATGTACGGGCGCTGGTTAGATGATGAGCCGGCGGTCACACGCGGGCGTCCTCCGTCATACCAGCCGGTGCGCATCTGGCCGCGCGGCGCTGCTACAAAAGTCTTCGGGGACTGTTGGATAACCACGGCGGGACTGCTGGTCAGCTCTGGTCAATTGTGAATGTTTGTGAAAGACAACATTGTTTATTTTGACCACCGTATGTAGTTACTGTGAAAAATGTAACAAGTGTTCATCTTGTCTCATTTTGTGCTTGTCTCGCTCATATAGCGTCATTTTGCCAGGAAAATCAAAGGAAAGTCAATATTTAAGATTCATTTCTTTTTCTGTGTCAAACTGTCTTAGAATGACAATCCCACTTTAGAAACATCAATTGTGCATGTTTTTGAAGGACAACATGATTTATTTTGACTTGGTGTTGAGTTACTGTGAAAAATGCAACACGTCTCATTTTGTGCTTGTCTCGCTCGTACAGTTTGAGATTGACAGTGAAATCAGATGAATGTCACTATTTAAAACTCAGCTGTTGTTATGTGTCAAACTGTCTTCGAATGACAATTCCCCTCCCCAGGGCCGTGGACCATTTTGGTTTACACTCCAGGGTCAGGGCATGTACTGGATCCCAGTCAGGGGAGACAAATGCTGGAAAACATGCCGGTCAGTATTCTTTTGTTCTACAATATTGTATTTATGACATGCAATCTGTACATGTATTGTCAGGCTTGTTTCTCCCACATATCTTTTGCCACATTATTTACAAATCACCATATACACACATTTTTGAAAGAAATATTCCCCTGTCTGGCGCTTTTAAACCCCTCTTATTCGCGCAAGTCGTCTAGCAATCCTTGTCGTTCGAAATGATTCCAAAAATGGCCCTGGAGTGCCCTCTGCTGGATAAAGCCGAGAACAGCACTTTGGTGGCTTGTTTAAAATCCTCTGTCTGTGTGTATATTCTGTGGAACCGTGATAATTGTCATTTGAAATAAACTTTTGTGTCCAATTGGTTGTGTAGAGTGAATATGGGTCCGTTGAATGTGGTTGTGTCCAAGAAATTAACCAAATTGTGATGACCTACGGATTTACATTTTATACAGCGATTATGCTTGTTAAGATGTACAAAAACATTACAAATTCCTCCTCCTCAAATATAAATAGATAAATAAATAAATCAAGTTTTTAATTGCTTGGATGTCGTCTTGTGTATCAATCTTGGTATAAAGGCTGTCCACATCAATTGTGAATAGAAAAGAGCGGACCTTGTGTGTAAAGTCCGGATCCTGGCATTGGACTCTGTTCTGCGCTGGTGTGTTTGGATTGTTGTTTGACTTACGGATGGGCTGCTGATACCGCCACGGTCGGTAGTTATTCCAGCCTTTATTGCGGATGATGTACGGACGCTGGTTAGATGATGAGCCGGCGGTCACACGCGGGCGTCCTCCGTCATACCAGCCGATGCGCATCTGGCCGCGCGGCGCTGCTACAAAAGTCTTCGGGGACTGTTGGATAACCACGGCGGGACTGCTGGTCAGCTCTGGTCAATTGTGAATGTTTGTGAAAGACAACATTGTTTATTTTGACCACCGTATGTAGTTACTGTGAAAAATGTAACAAGTGTTCATCTTGTCTCATTTTGTGCTTGTCTCGCTCATATAGCGTCATTTTGCCAGGAAAATCAAAGGAAAGTCAATATTTAAGATTCATTTCTTTTTCTGTGTCAAACTGTCTTAGAATGACAATCCCACTTTAGAAACATCAATTGTGCATGTTTTTGAAGGACAACATGATTTATTTTGACTTGGTGTTGAGTTACTGTGAAAAATGCAACACGTCTCATTTTGTGCTTGTCTCGCTCGTACAGTTTGAGATTGACAGTGAAATCAGATGAATGTCACTATTTAAAACTCAGCTGTTGTTATGTGTGAAACTGTCTTCGAATGACAATTCCCCTCCCCAGGGCCGTGGACCATTTTGGTTTACACTCCAGGGTCAGGGCATGTACTGGATCCCAGTCAGGGGAGACAAATGCTGGAAAACATGCCGGTCAGTATTCTTTTGTTCTACAATATTGTATTTATGACATGCAATCTGTACATGTATTGTCAGGCTTGTTTCTCCCACATATCTTTTGCCACATTATTTACAAATCACCATATACACACATTTTTGAAAGAAATATTCCCCTGTCTGGCGCTTTTAAACCCCTCTTATTCGCGCAAGTCGTCTAGCAATCCTTGTCGTTCGAAATGATTCCAAAAATGGCCCTGGAGTGCCCTCTGCTGGATAAAGCCGAGAACAGCACTTTGGTGGCTTGTTTAAAATCCTCTGTCTGTGTGTATATTCTGTGGAACCGTGATAATTGTCATTTGAAATAAACTTTTGTGTCCAATTGGTTGTGTAGAGTGAATATGGGTCCGTTGAATGTGGTTGTGTCCAAGAAATTAACCAAATTGTGATGACCTACGGATTTACATTTTATACAGCGATTATGCTTGTTAAGATGTACAAAAACATTACAAATTCCTCCTCCTCAAATATAAATAGATAAATAAATAAATCAAGTTTTTAATTGCTTGGATGTCGTCTTGTGTATCAATCTTAGTATAAAGGCTGTCCACATCAATTGTGAATAGAAAAGAGCGGACCTTGTGTGTAAAGTCCGGATCCTGGCATTGGACTCTGTTCTGCGCTGGTGTGTTTGGATTGTTGTTTGACTTACGGATGGGCTGCTGATACCGCCACGGTCGGTAGTTATTCCAGCCTTTATTGCGGATGATGTACGGGCGCTGGTTAGATGATGAGCCGGCGGTCACACGCGGGCGTCCTCCGTCATACCAGCCGGTGCGCATCTGGCCGCGCGGCGCTGCTACAAAAGTCTTCGGGGACTGTTGGATGACCACGGCTGGACTGCTGGTCAGCTCTGGTCAATTGTGAATGTTTGTGAAAGACAACATTGTTTATTTTGACCACCGTATGTAGTTACTGTGAAAAATGTAACAAGTGTTCATCTTGTCTCATTTTGTGCTTGTCTCGCTCATATAGCGTCATTTTGCCAGGAAAATCAAAGGAAAGTCAATATTTAAGATTCATTTCTTTTTCTGTGTCAAACTGTCTTAGAATGACAATCCCACTTTAGAAACATCAATTGTGCATGTTTTTGAAGGACAACATGATTTATTTTGACTTGGTGTTGAGTTACTGTGAAAAATGCAACACGTCTCATTTTGTGCTTGTCTCGCTCGTACAGTTTGAGATTGACAGTGAAATCAGATGAATGTCACTATTTAAAACTCAGCTGTTGTTATGTGTGAAACTGTCTTCGAATGACAATTCCCCTCCCCAGGGCCGTGGACCATTTTGGTTTACACTCCAGGGTCAGGGCATGTACTGGATCCCAGTCAGGGGAGACAAATGCTGGAAAACATGCCGGTCAGTATTCTTTTGTTCTACAATATTGTATTTATGACATGCAATCTGTACATGTATTGTCAGGCTTGTTTCTCCCACATATCTTTTGCCACATTATTTACAAATCACCATATACACACATTTTTGAAAGAAATATTCCCCTGTCTGGCGGTTTTAAACCCCTCTTATTCGCGCAAGTCGTCCAGCAATCCTTGTCGTTCGAAATAATTCCAAAAATGGCCCTGGAGTGCCCTCTGCTGGATAAAGCCGAGAACAGCACTTTGGTGGCTTGTTTAAAATCCTCTGTCTGTGTGTATATTCTGTGGAACCGTGATAATTGTCATTTGAAATAAACTTTTGTGTCCAATTGGTTGTGTAGAGTGAATATGGGTCCGTTGAATGTGGTTGTGTCCAAGAAATTAACCAAATTGTGATGACCTACGGATTTACATTTTATACAGCGATTATGCTTGTTAAGATGTACAAAAACATTACAAATTCCTCCTCCTCAAATATAAATAAATAAATAAATCAAGTTTTTAATTGTTTGGATGTCGTCTTGTGTATCAGTCTTAGTATAAAGGCTGTCCACATCAATTGTGAATAGAAAAGAGCGGACCTTGTGTGTAAAGTCCGGATCCTGGCATTGGACTCTGTTCTGCGCTGGTGTGTTTGGATTGTTGTTTGACTTACGGATGGGCTGCTGATACCGCCACGGTCGGTAGTTATTCCAGCCATTATTGCGGATGATGTACGGGCGCTGGTTAGATGATGAGCCGGCGGTCACACGCGGGCGTCCTCCGTCATACCAGCCGGTGCGCATCTGGCCGCGCGGCGCTGCTACAAAAGTCTTCGGGGACTGTTGGATGACCACGGCTGGACTGCTGGTCAGCTCTGGTCAATTGTGAATGTTTGTGAAAGACAACATTGTTTATTTTGACCACCGTATGTAGTTACTGTGAAAAATGCAACAAGTGTTCATCTTGTCTCATTTTGTGCTTGTCTCGCTCATATAGCGTCATTTTGCCAGGAAAATCAAAGGAAAGTCAATATTTAAGATTCATTTCTTTTTCTGTGTCAAACTGTCTTAGAATGACAATCCCACTTTAGAAACATCAATTGTGCATGTTTTTGAAGGACAACATGATTTATTTTGACTTGGTGTTGAGTTACTGTGAAAAATGCAACACGTCTCATTTTGTGCTTGTCTCGCTCGTACAGTTTGAGATTGACAGTGAAATCAGATGAATGTCACTATTTAAAACTCAGCTGTTGTTATGTGTCAAACTGTCTTCGAATGACAATTCCCCTCCCCACCCTCTGCTCTCCTCCTCGACACTTTCATTAAGGCCGTGTGGATATGCTGTTCCTGATTAATTAACCCAATCTCTCTCAGCTCTTCTTCTCTGGGCCGTGGACCATTTTGGTTTACACTCCAGGGTCAGGGCATGTACTGGATCCCAGTCAGGGGAGACAAATGCTGGAAAACATGCCGGTCAGTATTCTTTTGTTCTACAATATTGTATTTATGACATGCAATCTGTACATGTATTGTCAGGCTTGTTTCTCCCACATATCTTTTGCCACATTATTTACAAATCACCATATACACACATTTTTGAAAGAAATATTCCCCTGTCTGGCGCTTTTAAACCCCTCTTATTCGCGCAAGTCGTCCAGCAATCCTTGTCGTTCGAAATAATTCCAAAAATGGCCCTGGAGTGCCCTCTGCTGGATAAAGCCGAGAACAGCACTTTGGTGGCTTGTTTAAAATCCTCTGTCTGTGTGTATATTCTGTGGAACCGTGATAATTGTCATTTGAAATAAACTTTTGTGTCCAATTGGTTGTGTAGAGTGAATATGGGTCCGTTGAATGTGGTTGTGTCCAAGAAATTAACCAAATTGTGATGACCTACGGATTTACATTTTATACAGCGATTATGCTTGTTAAGATGTACAAAAACATTACAAATTCCTCCTCCTCAAATATAAATAAATAAATAAATCAAGTTTTTAATTGCTTGGATGTCGTCTTGTGTATCAGTCTTAGTATAAAGGCTGTCCACATCAATTGTGAATAGAAAAGAGCGGACCTTGTGTGTAAAGTCCGGATCCTGGCATTGGACTCTGTTCTGCGCTGGTGTGTTTGGATTGTTGTTTGACTTACGGATGGGCTGCTGATACCGCCACGGTCGGTAGTTATTCCAGCCATTATTGCGGATGATGTACGGGCGCTGGTTAGATGATGAGCCGGCGGTCACACGCGGGCGTCCTCCGTCATACCAGCCGGTGCGCATCTGGCCGCGCGGCGCTGCTACAAAAGTCTTCGGGGACTGTTGGATAACCACGGCGGGACTGCTGGTCAGCTCTGGTCAATTGTGAATGTTTGTGAAAGACAACATTGTTTATTTTGACCACCGTATGTAGTTACTGTGAAAAATGTAACAAGTGTTCATCTTGTCTCATTTTGTGCTTGTCTCGCTCATATAGCGTCATTTTGCCAGGAAAATCAAAGGAAAGTCAATATTTAAGATTCATTTCTTTTTCTGTGTCAAACTGTCTTAGAATGACAATCCCACTTTAGAAACATCAATTGTGCATGTTTTTGAAGGACAACATGATTTATTTTGACTTGGTGTTGAGTTACTGTGAAAAATGCAACACGTCTCATTTTGTGCTTGTCTCGCTCGTACAGTTTGAGATTGACAGTGAAATCAGATGAATGTCACTATTTAAAACTCAGCTGTTGTTATGTGTCAAACTGTCTTCGAATGACAATTCCCCTCCCCACCCTCTGCTCTCCTCCTCGACACTTCCATTAAGGCCGTGTGGATATGCTGTTCCTGATTAATTAACCCAATCTCTCTCAGCTCTTCTTCTCTGGGCCGTGGACCATTTTGGTTTACACTCCAGGGTCAGGGCATGTACTGGATCCCAGTCAGGGGAGACAAATGCTGGAAAACATGCCGGTCAGTATTCTTTTGTTCTACAATATTGTATTTATGACATGCAATCTGTACATGTATTGTCAGGCTTGTTTCTCCCACATATCTTTTGCCACATTATTTACAAATCACCATATACACACATTTTTGAAAGAAATATTCCCCTGTCTGGCGCTTTTAAACCCCTCTTATTCGCGCAAGTCGTCCAGCAATCCTTGTCGTTCGAAATAATTCCAAAAATGGCCCTGGAGTGCCCTCTGCTGGATAAAGCCGAGAACAGCACTTTGGTGGCTTGTTTAAAATCCTCTGTCTGTGTGTATATTCTGTGGAACCGTGATAATTGTCATTTGAAATAAACTTTTGTGTCCAATTGGTTGTGTAGAGTGAATATGGGTCCGTTGAATGTGGTTGTGTCCAAGAAATTAACCAAATTGTGATGACCTACGGATTTACATTTTATACAGCGATTATGCTTGTTAAGATGTACAAAAACATTACAAATTCCTCCTCCTCAAATATAAATAGATAAATAAATAAATCAAGTTTTTAATTGCTTGGATGTCGTCTTGTGTATCAATCTTAGTATAAAGGCTGTCCACATCAATTGTGAATAGAAAAGAGCGGACCTTGTGTGTAAAGTCCGGATCCTGGCATTGGACTCTGTTCTGCGCTGGTGTGTTTGGATTGTTGTTTGACTTACGGATGGGCTGCTGATACCGCCACGGTCGGTAGTGATTCCAGCCTTTATTGCGGATGATGTACGGGCGCTGGTTAGATGATGAGCCGGCGGTCACACGCGGGCGTCCTCCGTCATACCAGCCGGTGCGCATCTGGCCGCGCGGCGCTGCTACAAAAGTCTTCGGGGACTGTTGGATGACCACGGCTGGACTGCTGGTCAGCTCTGGTCAATTGTGAATGTTTGTGAAAGACAACATTGTTTATTTTGACCACCGTATGTAGTTACTGTGAAAAATGTAACAAGTGTTCATCTTGTCTCATTTTGTGCTTGTCTCGCTCATATAGCGTCATTTTGCCAGGAAAATCAAAGGAAAGTCAATATTTAAGATTCATTTCTTTTTCTGTGTCAAACTGTCTTAGAATGACAATCCCACTTTAGAAACATCAATTGTGCATGTTTTTGAAGGACAACATGATTTATTTTGACTTGGTTACTGTGAAAAATGCAACACGTCTCATTTTGTGCTTGTCTCGCTCGTACAGTTTGAGATTGACAGTGAAATCAGATGAATGTCACTATTTAAAACTCAGCTGTTGTTATGTGTCAAACTGTCTTCGAATGACAATTCCCCTCCCCACCCTCTGCTCTCCTCCTCGACACTTCCATTAAGGCCGTGTGGATATGCTGTTCCTGATTAATTAACCCAATCTCTCTCAGCTCTTCTTCTCTGGGCCGTGGACCATTTTGGTTTACACTCCAGGGTCAGGGCATGTACTGGATCCCAGTCAGGGGAGACAAATGCTGGAAAACATGCCGGTCAGTATTCTTTTGTTCTACAATATTGTATTTATGACATGCAATCTGTACATGTATTGTCAGGCTTGTTTCTCCCACATATCTTTTGCCACATTATTTACAAATCACCATATACACACATTTTTGAAAGAAATATTCCCCTGTCTGGCGCTTTTAAACCCCTCTTATTCGCGCAAGTCGTCCAGCAATCCTTGTCGTTCGAAATAATTCCAAAAATGGCCCTGGAGTGCCCTCTGCTGGATAAAGCCGAGAACAGCACTTTGGTGGCTTGTTTAAAATCCTCTGTCTGTGTGTATATTCTGTGGAACCGTGATAATTGTCATTTGAAATAAACTTTTGTGTCCAATTGGTTGTGTAGAGTGAATATGGGTCCGTTGAATGTGGTTGTGTCCAAGAAATTAACCAAATTGTGATGACCTACGGATTTACATTTTATACAGCGATTATGCTTGTTAAGATGTACAAAAACATTACAAATTCCTCCTCCTCAAATATAAATAAATAAATAAATCAAGTTTTTAATTGCTTGGATGTCGTCTTGTGTATCAGTCTTAGTATAAAGGCTGTCCACATCAATTGTGAATAGAAAAGAGCGGACCTTGTGTGTAAAGTCCGGATCCTGGCATTGGACTCTGTTCTGCGCTGGTGTGTTTGGATTGTTGTTTGACTTACGGATGGGCTGCTGATACCGCCACGGTCGGTAGTTATTCCAGCCATTATTGCGGATGATGTACGGGCGCTGGTTAGATGATGAGCCGGCGGTCACACGCGGGCGTCCTCCGTCATACCAGCCGGTGCGCATCTGGCCGCGCGGCGCTGCTACAAAAGTCTTCGGGGACTGTTGGATAACCACGGCGGGACTGCTGGTCAGCTCTGGTCAATTGTGAATGTTTGTGAAAGACAACATTGTTTATTTTGACCACCATATGTAGTTACTGTGAAAAATGTAACAAGTGTTCATCTTGTCTCATTTTGTGCTTGTCTCGCTCATATAGCGTCATTTTGCCAGGAAAATCAAAGGAAAGTCAATATTTAAGATTCATTTCTTTTTCTGTGTCAAACTGTCTTAGAATGACAATCCCACTTTAGAAACATCAATTGTGCATGTTTTTGAAGGACAACATGATTTATTTTGACTTGGTGTTGAGTTACTGTGAAAAATGCAACACGTCTCATTTTGTGCTTGTCTCGCTCGTACAGTTTGAGATTGACAGTGAAATCAGATGAATGTCACTATTTAAAACTCAGCTGTTGTTATGTGTCAAACTGTCTTCGAATGACAATTCCCCTCCCCAGGGCCGTGGACCATTTTGGTTTACACTCCAGGGTCAGGGCATGTACTGGATCCCAGTCAGGGGAGACAAATGCTGGAAAACATGCCGGTCAGTATTCTTTTGTTCTACAATATTGTATTTATGACATGCAATCTGTACATGTATTGTCAGGCTTGTTTCTCCCACATATCTTTTGCCACATTATTTACAAATCACCATATACACACATTTTTGAAAGAAATATTCCCCTGTCTGGCGCTTTTAAACCCCTCTTATTCGCGCAAGTCGTCTAGCAATCCTTGTCGTTCGAAATGATTCCAAAAATGGCCCTGGAGTGCCCTCTGCTGGATAAAGCCGAGAAAAGCACTTTGGTGGCTTGTTTAAAATCCTCTGTCTGTGTGTATATTCTGTGGAACCGTGATAATTGTCATTTGAAATAAACTTTTGTGTCCAATTGGTTGTGTAGAGTGAATATGGGTCCGTTGAATGTGGTTGTGTCCAAGAAATTAACCAAATTGTGATGACCTACGGATTTACATTTTATACAGCGATTATGCTTGTTAAGATGTACAAAAACATTACAAATTCCTCCTCCTCAAATATAAATAGATAAATAAATAAATCAAGTTTTTAATTGCTTGGATGTCGTCTTGTGTATCAATCTTAGTATAAAGGCTGTCCACATCAATTGTGAATAGAAAAGAGCGGACCTTGTGTGTAAAGTCCGGATCCTGGCATTGGACTCTGTTCTGCGCTGGTGTGTTTGGATTGTTGTTTGACTTACGGATGGGCTGCTGATACCGCCACGGTCGGTAGTTATTCCAGCCTTTATTGCGGATGATGTACGGGCGCTGGTTAGATGATGAGCCGGCGGTCACACGCGGGCGTCCTCCGTCATACCAGCCGGTGCGCATCTGGCCGCGCGGCGCTGCTACAAAAGTCTTCGGGGACTGTTGGATAACCACGGCGGGACTGCTGGTCAGCTCTGGTCAATTGTGAATGTTTGTGAAAGACAACATTGTTTATTTTGACCACCGTATGTAGTTACTGTGAAAAATGTAACAAGTGTTCATCTTGTCTCATTTTGTGCTTGTCTCGCTCATATAGCGTCATTTTGCCAGGAAAATCAAAGGAAAGTCAATATTTAAGATTCATTTCTTTTTCTGTGTCAAACTGTCTTAGAATGACAATCCCACTTTAGAAACATCAATTGTGCATGTTTTTGAAGGACAACGTGATTTATTTTGACTTGGTTACTGTGAAAAATGCAACACGTCTCATTTTGTGCTTGTCTCGCTCGTACAGTTTGAGATTGACAGTGAAATCAGATGAATGTCACTATTAAAAACTCAGCTGTTGTTATGTGTCAAACTGTCTTCGAATGACATTTCCCCTCCCCACCCTCTGCTCTCCTCCTCCACACTTTCATTAAGGCCGTGTGGATATGCTGTTCCTGATTAATTAACCCAATCTCTCTCAGCTCTTCTTCTCTGGGCCGTGGACCATTTTGGTTTACACTCCAGGGTCAGGGCATGTACTGGATCCCAGTCAGGGGAGACAAATGCTGGAAAACATGCCGGTCAGTATTCTTTTGTTCTACAATATTGTATTTATGACATGCAATCTGTACATGTATTGTCAGGCTTGTTTCTCCCACATATCTTTTGCCACATTATTTACAAATCACCATATACACACATTTTTGAAAGAAATATTCCCCTGTCTGGCGCTTTTAAACCCCTCTTATTCGCGCAAGTCGTCTAGCAATCCTTGTCGTTCGAAATGATTCCAAAAATGGCCCTGGAGTGCCCTCTGCTGGATAAAGCTGAGAACAGCACTTTGGTGGCTTGTTTAAAATCCTCTGTCTGTGTGTATATTCTGTGGAACCGTGATAATTGTCATTTGAAATAAACTTTTGTGTCCAATTGGTTGTGTAGAGTGAATATGGGTCCGTTGAATGTGGTTGTGTCCAAGAAATTAACTAAATTGTGATGACCTACGGATTTACATTTTATACAGCGATTATGCTTGTTAAGATGTACAAAAACATTACAAATTCCTCCTCCTCAAATATAAATAGATAAATAAATAAATCAAGTTTTTAATTGCTTGGATGTCGTCTTGTGTATCAATCTTAGTATAAAGGCTGTCCACATCAATTGTGAATAGAAAAGAGCGGACCTTGTGTGTAAAGTCCGGATCCTGGCATTGGACTCTGTTCTGCGCTGGTGTGTTTGGATTGTTGTTTGACTTACGGATGGGCTGCTGATACCGCCACGGTCGGTAGTTATTCCAGCCATTATTGCGGATGATGTACGGGCGCTGGTTAGATGATGAGCCGGCGGTCACACGCGGGCGTCCTCCGTCATACCAGCCGGTGCGCATCTGGCCGCGCGGCGCTGCTACAAAAGTCTTCGGGGACTGTTGGATGACCACGGCTGGACTGCTGGTCAGCTCTGGTCAATTGTGAATGTTTGTGAAAGACAACATTGTTTATTTTGACCACCGTATGTAGTTACTGTGAAAAATGTAACAAGTGTTCATCTTGTCTCATTTTGTGCTTGTCTCGCTCATATAGCGTCATTTTGCCAGGAAAATCAAAGGAAAGTCAATATTTAAGATTCATTTCTTTTTCTGTGTCAAACTGTCTTAGAATGACAATCCCACTTTAGAAACATCAATTGTGCCTGTTTTTGAAGGACAACATGATTTATTTTGACTTGGTTACTGTGAAAAATGCAACACGTCTCATTTTGTGCTTGTCTCGCTCGTACAGTTTGAGATTGACAGTGAAATCAGATGAATGTCACTATTTAAAACTCAGCTGTTGTTATGTGTCAAACTGTCTTCGAATGACAATTCCCCTCCCCACCCTCTGCTCTCCTCCTCGACACTTTCATTAAGGCCGTGTGGATATGCTGTTCCTGATTAATTAACCCAATCTCTCTCAGCTCTTCTTCTCTGGGCCGTGGACCATTTTGGTTTACACTCCAGGGTCAGGGCATGTACTGGATCCCAGTCAGGGGAGACAAATGCTGGAAAACATGCCGGTCAGTATTCTTTTGTTCTACAATATTGTATTTATGACATGCAATCTGTACATGTATTGTCAGGCTTGTTTCTCCCACATATCTTTTGCCACATTATTTACAAATCACCATATACACACATTTTTGAAAGAAATATTCCCCTGTCTGGCGCTTTTAAACCCCTCTTATTCGCGCAAGTCGTCCAGCAATCCTTGTCGTTCGAAATAATTCCAAAAATGGCCCTGGAGTGCCCTCTGCTGGATAAAGCCGAGAACAGCACTTTGGTGGCTTGTTTAAAATCCTCTGTCTGTGTGTATATTCTGTGGAACCGTGATAATTGTCATTTGAAATAAACTTTTGTGTCCAATTGGTTGTGTAGAGTGAATATGGGTCCGTTGAATGTGGTTGTGTCCAAGAAATTAACCAAATTGTGATGACCTACGGATTTACATTTTATACAGCGATTATGCTTGTTAAGATGTACAAAAACATTACAAATTCCTCCTCCTCAAATATAAATAAATAAATAAATCAAGTTTTTAATTGCTTGGATGTCGTCTTGTGTATCAGTCTTAGTATAAAGGCTGTCCACATCAATTGTGAATAGAAAAGAGCGGACCTTGTGTGTAAAGTCCGGATCCTGGCATTGGACTCTGTTCTGCGCTGGTGTGTTTGGATTGTTGTTTGACTTACGGATGGGCTGCTGATACCGCCACGGTCGGTAGTTATTCCAGCCATTATTGCGGATGATGTACGGGCGCTGGTTAGATGATGAGCCGGCGGTCACACGCGGGCGTCCTCCGTCATACCAGCCGGTGCGCATCTGGCCGCGCGGCGCTGCTACAAAAGTCTTCGGGGACTGTTGGATGACCACGGCTGGACTGCTGGTCAGCTCTGGTCAATTGTGAATGTTTGTGAAAGACAACATTGTTTATTTTGACCACCGTATGTAGTTACTGTGAAAAATGTAACAAGTGTTCATCTTGTCTCATTTTGTGCTTGTCTCGCTCATATAGCGTCATTTTGCCAGGAAAATCAAAGGAAAGTCAATATTTAAGATTCATTTCTTTTTCTGTGTCAAACTGTCTTAGAATGACAATCCCACTTTAGAAACATCAATTGTGCCTGTTTTTGAAGGACAACATGATTTATTTTGACTTGGTTACTGTGAAAAATGCAACACGTCTCATTTTGTGCTTGTCTCGCTCGTACAGTTTGAGATTGACAGTGAAATCAGATGAATGTCACTATTTAAAACTCAGCTGTTGTTATGTGTCAAACTGTCTTCGAATGACAATTCCCCTCCCCACCCTCTGCTCTCCTCCTCGACACTTTCATTAAGGCCGTGTGGATATGCTGTTCCTGATTAATTAACCCAATCTCTCTCAGCTCTTCTTCTCTGGGCCGTGGACCATTTTGGTTTACACTCCAGGGTCAGGGCATGTACTGGATCCCAGTCAGGGGAGACAAATGCTGGAAAACATGCCGGTCAGTATTCTTTTGTTCTACAATATTGTATTTATGACATGCAATCTGTACATGTATTGTCAGGCTTGTTTCTCCCACATATCTTTTGCCACATTATTTACAAATCACCATATACACACATTTTTGAAAGAAATATTCCCCTGTCTGGCGCTTTTAAACCCCTCTTATTCGCGCAAGTCGTCCAGCAATCCTTGTCGTTCGAAATAATTCCAAAAATGGCCCTGGAGTGCCCTCTGCTGGATAAAGCCGAGAACAGCACTTTGGTGGCTTGTTTAAAATCCTCTGTCTGTGTGTATATTCTGTGGAACCGTGATAATTGTCATTTGAAATAAACTTTTGTGTCCAATTGGTTGTGTAGAGTGAATATGGGTCCGTTGAATGTGGTTGTGTCCAAGAAATTAACCAAATTGTGATGACTTATGGATTTACATTTTATACAGCGATTATGCTTGTTAAGATGTACAAAAACATTACAAATTCCTCCTCCTCAAATATAAATAAATAAATCAAGTTTTTAATTGCTTGGATGTCGTCTTGTGTATCAATCTTAGTATAAAGGCTGTCCACATCAATTGTGAATAGAAAAGAGCGGACCTTGTGTGTAAAGTCCGGATCCTGGCATTGGACTCTGTTCTGCGCTGGTGTGTTTGGATTGTTGTTTGACTTACGGATGGGCTGCTGATACCGCCACGGTCGGTAGTTATTCCAGCCTTTATTGCGGATGATGTACGGGCGCTGGTTAGATGATGAGCCGGCGGTCACACGCGGGCGTCCTCCGTCATACCAGCCGGTGCGCATCTGGCCGCGCGGCGCTGCTACAAAAGTCTTCGGGGACTGTTGGATAACCACGGCGGGACTGCTGGTCAGCTCTGGTCAATTGTGAATGTTTGTGAAAGACAACATTGTTTATTTTGACCACCGTATGTAGTTACTGTGAAAAATGTAACAAGTGTTCATCTTGTCTCATTTTGTGCTTGTCTCGCTCATATAGCGTCATTTTGCCAGGAAAATCAAAGGAAAGTCAATATTTAAGATTCATTTCTTTTTCTGTGTCAAACTGTCTTAGAATGACAATCCCACTTTAGAAACATCAATTGTGCATGTTTTTGAAGGACAACATGATTTATTTTGACTTGGTGTTGAGTTACTGTGAAAAATGCAACACGTCTCATTTTGTGCTTGTCTCGCTCGTACAGTTTGAGATTGACAGTGAAATCAGATGAATGTCACTATTTAAAACTCAGCTGTTGTTATGTGTGAAACTGTCTTCGAATGACATTTCCCCTCCCCACCCTCTGCTCTCCTCCTCCACACTTTCATTAAGGCCGTGTGGATATGCTGTTCCTGATTAATTAACCCAATCTCTCTCAGCTCTTCTTCTCTGGGCCGTGGACCATTTTGGTTTACACTCCAGGGTCAGGGCATGTACTGGATCCCAGTCAGGGGAGACAAATGCTGGAAAACATGCCGGTCAGTATTCTTTTGTTCTACAATATTGTATTTATGACATGCAATCTGTACATGTATTGTCAGGCTTGTTTCTCCCACATATCTTTTGCCACATTATTTACAAATCACCATATACACACATTTTTGAAAGAAATATTCCCCTGTCTGGCGCTTTTAAACCCCTCTTATTCGCGCAAGTCGTCTAGCAATCCTTGTCGTTCGAAATGATTCCAAAAATGGCCCTGGAGTGCCCTCTGCTGGATAAAGCCGAGAACAGCACTTTGGTGGCTTGTTTAAAATCCTCTGTCTGTGTGTATATTCTGTGGAACCGTGATAATTGTCATTTGAAATAAACTTTTGTGTCCAATTGGTTGTGTAGAGTGAATATGGGTCCGTTGAATGTGGTTGTGTCCAAGAAATTAACCAAATTGTGATGACCTACGGATTTACATTTTATACAGCGATTATGCTTGTTAAGATGTACAAAAACATTACAAATTCCTCCTCCTCAAATATAAATAGATAAATAAATAAATCAAGTTTTTAATTGCTTGGATGTCGTCTTGTGTATCAATCTTAGTATAAAGGCTGTCCACATCAATTGTGAATAGAAAAGAGCGGACCTTGTGTGTAAAGTCCGGATCCTGGCATTGGACTCTGTTCTGCGCTGGTGTGTTTGGATTGTTGTTTGACTTACGGATGGGCTGCTGATACCGCCACGGTCGGTAGTTATTCCAGCCATTATTGCGGATGATGTACGGGCGCTGGTTAGATGATGAGCCGGCGGTCACACGCGGGCGTCCTCCGTCATACCAGCCGGTGCGCATCTGGCCGCGCGGCGCTGCTACAAAAGTCTTCGGGGACTGTTGGATAACCACGGCGGGACTGCTGGTCAGCTCTGGTCAATTGTGAATGTTTGTGAAAGACAACATTGTTTATTTTGACCACCGTATGTAGTTACTGTGAAAAATGTAACAAGTGTTCATCTTGTCTCATTTTGTGCTTGTCTCGCTCATATAGCGTCATTTTGCCAGGAAAATCAAAGGAAAGTCAATATTTAAGATTCATTTCTTTTTCTGTGTCAAACTGTCTTAGAATGACAATCCCACTTTAGAAACATCAATTGTGCATGTTTTTGAAGGACAACGTGATTTATTTTGACTTGGTTACTGTGAAAAATGCAACACGTCTCATTTTGTGCTTGTCTCGCTCGTACAGTTTGAGATTGACAGTGAAATCAGATGAATGTCACTATTAAAAACTCAGCTGTTGTTATGTGTCAAACTGTCTTCGAATGACATTTCCCCTCCCCACCCTCTGCTCTCCTCCTCCACACTTTCATTAAGGCCGTGTGGATATGCTGTTCCTGATTAATTAACCCAATCTCTCTCAGCTCTTCTTCTCTGGGCCGTGGACCATTTTGGTTTACACTCCAGGGTCAGGGCATGTACTGGATCCCAGTCAGGGGAGACAAATGCTGGAAAACATGCCGGTCAGTATTCTTTTGTTCTACAATATTGTATTTATGACATGCAATCTGTACATGTATTGTCAGGCTTGTTTCTCCCACATATCTTTTGCCACATTATTTACAAATCACCATATACACACATTTTTGAAAGAAATATTCCCCTGTCTGGCGCTTTTAAACCCCTCTTATTCGCGCAAGTCGTCTAGCAATCCTTGTCGTTCGAAATGATTCCAAAAATGGCCCTGGAGTGCCCTCTGCTGGATAAAGCTGAGAACAGCACTTTGGTGGCTTGTTTAAAATCCTCTGTCTGTGTGTATATTCTGTGGAACCGTGATAATTGTCATTTGAAATAAACTTTTGTGTCCAATTGGTTGTGTAGAGTGAATATGGGTCCGTTGAATGTGGTTGTGTCCAAGAAATTAACTAAATTGTGATGACCTACGGATTTACATTTTATACAGCGATTATGCTTGTTAAGATGTACAAAAACATTACAAATTCCTCCTCCTCAAATATAAATAGATAAATAAATAAATCAAGTTTTTAATTGCTTGGATGTCGTCTTGTGTATCAATCTTAGTATAAAGGCTGTCCACATCAATTGTGAATAGAAAAGAGCGGACCTTGTGTGTAAAGTCCGGATCCTGGCATTGGACTCTGTTCTGCGCTGGTGTGTTTGGATTGTTGTTTGACTTACGGATGGGCTGCTGATACCGCCACGGTCGGTAGTTATTCCAGCCATTATTGCGGATGATGTACGGGCGCTGGTTAGATGATGAGCCGGCGGTCACACGCGGGCGTCCTCCGTCATACCAGCCGGTGCGCATCTGGCCGCGCGGCGCTGCTACAAAAGTCTTCGGGGACTGTTGGATGACCACGGCTGGACTGCTGGTCAGCTCTGGTCAATTGTGAATGTTTGTGAAAGACAACATTGTTTATTTTGACCACCGTATGTAGTTACTGTGAAAAATGTAACAAGTGTTCATCTTGTCTCATTTTGTGCTTGTCTCGCTCATATAGCGTCATTTTGCCAGGAAAATCAAAGGAAAGTCAATATTTAAGATTCATTTCTTTTTCTGTGTCAAACTGTCTTAGAATGACAATCCCACTTTAGAAACATCAATTGTGCCTGTTTTTGAAGGACAACATGATTTATTTTGACTTGGTTACTGTGAAAAATGCAACACGTCTCATTTTGTGCTTGTCTCGCTCGTACAGTTTGAGATTGACAGTGAAATCAGATGAATGTCACTATTTAAAACTCAGCTGTTGTTATGTGTCAAACTGTCTTCGAATGACAATTCCCCTCCCCACCCTCTGCTCTCCTCCTCGACACTTTCATTAAGGCCGTGTGGATATGCTGTTCCTGATTAATTAACCCAATCTCTCTCAGCTCTTCTTCTCTGGGCCGTGGACCATTTTGGTTTACACTCCAGGGTCAGGGCATGTACTGGATCCCAGTCAGGGGAGACAAATGCTGGAAAACATGCCGGTCAGTATTCTTTTGTTCTACAATATTGTATTTATGACATGCAATCTGTACATGTATTGTCAGGCTTGTTTCTCCCACATATCTTTTGCCACATTATTTACAAATCACCATATACACACATTTTTGAAAGAAATATTCCCCTGTCTGGCGCTTTTAAACCCCTCTTATTCGCGCAAGTCGTCCAGCAATCCTTGTCGTTCGAAATAATTCCAAAAATGGCCCTGGAGTGCCCTCTGCTGGATAAAGCCGAGAACAGCACTTTGGTGGCTTGTTTAAAATCCTCTGTCTGTGTGTATATTCTGTGGAACCGTGATAATTGTCATTTGAAATAAACTTTTGTGTCCAATTGGTTGTGTAGAGTGAATATGGGTCCGTTGAATGTGGTTGTGTCCAAGAAATTAACCAAATTGTGATGACCTACGGATTTACATTTTATACAGCGATTATGCTTGTTAAGATGTACAAAAACATTACAAATTCCTCCTCCTCAAATATAAATAAATAAATAAATCAAGTTTTTAATTGCTTGGATGTCGTCTTGTGTATCAGTCTTAGTATAAAGGCTGTCCACATCAATTGTGAATAGAAAAGAGCGGACCTTGTGTGTAAAGTCCGGATCCTGGCATTGGACTCTGTTCTGCGCTGGTGTGTTTGGATTGTTGTTTGACTTACGGATGGGCTGCTGATACCGCCACGGTCGGTAGTTATTCCAGCCATTATTGCGGATGATGTACGGGCGCTGGTTAGATGATGAGCCGGCGGTCACACGCGGGCGTCCTCCGTCATACCAGCCGGTGCGCATCTGGCCGCGCGGCGCTGCTACAAAAGTCTTCGGGGACTGTTGGATGACCACGGCTGGACTGCTGGTCAGCTCTGGTCAATTGTGAATGTTTGTGAAAGACAACATTGTTTATTTTGACCACCGTATGTAGTTACTGTGAAAAATGTAACAAGTGTTCATCTTGTCTCATTTTGTGCTTGTCTCGCTCATATAGCGTCATTTTGCCAGGAAAATCAAAGGAAAGTCAATATTTAAGATTCATTTCTTTTTCTGTGTCAAACTGTCTTAGAATGACAATCCCACTTTAGAAACATCAATTGTGCATGTTTTTGAAGGACAACGTGATTTATTTTGACTTGGTGTTGAGTTACTGTGAAAAATGCAACACGTCTCATTTTGTGCTTGTCTCGCTCGTACAGTTTGAGATTGACAGTGAAATCAGATGAATGTCACTATTTAAAACTCAGCTGTTGTTATGTGTCAAACTGTCTTCGAATGACAATTCCCCTCCCCACCCTCTGCTCTCCTCCTCGACACTTTCATTAAGGCCGTGTGGATATGCTGTTCCTGATTAATTAACCCAATCTCTCTCAGCTCTTCTTCTCTGGGCCGTGGACCATTTTGGTTTACACTCCAGGGTCAGGGCATGTACTGGATCCCAGTCAGGGGAGACAAATGCTGGAAAACATGCCGGTCAGTATTCTTTTGTTCTACAATATTGTATTTATGACATGCAATCTGTACATGTATTGTCAGGCTTGTTTCTCCCACATATCTTTTGCCACATTATTTACAAATCACCATATACACACATTTTTGAAAGAAATATTCCCCTGTCTGGCGCTTTTAAACCCCTCTTATTCGCGCAAGTCGTCCAGCAATCCTTGTCGTTCGAAATAATTCCAAAAATGGCCCTGGAGTGCCCTCTGCTGGATAAAGCCGAGAACAGCACTTTGGTGGCTTGTTTAAAATCCTCTGTCTGTGTGTATATTCTGTGGAACCGTGATAATTGTCATTTGAAATAAACTTTTGTGTCCAATTGGTTGTGTAGAGTGAATATGGGTCCGTTGAATGTGGTTGTGTCCAAGAAATTAACCAAATTGTGATGACCTACGGATTTACATTTTATACAGCGATTATGCTTGTTAAGATGTACAAAAACATTACAAATTCCTCCTCCTCAAATATAAATAAATAAATAAATCAAGTTTTTAATTGCTTGGATGTCGTCTTGTGTATCAGCCTTAGTATAAAGGCTGTCCACATCAATTGTGAATAGAAAAGGGCGGACCTTGTGTGTAAAGTCCGGATCCTGGCATTGGACTCTGTTCTGCGCTGGTGTGTTTGGATTGTTGTTTGACTTACGGATGGGCTGCTGATACCGCTACGGTCGGTAGTTATTCCAGCCATTATTGCGGATGATGTACGGGCGCTGGTTAGATGATGAGCCGGCGGTCACACGCGGGCGTCCTCCGTCATACCAGCCGGTGCGCATCTGGCCGCGCGGCGCTGCTACAAAAGTCTTCGGGGACTGTTGGATGACCACGGCTGGACTGCTGGTCAGCTCTGGTCAATTGTGAATGTTTGTGAAAGACAACATTGTTTATTTTGACCACCGTATGTAGTTACTGTGAAAAATGTAACAAGTGTTCATCTTGTCTCATGTTGTGCTTGTCTCGCTCATATAGCGTCATTTTGCCAGGAAAATCAAAGGAAAGTCAATATTTAAGATTCATTTCTTTTTCTGTGTCAAACTGTCTTAGAATGACAATCCCACTTTAGAAACATCAATTGTGCATGTTTTTGAAGGACAACATGATTTATTTTGACTTGGTGTTGAGTTACTGTGAAAAATGCAACACGTCTCATTTTGTGCTTGTCTCGCTCGTACAGTTTGAGATTGACAGTGAAATCAGATGAATGTCACTATTTAAAACTCAGCTGTTGTTATGTGTCAAACTGTCTTCGAATGACAATTCCCCTCCCCAGGGCCGTGGACCATTTTGGTTTACACTCCAGGGTCAGGGCATGTACTGGATCCCAGTCAGGGGAGACAAATGCTGGAAAACATGCCGGTCAGTATTCTTTTGTTCTACAATATTGTATTTATGACATGCAATCTGTACATGTATTGTCAGGCTTGTTTCTCCCACATATCTTTTGCCACATTATTTACAAATCACCATATACACACATTTTTGAAAGAAATATTCCCCTGTCTGGCGCTTTTAAACCCCTCTTATTCGCGCAAGTCGTCTAGCAATCCTTGTCGTTCGAAATGATTCCAAAAATGGCCCTGGAGTGCCCTCTGCTGGATAAAGCTGAGAACAGCACTTTGGTGGCTTGTTTAAAATCCTCTGTCTGTGTGTATATTCTGTGGAACCGTGATAATTGTCATTTGAAATAAACTTTTGTGTCCAATTGGTTGTGTAGAGTGAATATGGGTCCGTTGAATGTGGTTGTGTCCAAGAAATTAACCAAATTGTGATGACCTACGGATTTACATTTTATACAGCGATTATGCTTGTTAAGATGTACAAAAACATTACAAATTCCTCCTCCTCAAATATAAATAGATAAATAAATAAATCAAGTTTTTAATTGCTTGGATGTCGTCTTGTGTATCAATCTTAGTATAAAGGCTGTCCACATCAATTGTGAATAGAAAAGAGCGGACCTTGTGTGTAAAGTCCGGATCCTGGCATTGGACTCTGTTCTGCGCTGGTGTGTTTGGATTGTTGTTTGACTTACGGATGGGCTGCTGATACCGCCACGGTCGGTAGTTATTCCAGCCATTATTGCGGATGATGTACGGGCGCTGGTTAGATGATGAGCCGGCGGTCACACGCGGGCGTCCTCCGTCATACCAGCCGGTGCGCATCTGGCCGCGCGGCGCTGCTACAAAAGTCTTCGGGGACTGTTGGATGACCACGGCTGGACTGCTGGTCAGCTCTGGTCAATTGTGAATGTTTGTGAAAGACAACATTGTTTATTTTGACCACCGTATGTAGTTACTGTGAAAAATGTAACAAGTGTTCATCTTGTCTCATGTTGTGCTTGTCTCGCTCATATAGCGTAATTTTGCCAGGAAAATCAAAGGAAAGTCAATATTTAAGATTCATTTCTTTTTCTGTGTCAAACTGTCTTAGAATGACAATCCCACTTTAGAAACATCAATTGTGCATGTTTTTGAAGGACAACATGATTTATTTTGACTTGGTGTTGAGTTACTGTGAAAAATGCAACACGTCTCATTTTGTGCTTGTCTCGCTCGTACAGTTTGAGATTGACAGTGAAATCAGATGAATGTCACTATTTAAAACTCAGCTGTTGTTATGTGTCAAACTGTCTTCGAATGACAATTCCCCTCCCCAGGGCCGTGGACCATTTTGGTTTACACTCCAGGGTCAGGGCATGTACTGGATCCCAGTCAGGGGAGACAAATGCTGGAAAACATGCCGGTCAGTATTCTTTTGTTCTACAATATTGTATTTATGACATGCAATCTGTACATGTATTGTCAGGCTTGTTTCTCCCACATATCTTTTGCCACATTATTTACAAATCACCATATACACACATTTTTGAAAGAAATATTCCCCTGTCTGGCGCTTTTAAACCCCTCTTATTCGCGCAAGTCGTCTAGCAATCCTTGTCGTTCGAAATAATTCCAAAAATGGCCCTGGAGTGCCCTCTGCTGGATAAAGCCGAGAACAGCACTTTGGTGGCTTGTTTAAAATCCTCTGTCTGTGTGTATATTCTGTGGAACCGTGATAATTGTCATTTGAAATAAACTTTTGTGTCCAATTGGTTGTGTAGAGTGAATATGGGTCCGTTGAATGTGGTTGTGTCCAAGAAATTAACCAAATTGTGATGACTTATGGATTTACATTTTATACAGCGATTATGCTTGTTAAGATGTACAAAAACATTACAAATTCCTCCTCCTCAAATATAAATAAATAAATCAAGTTTTTAATTGCTTGGATGTCGTCTTGTGTATCAATCTTAGTATAAAGGCTGTCCACATCAATTGTGAATAGAAAAGAGCGGACCTTGTGTGTAAAGTCCGGATCCTGGCATTGGACTCTGTTCTGCGCTGGTGTGTTTGGATTGTTGTTTGACTTACGGATGGGCTGCTGATACCGCCACGGTCGGTAGTTATTCCAGCCTTTATTGCGGATGATGTACGGGCGCTGGTTAGATGATGAGCCGGCGGTCACACGCGGGCGTCCTCCGTCATACCAGCCGGTGCGCATCTGGCCGCGCGGCGCTGCTACAAAAGTCTTCGGGGACTGTTGGATAACCACGGCGGGACTGCTGGTCAGCTCTGGTCAATTGTGAATGTTTGTGAAAGACAACATTGTTTATTTTGACCACCGTATGTAGTTACTGTGAAAAATGTAACAAGTGTTCATCTTGTCTCATTTTGTGCTTGTCTCGCTCATATAGCGTCATTTTGCCAGGAAAATCAAAGGAAAGTCAATATTTAAGATTCATTTCTTTTTCTGTGTCAAACTGTCTTAGAATGACAATCCCACTTTAGAAACATCAATTGTGCATGTTTTTGAAGGACAACGTGATTTATTTTGACTTGGTTACTGTGAAAAATGCAACACGTCTCATTTTGTGCTTGTCTCGCTCGTACAGTTTGAGATTGACAGTGAAATCAGATGAATGTCACTATTTAAAACTCAGCTGTTGTTATGTGTCAAACTGTCTTCGAATGACATTTCCCCTCCCCACCCTCTGCTCTCCTCCTCCACACTTTCATTAAGGCCGTGTGGATATGCTGTTCCTGATTAATTAACCCAATCTCTCTCAGCTCTTCTTCTCTGGGCCGTGGACCATTTTGGTTTACACTCCAGGGTCAGGGCATGTACTGGATCCCAGTCAGGGGAGACAAATGCTGGAAAACATGCCGGTCAGTATTCTTTTGTTCTACAATATTGTATTTATGACATGCAATCTGTACATGTATTGTCAGGCTTGTTTCTCCCACATATCTTTTGCCACATTATTTACAAATCACCATATACACACATTTTTGAAAGAAATATTCCCCTGTCTGGCGCTTTTAAACCCCTCTTATTCGCGCAAGTCGTCTAGCAATCCTTGTCGTTCGAAATGATTCCAAAAATGGCCCTGGAGTGCCCTCTGCTGGATAAAGCTGAGAACAGCACTTTGGTGGCTTGTTTAAAATCCTCTGTCTGTGTGTATATTCTGTGGAACCGTGATAATTGTCATTTGAAATAAACTTTTGTGTCCAATTGGTTGTGTAGAGTGAATATGGGTCCGTTGAATGTGGTTGTGTCCAAGAAATTAACCAAATTGTGATGACCTACGGATTTACATTTTATACAGCGATTATGCTTGTTAAGATGTACAAAAACATTACAAATTCCTCCTCCTCAAATATAAATAGATAAATAAATAAATCAAGTTTTTAATTGCTTGGATGTCGTCTTGTGTATCAATCTTAGTATAAAGGCTGTCCACATCAATTGTGAATAGAAAAGAGCGGACCTTGTGTGTAAAGTCCGGATCCTGGCATTGGACTCTGTTCTGCGCTGGTGTGTTTGGATTGTTGTTTGACTTACGGATGGGCTGCTGATACCGCCACGGTCGGTAGTTATTCCATCCATTATTGCGGATGATGTACGGGCGCTGGTTAGATGATGAGCCGGCGGTCACACGCGGGCGTCCTCCGTCATACCAGCCGGTGCGCATCTGGCCGCGCGGCGCTGCTACAAAAGTCTTCGGGGACTGTTGGATGACCACGGCTGGACTGCTGGTCAGCTCTGGTCAATTGTGAATGTTTGTGAAAGACAACATTGTTTATTTTGACCACCGTATGTAGTTACTGTGAAAAATGTAACAAGTGTTCATCTTGTCTCATTTTGTGCTTGTCTCGCTCATATAGCGTCATTTTGCCAGGAAAATCAAAGGAAAGTCAATATTTAAGATTCATTTCTTTTTCTGTGTCAAACTGTCTTAGAATGACAATCCCACTTTAGAAACATCAATTGTGCCTGTTTTTGAAGGACAACATGATTTATTTTGACTTGGTTACTGTGAAAAATGCAACACGTCTCATTTTGTGCTTGTCTCGCTCGTACAGTTTGAGATTGACAGTGAAATCAGATGAATGTCACTATTTAAAACTCAGCTGTTGTTATGTGTCAAACTGTCTTCGAATGACAATTCCCCTCCCCACCCTCTGCTCTCCTCCTCGACACTTTCATTAAGGCCGTGTGGATATGCTGTTCCTGATTAATTAACCCAATCTCTCTCAGCTCTTCTTCTCTGGGCCGTGGACCATTTTGGTTTACACTCCAGGGTCAGGGCATGTACTGGATCCCAGTCAGGGGAGACAAATGCTGGAAAACATGCCGGTCAGTATTCTTTTGTTCTACAATATTGTATTTATGACATGCAATCTGTACATGTATTGTCAGGCTTGTTTCTCCCACATATCTTTTGCCACATTATTTACAAATCACCATATACACACATTTTTGAAAGAAATATTCCCCTGTCTGGCGCTTTTAAACCCCTCTTATTCGCGCAAGTCGTCTAGCAATCCTTGTCGTTCGAAATAATTCCAAAAATGGCCCTGGAGTGCCCTCTGCTGGATAAAGCCGAGAACAGCACTTTGGTGGCTTGTTTAAAATCCTCTGTCTGTGTGTATATTCTGTGGAACCGTGATAATTGTCATTTGAAATAAACTTTTGTGTCCAATTGGTTGTGTAGAGTGAATATGGGTCCGTTGAATGTGGTTGTGTCCAAGAAATTAACCAAATTGTGATGACTTATGGATTTACATTTTATACAGCGATTATGCTTGTTAAGATGTACAAAAACATTACAAATTCCTCCTCCTCAAATATAAATAAATAAATCAAGTTTTTAATTGCTTGGATGTCGTCTTGTGTATCAATCTTAGTATAAAGGCTGTCCACATCAATTGTGAATAGAAAAGAGCGGACCTTGTGTGTAAAGTCCGGATCCTGGCATTGGACTCTGTTCTGCGCTGGTGTGTTTGGATTGTTGTTTGACTTACGGATGGGCTGCTGATACCGCCACGGTCGGTAGTTATTCCAGCCTTTATTGCGGATGATGTACGGGCGCTGGTTAGATGATGAGCCGGCGGTCACACGCGGGCGTCCTCCGTCATACCAGCCGGTGCGCATCTGGCCGCGCGGCGCTGCTACAAAAGTCTTCGGGGACTGTTGGATAACCACGGCGGGACTGCTGGTCAGCTCTGGTCAATTGTGAATGTTTGTGAAAGACAACATTGTTTATTTTGACCACCGTATGTAGTTACTGTGAAAAATGTAACAAGTGTTCATCTTGTCTCATTTTGTGCTTGTCTCGCTCATATAGCGTCATTTTGCCAGGAAAATCAAAGGAAAGTCAATATTTAAGATTCATTTCTTTTTCTGTGTCAAACTGTCTTAGAATGACAATCCCACTTTAGAAACATCAATTGTGCATGTTTTTGAAGGACAACGTGATTTATTTTGACTTGGTTACTGTGAAAAATGCAACACGTCTCATTTTGTGCTTGTCTCGCTCGTACAGTTTGAGATTGACAGTGAAATCAGATGAATGTCACTATTTAAAACTCAGCTGTTGTTATGTGTCAAACTGTCTTCGAATGACATTTCCCCTCCCCACCCTCTGCTCTCCTCCTCCACACTTTCATTAAGGCCGTGTGGATATGCTGTTCCTGATTAATTAACCCAATCTCTCTCAGCTCTTCTTCTCTGGGCCGTGGACCATTTTGGTTTACACTCCAGGGTCAGGGCATGTACTGGATCCCAGTCAGGGGAGACAAATGCTGGAAAACATGCCGGTCAGTATTCTTTTGTTCTACAATATTGTATTTATGACATGCAATCTGTACATGTATTGTCAGGCTTGTTTCTCCCACATATCTTTTGCCACATTATTTACAAATCACCATATACACACATTTTTGAAAGAAATATTCCCCTGTCTGGCGCTTTTAAACCCCTCTTATTCGCGCAAGTCGTCTAGCAATCCTTGTCGTTCGAAATGATTCCAAAAATGGCCCTGGAGTGCCCTCTGCTGGATAAAGCTGAGAACAGCACTTTGGTGGCTTGTTTAAAATCCTCTGTCTGTGTGTATATTCTGTGGAACCGTGATAATTGTCATTTGAAATAAACTTTTGTGTCCAATTGGTTGTGTAGAGTGAATATGGGTCCGTTGAATGTGGTTGTGTCCAAGAAATTAACCAAATTGTGATGACCTACGGATTTACATTTTATACAGCGATTATGCTTGTTAAGATGTACAAAAACATTACAAATTCCTCCTCCTCAAATATAAATAGATAAATAAATAAATCAAGTTTTTAATTGCTTGGATGTCGTCTTGTGTATCAATCTTAGTATAAAGGCTGTCCACATCAATTGTGAATAGAAAAGAGCGGACCTTGTGTGTAAAGTCCGGATCCTGGCATTGGACTCTGTTCTGCGCTGGTGTGTTTGGATTGTTGTTTGACTTACGGATGGGCTGCTGATACCGCCACGGTCGGTAGTTATTCCAGCCATTATTGCGGATGATGTACGGGCGCTGGTTAGATGATGAGCCGGCGGTCACACGCGGGCGTCCTCCGTCATACCAGCCGGTGCGCATCTGGCCGCGCGGCGCTGCTACAAAAGTCTTCGGGGACTGTTGGATGACCACGGCTGGACTGCTGGTCAGCTCTGGTCAATTGTGAATGTTTGTGAAAGACAACATTGTTTATTTTGACCACCGTATGTAGTTACTGTGAAAAATGTAACAAGTGTTCATCTTGTCTCATTTTGTGCTTGTCTCGCTCATATAGCGTCATTTTGCCAGGAAAATCAAAGGAAAGTCAATATTTAAGATTCATTTCTTTTTCTGTGTCAAACTGTCTTAGAATGACAATCCCACTTTAGAAACATCAATTGTGCCTGTTTTTGAAGGACAACATGATTTATTTTGACTTGGTTACTGTGAAAAATGCAACACGTCTCATTTTGTGCTTGTCTCGCTCGTACAGTTTGAGATTGACAGTGAAATCAGATGAATGTCACTATTTAAAACTCAGCTGTTGTTATGTGTCAAACTGTCTTCGAATGACAATTCCCCTCCCCACCCTCTGCTCTCCTCCTCGACACTTTCATTAAGGCCGTGTGGATATGCTGTTCCTGATTAATTAACCCAATCTCTCTCAGCTCTTCTTCTCTGGGCCGTGGACCATTTTGGTTTACACTCCAGGGTCAGGGCATGTACTGGATCCCAGTCAGGGGAGACAAATGCTGGAAAACATGCCGGTCAGTATTCTTTTGTTCTACAATATTGTATTTATGACATGCAATCTGTACATGTATTGTCAGGCTTGTTTCTCCCACATATCTTTTGCCACATTATTTACAAATCACCATATACACACATTTTTGAAAGAAATATTCCCCTGTCTGGCGGTTTTAAACCCCTCTTATTCGCGCAAGTCGTCCAGCAATCCTTGTCGTTCGAAATAATTCCAAAAATGGCCCTGGAGTGCCCTCTGCTGGATAAAGCCGAGAACAGCACTTTGGTGGCTTGTTTAAAATCCTCTGTCTGTGTGTATATTCTGTGGAACCGTGATAATTGTCATTTGAAATAGACTTTTGTGTCCAATTGGTTGTGTAGAGTGAATATGGGTCCGTTGAATGTGGTTGTGTCCAAGAAATTAACCAAATTGTGATGACCTACGGATTTACATTTTATACAGCGATTATGCTTGTTAAGATGTACAAAAACATTACAAATTCCTCCTCCTCAAATATAAATAGATAAATAAATAAATCAAGTTTTTAATTGCTTGGATGTCGTCTTGTGTATCAATCTTAGTATAAAGGCTGTCCACATCAATTGTGAATAGAAAAGAGCGGACCTTGTGTGTAAAGTCCGGATCCTGGCATTGGACTCTGTTCTGCGCTGGTGTGTTTGGATTGTTGTTTGACTTACGGATGGGCTGCTGATACCGCCACGGTCGGTAGTTATTCCAGCCATTATTGCGGATGATGTACGGGCGCTGGTTAGATGATGAGCCGGCGGTCACACGCGGGCGTCCTCCGTCATACCAGCCGGTGCGCATCTGGCCGCGCGGCGCTGCTACAAAAGTCTTCGGGGACTGTTGGATGACCACGGCTGGACTGCTGGTCAGCTCTGGTCAATTGTGAATGTTTGTGAAAGACAACATTGTTTATTTTGACCACCGTATGTAGTTACTGTGAAAAATGTAACAAGTGTTCATCTTGTCTCATTTTGTGCTTGTCTCGCTCATATAGCGTCATTTTGCCAGGAAAATCAAAGGAAAGTCAATATTTAAGATTCATTTCTTTTTCTGTGTCAAACTGTCTTAGAATGACAATCCCACTTTAGAAACATCAATTGTGCATGTTTTTGAAGGACAACGTGATTTATTTTGACTTGGTGTTGAGTTACTGTGAAAAATGCAACACGTCTCATTTTGTGCTTGTCTCGCTCGTACAGTTTGAGATTGACAGTGAAATCAGATGAATGTCACTATTTAAAACTCAGCTGTTGTTATGTGTCAAACTGTCTTCGAATGACAATTCCCCTCCCCACCCTCTGCTCTCCTCCTCGACACTTTCATTAAGGCCGTGTGGATATGCTGTTCCTGATTAATTAACCCAATCTCTCTCAGCTCTTCTTCTCTGGGCCGTGGACCATTTTGGTTTACACTCCAGGGTCAGGGCATGTACTGGATCCCAGTCAGGGGAGACAAATGCTGGAAAACATGCCGGTCAGTATTCTTTTGTTCTACAATATTGTATTTATGACATGCAATCTGTACATGTATTGTCAGGCTTGTTTCTCCCACATATCTTTTGCCACATTATTTACAAATCACCATATACACACATTTTTGAAAGAAATATTCCCCTGTCTGGCGCTTTTAAACCCCTCTTATTCGCGCAAGTCGTCCAGCAATCCTTGTCGTTCGAAATAATTCCAAAAATGGCCCTGGAGTGCCCTCTGCTGGATAAAGCCGAGAACAGCACTTTGGTGGCTTGTTTAAAATCCTCTGTCTGTGTGTATATTCTGTGGAACCGTGATAATTGTCATTTGAAATAAACTTTTGTGTCCAATTGGTTGTGTAGAGTGAATATGGGTCCGTTGAATGTGGTTGTGTCCAAGAAATTAACCAAATTGTGATGACCTACGGATTTACATTTTATACAGCGATTATGCTTGTTAAGATGTACAAAAACATTACAAATTCCTCCTCCTCAAATATAAATAGATAAATAAATAAATCAAGTTTTTAATTGCTTGGATGTCGTCTTGTGTATCAATCTTAGTATAAAGGCTGTCCACATCAATTGTGAATAGAAAAGAGCGGACCTTGTGTGTAAAGTCCGGATCCTGGCATTGGACTCTGTTCTGCGCTGGTGTGTTTGGATTGTTGTTTGACTTACGGATGGGCTGCTGATACCGCCACGGTCGGTAGTTATTCCAGCCATTATTGCGGATGATGTACGGGCGCTGGTTAGATGATGAGCCGGCGGTCACACGCGGGCGTCCTCCGTCATACCAGCCGGTGCGCATCTGGCCGCGCGGCGCTGCTACAAAAGTCTTCGGGGACTGTTGGATGACCACGGCTGGACTGCTGGTCAGCTCTGGTCAATTGTGAATGTTTGTGAAAGACAACATTGTTTATTTTGACCACCGTATGTAGTTACTGTGAAAAATGTAACAAGTGTTCATCTTGTCTCATTTTGTGCTTGTCTCGCTCATATAGCGTCATTTTGCCAGGAAAATCAAAGGAAAGTCAATATTTAAGATTCATTTCTTTTTCTGTGTCAAACTGTCTTAGAATGACAATCCCACTTTAGAAACATCAATTGTGCATGTTTTTGAAGGACAACATGATTTATTTTGACTTGGTTACTGTGAAAAATGCAACACGTCTCATTTTGTGCTTGTCTCGCTCGTACAGTTTGAGATTGACAGTGAAATCAGATGAATGTCACTATTTAAAACTCAGCTGTTGTTATGTGTCAAACTGTCTTCGAATGACAATTCCCCTCCCCACCCTCTGCTCTCCTCCTCGACACTTTCATTAAGGCCGTGTGGATATGCTGTTCCTGATTAATTAACCCAATCTCTCTCAGCTCTTCTTCTCTGGGCCGTGGACCATTTTGGTTTACACTCCAGGGTCAGGGCATGTACTGGATCCCAGTCAGGGGAGACAAATGCTGGAAAACATGCCGGTCAGTATTCTTTTGTTCTACAATATTGTATTTATGACATGCAATCTGTACATGTATTGTCAGGCTTGTTTCTCCCACATATCTTTTGCCACATTATTTACAAATCACCATATACACACATTTTTGAAAGAAATATTCCCCTGTCTGGCGCTTTTAAACCCCTCTTATTCGCGCAAGTCGTCCAGCAATCCTTGTCGTTCGAAATAATTCCAAAAATGGCCCTGGAGTGCCCTCTGCTGGATAAAGCCGAGAACAGCACTTTGGTGGCTTGTTTAAAATCCTCTGTCTGTGTGTATATTCTGTGGAACCGTGATAATTGTCATTTGAAATAAACTTTTGTGTCCAATTGGTTGTGTAGAGTGAATATGGGTCCGTTGAATGTGGTTGTGTCCAAGAAATTAACCAAATTGTGATGACCTACGGATTTACATTTTATACAGCGATTATGCTTGTTAAGATGTACAAAAACATTACAAATTCCTCCTCCTCAAATATAAATAGATAAATAAATAAATCAAGTTTTTAATTGCTTGGATGTCGTCTTGTGTATCAATCTTAGTATAAAGGCTGTCCACATCAATTGTGAATAGAAAAGAGCGGACCTTGTGTGTAAAGTCCGGATCCTGGCATTGGACTCTGTTCTGCGCTGGTGTGTTTGGATTGTTGTTTGACTTACGGATGGGCTGCTGATACCGCCACGGTCGGTAGTTATTCCAGCCATTATTGCGGATGATGTACGGGCGCTGGTTAGATGATGAGCCGGCGGTCACACGCGGGCGTCCTCCGTCATACCAGCCGGTGCGCATCTGGCCGCGCGGCGCTGCTACAAAAGTCTTCGGGGACTGTTGGATGACCACGGCTGGACTGCTGGTCAGCTCTGGTCAATTGTGAATGTTTGTGAAAGACAACATTGTTTATTTTGACCACCGTATGTAGTTACTGTGAAAAATGTAACAAGTGTTCATCTTGTCTCATTTTGTGCTTGTCTCGCTCATATAGCGTCATTTTGCCAGGAAAATCAAAGGAAAGTCAATATTTAAGATTCATTTCTTTTTCTGTGTCAAACTGTCTTAGAATGACAATCCCACTTTAGAAACATCAATTGTGCATGTTTTTGAAGGACAACATGATTTATTTTGACTTGGTGTTGAGTTACTGTGAAAAATGCAACACGTCTCATTTTGTGCTTGTCTCGCTCGTACAGTTTGAGATTGACAGTGAAATCAGATGAATGTCACTATTTAAAACTCAGCTGTTGTTATGTGTCAAACTGTCTTCGAATGACAATTCCCCTCCCCAGGGCCGTGGACCATTTTGGTTTACACTCCAGGGTCAGGGCATGTACTGGATCCCAGTCAGGGGAGACAAATGCTGGAAAACATGCCGGTCAGTATTCTTTTGTTCTACAATATTGTATTTATGACATGCAATCTGTACATGTATTGTCAGGCTTGTTTCTCCCACATATCTTTTGCCACATTATTTACAAATCACCATATACACACATTTTTGAAAGAAATATTCCCCTGTCTGGCGCTTTTAAACCCCTCTTATTCGCGCAAGTCGTCTAGCAATCCTTGTCGTTCGAAATGATTCCAAAAATGGCCCTGGAGTGCCCTCTGCTGGATAAAGCCGAGAACAGCACTTTGGTGGCTTGTTTAAAATCCTCTGTCTGTGTGTATATTCTGTGGAACCGTGATAATTGTCATTTGAAATAAACTTTTGTGTCCAATTGGTTGTGTAGAGTGAATATGGGTCCGTTGAATGTGGTTGTGTCCAAGAAATTAACCAAATTGTGATGACCTACGGATTTACATTTTATACAGCGATTATGCTTGTTAAGATGTACAAAAACATTACAAATTCCTCCTCCTCAAATATAAATAAATAAATCAAGTTTTTAATTGCTTGGATGTCGTCTTGTGTATCAATCTTAGTATAAAGGCTGTCCACATCAATTGTGAATAGAAAAGAGCGGACCTTGTGTGTAAAGTCCGGATCCTGGCATTGGACTCTGTTCTGCGCTGGTGTGTTTGGATTGTTGTTTGACTTACGGATGGGCTGCTGATACCGCCACGGTCGGTAGTTATTCCAGCCATTATTGCGGATGATGTACGGGCGCTGGTTAGATGATGAGCCGGCGGTCACACGCGGGCATCCTCCGTCATACCAGCCGGTGCGCATCTGGCCGCGCGGCGCTGCTACAAAAGTCTTCGGGGACTGTTGGATGACCACGGCTGGACTGCTGGTCAGCTCTGGTCAATTGTGAATGTTTGTGAAAGACAACATTGTTTATTTTGACCACCGTATGTAGTTACTGTGAAAAATGTAACAAGTGTTCATCTTGTCTCATTTTGTGCTTGTCTCGCTCATATAGCGTCATTTTGCCAGGAAAATCAAAGGAAAGTCAATATTTAAGATTCATTTCTTTTTCTGTGTCAAACTGTCTTAGAATGACAATCCCACTTTAGAAACATCAATTGTGCATGTTTTTGAAGGACAACATGATTTATTTTGACTTGGTGTTGAGTTACTGTGAAAAATGCAACACGTCTCATTTTGTGCTTGTCTCGCTCGTACAGTTTGAGATTGACAGTGAAATCAGATGAATGTCACTATTTAAAACTCAGCTGTTGTTATGTGTCAAACTGTCTTCGAATGACAATTCCCCTCCCCAGGGCCGTGGACCATTTTGGTTTACACTCCAGGGTCAGGGCATGTACTGGATCCCAGTCAGGGGAGACAAATGCTGGAAAACATGCCGGTCAGTATTCTTTTGTTCTACAATATTGTATTTATGACATGCAATCTGTACATGTATTGTCAGGCTTGTTTCTCCCACATATCTTTTGCCACATTATTTACAAATCACCATATACACACATTTTTGAAAGAAATATTCCCCTGTCTGGCGCTTTTAAACCCCTCTTATTCGCGCAAGTCGTCTAGCAATCCTTGTCGTTCGAAATGATTCCAAAAATGGCCCTGGAGTGCCCTCTGCTGGATAAAGCCGAGAACAGCACTTTGGTGGCTTGTTTAAAATCCTCTGTCTGTGTGTATATTCTGTGGAACCGTGATAATTGTCATTTGAAATAAACTTTTGTGTCCAATTGGTTGTGTAGAGTGAATATGGGTCCGTTGAATGTGGTTGTGTCCAAGAAATTAACCAAATTGTGATGACCTACGGATTTACATTTTATACAGCGATTATGCTTGTTAAGATGTACAAAAACATTACAAATTCCTCCTCCTCAAATATAAATAAATAAATCAAGTTTTTAATTGCTTGGATGTCGTCTTGTGTATCAATCTTAGTATAAAGGCTGTCCACATCAATTGTGAATAGAAAAGAGCGGACCTTGTGTGTAAAGTCCGGATCCTGGCATTGGACTCTGTTCTGCGCTGGTGTGTTTGGATTGTTGTTTGACTTACGGATGGGCTGCTGATACCGCCACGGTCGGTAGTTATTCCAGCCTTTATTGCGGATGATGTACGGGCGCTGGTTAGATGATGAGCCGGCGGTCACACGCGGGCGTCCTCCGTCATACCAGCCGGTGCGCATCTGGCCGCGCGGCGCTGCTACAAAAGTCTTCGGGGACTGTTGGATAACCACGGCGGGACTGCTGGTCAGCTCTGGTCAATTGTGAATGTTTGTGAAAGACAACATTGTTTATTTTGACCACCGTATGTAGTTACTGTGAAAAATGTAACAAGTGTTCATCTTGTCTCATTTTGTGCTTGTCTCGCTCATATAGCGTCATTTTGCCAGGAAAATCAAAGGAAAGTCAATATTTAAGATTCATTTCTTTTTCTGTGTCAAACTGTCTTAGAATGACAATCCCACTTTAGAAACATCAATTGTGCATGTTTTTGAAGGACAACGTGATTTATTTTGACTTGGTTACTGTGAAAAATGCAACACGTCTCATTTTGTGCTTGTCTCGCTCGTACAGTTTGAGATTGACAGTGAAATCAGATGAATGTCACTATTTAAAACTCAGCTGTTGTTATGTGTCAAACTGTCTTCGAATGACATTTCCCCTCCCCACCCTCTGCTCTCCTCCTCCACACTTTCATTAAGGCCGTGTGGATATGCTGTTCCTGATTAATTAACCCAATCTCTCTCAGCTCTTCTTCTCTGGGCCGTGGACCATTTTGGTTTACACTCCAGGGTCAGGGCATGTACTGGATCCCAGTCAGGGGAGACAAATGCTGGAAAACATGCCGGTCAGTAATCTTTTGTTCTACAATATTGTATTTATGACATGCAATCTGTACATGTATTGTCAGGCTTGTTTCTCCCACATATCTTTTGCCACATTATTTACAAATCACCATATACACACATTTTTGAAAGAAATATTCCCCTGTCTGGCGCTTTTAAACCCCTCTTATTCGCGCAAGTCGTCTAGCAATCCTTGTCGTTCGAAATGATTCCAAAAATGGCCCTGGAGTGCCCTCTGCTGGATATAGCCGAGAACAGCACTTTGGTGGCTTGTTTAAAATCCTCTGTCTGTGTGTATATTCTGTGGAACCGTGATAATTGTCATTTGAAATAAACTTTTGTGTCCAATTGGTTGTGTAGAGTGAATATGGGTCCGTTGAATGTGGTTGTGTCCAAGAAATTAACCAAATTGTGATGACCTACGGATTTACATTTTATACAGCGATTATGCTTGTTAAGATGTACAAAAACATTACAAATTCCTCCTCCTCAAATATAAATAGATAAATAAATAAATCAAGTTTTTAATTGCTTGGATGTCGTCTTGTGTATCAATCTTAGTATAAAGGCTGTCCACATCAATTGTGAATAGAAAAGAGCGGACCTTGTGTGTAAAGTCCGGATCCTGGCATTGGACTCTGTTCTGCGCTGGTGTGTTTGGATTGTTGTTTGACTTACGGATGGGCTGCTGATACCGCCACGGTCGGTAGTTATTCCAGCCTTTATTGCGGATGATGTACGGGCGCTGGTTAGATGATGAGCCGGCGGTCACACGCGGGCGTCCTCCGTCATACCAGCCGGTGCGCATCTGGCCGCGCGGCGCTGCTACAAAAGTCTTCGGGGACTGTTGGATAACCACGGCGGGACTGCTGGTCAGCTCTGGTCAATTGTGAATGTTTGTGAAAGACAACATTGTTTATTTTGACCACCGTATGTAGTTACTGTGAAAAATGTAACAAGTGTTCATCTTGTCTCATTTTGTGCTTGTCTCGCTCATATAGCGTCATTTTGCCAGGAAAATCAAAGGAAAGTCAATATTTAAGATTCATTTCTTTTTCTGTGTCAAACTGTCTTAGAATGACAATCCCACTTTAGAAACATCAATTGTGCATGTTTTTGAAGGACAACATGATTTATTTTGACTTGGTGTTGAGTTACTGTGAAAAATGCAACACGTCTCATTTTGTGCTTGTCTCGCTCGTACAGTTTGAGATTGACAGTGAAATCAGATGAATGTCACTATTTAAAACTCAGCTGTTGTTATGTGTGAAACTGTCTTCGAATGACAATTCCCCTCCCCAGGGCCGTGGACCATTTTGGTTTACACTCCAGGGTCAGGGCATGTACTGGATCCCAGTCAGGGGAGACAAATGCTGGAAAACATGCCGGTCAGTATTCTTTTGTTCTACAATATTGTATTTATGACATGCAATCTGTACATGTATTGTCAGGCTTGTTTCTCCCACATATCTTTTGCCACATTATTTACAAATCACCATATACACACATTTTTGAAAGAAATATTCCCCTGTCTGGCGCTTTTAAACCCCTCTTATTCGCGCAAGTCGTCTAGCAATCCTTGTCGTTCGAAATGATTCCAAAAATGGCCCTGGAGTGCCCTCTGCTGGATAAAGCCGAGAACAGCACTTTGGTGGCTTGTTTAAAATCCTCTGTCTGTGTGTATATTCTGTGGAACCGTGATAATTGTCATTTGAAATAAACTTTTGTGTCCAATTGGTTGTGTAGAGTGAATATGGGTCCGTTGAATGTGGTTGTGTCCAAGAAATTAACCAAATTGTGATGACCTACGGATTTACATTTTATACAGCGATTATGCTTGTTAAGATGTACAAAAACATTACAAATTCCTCCTCCTCAAATATAAATAGATAAATAAATAAATCAAGTTTTTAATTGCTTGGATGTCGTCTTGTGTATCAATCTTAGTATAAAGGCTGTCCACATCAATTGTGAATAGAAAAGAGCGGACCTTGTGTGTAAAGTCCGGATCCTGGCATTGGACTCTGTTCTGCGCTGGTGTGTTTGGATTGTTGTTTGACTTACGGATGGGCTGCTGATACCGCCACGGTCGGTAGTTATTCCAGCCTTTATTGCGGATGATGTACGGGCGCTGGTTAGATGATGAGCCGGCGGTCACACGCGGGCGTCCTCCGTCATACCAGCCAGTGCGCATCTGGCCGCGCGGCGCTGCTACAAAAGTCTTCGGGGACTGTTGGATAACCACGGCGGGACTGCTGGTCAGCTCTGGTCAATTGTGAATGTTTGTGAAAGACAACATTGTTTATTTTGACCACCGTATGTAGTTACTGTGAAAAATGTAACAAGTGTTCATCTTGTCTCATTTTGTGCTTGTCTCGCTCATATAGCGTCATTTTGCCAGGAAAATCAAAGGAAAGTCAATATTTAAGATTCATTTCTTTTTCTGTGTCAAACTGTCTTAGAATGACAATCCCACTTTAGAAACATCAATTGTGCATGTTTTTGAAGGACAACATGATTTATTTTGACTTGGTGTTGAGTTACTGTGAAAAATGCAACACGTCTCATTTTGTGCTTGTCTCGCTCGTACAGTTTGAGATTGACAGTGAAATCAGATGAATGTCACTATTTAAAACTCAGCTGTTGTTATGTGTGAAACTGTCTTCGAATGACAATTCCCCTCCCCAGGGCCGTGGACCATTTTGGTTTACACTCCAGGGTCAGGGCATGTACTGGATCCCAGTCAGGGGAGACAAATGCTGGAAAACATGCCGGTCAGTATTCTTTTGTTCTACAATATTGTATTTATGACATGCAATCTGTACATGTATTGTCAGGCTTGTTTCTCCCACATATCTTTTGCCACATTATTTACAAATCACCATATACACACATTTTTGAAAGAAATATTCCCCTGTCTGGCGCTTTTAAACCCCTCTTATTCGCGCAAGTCGTCTAGCAATCCTTGTCGTTCGAAATGATTCCAAAAATGGCCCTGGAGTGCCCTCTGCTGGATAAAGCCGAGAACAGCACTTTGGTGGCTTGTTTAAAATCCTCTGTCTGTGTGTATATTCTGTGGAACCGTGATAATTGTCATTTGAAATAAACTTTTGTGTCCAATTGGTTGTGTAGAGTGAATATGGGTCCGTTGAATGTGGTTGTGTCCAAGAAATTAACCAAATTGTGATGACCTACGGATTTACATTTTATACAGCGATTATGCTTGTTAAGATGTACAAAAACATTACAAATTCCTCCTCCTCAAATATAAATAGATAAATAAATAAATCAAGTTTTTAATTGCTTGGATGTCGTCTTGTGTATCAATCTTAGTATAAAGGCTGTCCACATCAATTGTGAATAGAAAAGAGCGGACCTTGTGTGTAAAGTCCGGATCCTGGCATTGGACTCTGTTCTGCGCTGGTGTGTTTGGATTGTTGTTTGACTTACGGATGGGCTGCTGATACCGCCACGGTCGGTAGTTATTCCAGCCTTTATTGCGGATGATGTACGGGCGCTGGTTAGATGATGAGCCGGCGGTCACACGCGGGCGTCCTCCGTCATACCAGCCGGTGCGCATCTGGCCGCGCGGCGCTGCTACAAAAGTCTTCGGGGACTGTTGGATAACCACGGCGGGACTGCTGGTCAGCTCTGGTCAATTGTGAATGTTTGTGAAAGACAACATTGTTTATTTTGACCACCGTATGTAGTTACTGTGAAAAATGTAACAAGTGTTCATCTTGTCTCATTTTGTGCTTGTCTCGCTCATATAGCGTCATTTTGCCAGGAAAATCAAAGGAAAGTCAATATTTAAGATTCATTTCTTTTTCTGTGTCAAACTGTCTTAGAATGACAATCCCACTTTAGAAACATCAATTGTGCATGTTTTTGAAGGACAACATGATTTATTTTGACTTGGTGTTGAGTTACTGTGAAAAATGCAACACGTCTCATTTTGTGCTTGTCTCGCTCGTACAGTTTGAGATTGACAGTGAAATCAGATGAATGTCACTATTTAAAACTCAGCTGTTGTTATGTGTCAAACTGTCTTCGAATGACAATTCCCCTCCCCAGGGCCGTGGACCATTTTGGTTTACACTCCAGGGTCAGGGCATGTACTGGATCCCAGTCAGGGGAGACAAATGCTGGAAAACATGCCGGTCAGTATTCTTTTGTTCTACAATATTGTATTTATGACATGCAATCTGTACATGTATTGTCAGGCTTGTTTCTCCCACATATCTTTTGCCACATTATTTACAAATCACCATATACACACATTTTTGAAAGAAATATTCCCCTGTCTGGCGCTTTTAAACCCCTCTTATTCGCGCAAGTCGTCTAGCAATCCTTGTCGTTCGAAATGATTCCAAAAATGGCCCTGGAGTGCCCTCTGCTGGATAAAGCCGAGAACAGCACTTTGGTGGCTTGTTTAAAATCCTCTGTCTGTGTGTATATTCTGTGGAACCGTGATAATTGTCATTTGAAATAAACTTTTGTGTCCAATTGGTTGTGTAGAGTGAATATGGGTCCGTTGAATGTGGTTGTGTCCAAGAAATTAACCAAATTGTGATGACCTACGGATTTACATTTTATACAGCGATTATGCTTGTTAAGATGTACAAAAACATTACAAATTCCTCCTCCTCAAATATAAATAGATAAATAAATAAATCAAGTTTTTAATTGCTTGGATGTCGTCTTGTGTATCAATCTTGGTATAAAGGCTGTCCACATCAATTGTGAATAGAAAAGAGCGGACCTTGTGTGTAAAGTCCGGATCCTGGCATTGGACTCTGTTCTGCGCTGGTGTGTTTGGATTGTTGTTTGACTTACGGATGGGCTGCTGATACCGCCACGGTCGGTAGTTATTCCAGCCTTTATTGCGGATGATGTACGGACGCTGGTTAGATGATGAGCCGGCGGTCACACGCGGGCGTCCTCCGTCATACCAGCCGATGCGCATCTGGCCGCGCGGCGCTGCTACAAAAGTCTTCGGGGACTGTTGGATAACCACGGCGGGACTGCTGGTCAGCTCTGGTCAATTGTGAATGTTTGTGAAAGACAACATTGTTTATTTTGACCACCGTATGTAGTTACTGTGAAAAATGTAACAAGTGTTCATCTTGTCTCATTTTGTGCTTGTCTCGCTCATATAGCGTCATTTTGCCAGGAAAATCAAAGGAAAGTCAATATTTAAGATTCATTTCTTTTTCTGTGTCAAACTGTCTTAGAATGACAATCCCACTTTAGAAACATCAATTGTGCATGTTTTTGAAGGACAACATGATTTATTTTGACTTGGTGTTGAGTTACTGTGAAAAATGCAACACGTCTCATTTTGTGCTTGTCTCGCTCGTACAGTTTGAGATTGACAGTGAAATCAGATGAATGTCACTATTTAAAACTCAGCTGTTGTTATGTGTGAAACTGTCTTCGAATGACAATTCCCCTCCCCAGGGCCGTGGACCATTTTGGTTTACACTCCAGGGTCAGGGCATGTACTGGATCCCAGTCAGGGGAGACAAATGCTGGAAAACATGCCGGTCAGTATTCTTTTGTTCTACAATATTGTATTTATGACATGCAATCTGTACATGTATTGTCAGGCTTGTTTCTCCCACATATCTTTTGCCACATTATTTACAAATCACCATATACACACATTTTTGAAAGAAATATTCCCCTGTCTGGCGGTTTTAAACCCCTCTTATTCGCGCAAGTCGTCTAGCAATCCTTGTCGTTCGAAATGATTCCAAAAATGGCCCTGGAGTGCCCTCTGCTGGATAAAGCCGAGAACAGCACTTTGGTGGCTTGTTTAAAATCCTCTGTCTGTGTGTATATTCTGTGGAACCGTGATAATTGTCATTTGAAATAAACTTTTGTGTCCAATTGGTTGTGTAGAGTGAATATGGGTCCGTTGAATGTGGTTGTGTCCAAGAAATTAACCAAATTGTGATGACCTACGGATTTACATTTTATACAGCGATTATGCTTGTTAAGATGTACAAAAACATTACAAATTCCTCCTCCTCAAATATAAATAGATAAATAAATAAATCAAGTTTTTAATTGCTTGGATGTCGTCTTGTGTATCAATCTTAGTATAAAGGCTGTCCACATCAATTGTGAATAGAAAAGAGCGGACCTTGTGTGTAAAGTCCGGATCCTGGCATTGGACTCTGTTCTGCGCTGGTGTGTTTGGATTGTTGTTTGACTTACGGATGGGCTGCTGATACCGCCACGGTCGGTAGTTATTCCAGCCTTTATTGCGGATGATGTACGGGCGCTGGTTAGATGATGAGCCGGCGGTCACACGCGGGCGTCCTCCGTCATACCAGCCGGTGCGCATCTGGCCGCGCGGCGCTGCTACAAAAGTCTTCGGGGACTGTTGGATGACCACG
Source organism: Chaetodon auriga (assembly GCF_051107435.1). Classification (NCBI taxonomy): domain Eukaryota; kingdom Metazoa; phylum Chordata; class Actinopteri; order Chaetodontiformes; family Chaetodontidae; genus Chaetodon; species Chaetodon auriga. The sequence continues at coordinate 258,150 of NW_027481961.1, forward strand.
GCTGGACTGCTGGTCAGCTCTGGTCAATTGTGAATGTTTGTGAAAGACAACATTGTTTATTTTGACCACCGTATGTAGTTACTGTGAAAAATGTAACAAGTGTTCATCTTGTCTCATTTTGTGCTTGTCTCGCTCATATAGCGTCATTTTGCCAGGAAAATCAAAGGAAAGTCAATATTTAAGATTCATTTCTTTTTCTGTGTCAAACTGTCTTAGAATGACAATCCCACTTTAGAAACATCAATTGTGCATGTTTTTGAAGGACAACATGATTTATTTTGACTTGGTGTTGAGTTACTGTGAAAAATGCAACACGTCTCATTTTGTGCTTGTCTCGCTCGTACAGTTTGAGATTGACAGTGAAATCAGATGAATGTCACTATTTAAAACTCAGCTGTTGTTATGTGTCAAACTGTCTTCGAATGACAATTCCCCTCCCCAGGGCCGTGGACCATTTTGGTTTACACTCCAGGGTCAGGGCATGTACTGGATCCCAGTCAGGGGAGACAAATGCTGGAAAACATGCCGGTCAGTATTCTTTTGTTCTACAATATTGTATTTATGACATGCAATCTGTACATGTATTGTCAGGCTTGTTTCTCCCACATATCTTTTGCCACATTATTTACAAATCACCATATACACACATTTTTGAAAGAAATATTCCCCTGTCTGGCGGTTTTAAACCCCTCTTATTCGCGCAAGTCGTCCAGCAATCCTTGTCGTTCGAAATAATTCCAAAAATGGCCCTGGAGTGCCCTCTGCTGGATAAAGCCGAGAACAGCACTTTGGTAGCTTGTTTAAAATCCTCTGTCTGTGTGTATATTCTGTGGAACCGTGATAATTGTCATTTGAAATAAACTTTTGTGTCCAATTGGTTGTGTAGAGTGAATATGGGTCCGTTGAATGTGGTTGTGTCCAAGAAATTAACCAAATTGTGATGACCTACGGATTTACATTTTATACAGCGATTATGCTTGTTAAGATGTACAAAAACATTACAAATTCCTCCTCCTCAAATATAAATAGATAAATAAATAAATCAAGTTTTTAATTGCTTGGATGTCGTCTTGTGTATCAATCTTAGTATAAAGGCTGTCCACATCAATTGTGAATAGAAAAGAGCGGACCTTGTGTGTAAAGTCCGGATCCTGGCATTGGACTCTGTTCTGCGCTGGTGTGTTTGGATTGTTGTTTGACTTACGGATGGGCTGCTGATACCGCCACGGTCGGTAGTTATTCCAGCCTTTATTGCGGATGATGTACGGGCGCTGGTTAGATGATGAGCCGGCGGTCACACGCGGGCGTCCTCCGTCATACCAGCCGGTGCGCATCTGGCCGCGCGGCGCTGCTACAAAAGTCTTCGGGGACTGTTGGATAACCACGGCGGGACTGCTGGTCAGCTCTGGTCAATTGTGAATGTTTGTGAAAGACAACATTGTTTATTTTGACCACCGTATGTAGTTACTGTGAAAAATGTAACAAGTGTTCATCTTGTCTCATTTTGTGCTTGTCTCGCTCATATAGCGTCATTTTGCCAGGAAAATCAAAGGAAAGTCAATATTTAAGATTCATTTCTTTTTCTGTGTCAAACTGTCTTAGAATGACAATCCCACTTTAGAAACATCAATTGTGCATGTTTTTGAAGGACAACGTGATTTATTTTGACTTGGTTACTGTGAAAAATGCAACACGTCTCATTTTGTGCTTGTCTCGCTCGTACAGTTTGAGATTGACAGTGAAATCAGATGAATGTCACTATTTAAAACTCAGCTGTTGTTATGTGTCAAACTGTCTTCGAATGACAATTCCCCTCCCCACCCTCTGCTCTCCTCCTCGACACTTCCATTAAGGCCGTGTGGATATGCTGTTCCTGATTAATTAACCCAATCTCTCTCAGCTCTTCTTCTCTGGGCCGTGGACCATTTTGGTTTACACTCCAGGGTCAGGGCATGTACTGGATCCCAGTCAGGGGAGACAAATGCTGGAAAACATGCCGGTCAGTATTCTTTTGTTCTACAATATTGTATTTATGACATGCAATCTGTACATGTATTGTCAGGCTTGTTTCTCCCACATATCTTTTGCCACATTATTTACAAATCACCATATACACACATTTTTGAAAGAAATATTCCCCTGTCTGGCGCTTTTAAACCCCTCTTATTCGCGCAAGTCGTCCAGCAATCCTTGTCGTTCGAAATAATTCCAAAAATGGCCCTGGAGTGCCCTCTGCTGGATAAAGCCGAGAACAGCACTTTGGTGGCTTGTTTAAAATCCTCTGTCTGTGTGTATATTCTGTGGAACCGTGATAATTGTCATTTGAAATAAACTTTTGTGTCCAATTGGTTGTGTAGAGTGAATATGGGTCCGTTGAATGTGGTTGTGTCCAAGAAATTAACCAAATTGTGATGACCTACGGATTTACATTTTATACAGCGATTATGCTTGTTAAGATGTACAAAAACATTACAAATTCCTCCTCCTCAAATATAAATAAATAAATAAATCAAGTTTTTAATTGCTTGGATGTCGTCTTGTGTATCAGTCTTAGTATAAAGGCTGTCCACATCAATTGTGAATAGAAAAGAGCGGACCTTGTGTGTAAAGTCCGGATCCTGGCATTGGACTCTGTTCTGCGCTGGTGTGTTTGGATTGTTGTTTGACTTACGGATGGGCTGCTGATACCGCCACGGTCGGTAGTTATTCCAGCCATTATTGCGGATGATGTACGGGCGCTGGTTAGATGATGAGCCGGCGGTCACACGCGGGCGTCCTCCGTCATACCAGCCGGTGCGCATCTGGCCGCGCGGCGCTGCTACAAAAGTCTTCGGGGACTGTTGGATAACCACGGCGGGACTGCTGGTCAGCTCTGGTCAATTGTGAATGTTTGTGAAAGACAACATTGTTTATTTTGACCACCGTATGTAGTTACTGTGAAAAATGTAACAAGTGTTCATCTTGTCTCATTTTGTGCTTGTCTCGCTCATATAGCGTCATTTTGCCAGGAAAATCAAAGGAAAGTCAATATTTAAGATTCATTTCTTTTTCTGTGTCAAACTGTCTTAGAATGACAATCCCACTTTAGAAACATCAATTGTGCATGTTTTTGAAGGACAACATGATTTATTTTGACTTGGTGTTGAGTTACTGTGAAAAATGCAACACGTCTCATTTTGTGCTTGTCTCGCTCGTACAGTTTGAGATTGACAGTGAAATCAGATGAATGTCACTATTTAAAACTCAGCTGTTGTTATGTGTCAAACTGTCTTCGAATGACAATTCCCCTCCCCACCCTCTGCTCTCCTCCTCGACACTTCCATTAAGGCCGTGTGGATATGCTGTTCCTGATTAATTAACCCAATCTCTCTCAGCTCTTCTTCTCTGGGCCGTGGACCATTTTGGTTTACACTCCAGGGTCAGGGCATGTACTGGATCCCAGTCAGGGGAGACAAATGCTGGAAAACATGCCGGTCAGTATTCTTTTGTTCTACAATATTGTATTTATGACATGCAATCTGTACATGTATTGTCAGGCTTGTTTCTCCCACATATCTTTTGCCACATTATTTACAAATCACCATATACACACATTTTTGAAAGAAATATTCCCCTGTCTGGCGCTTTTAAACCCCTCTTATTCGCGCAAGTCGTCCAGCAATCCTTGTCGTTCGAAATAATTCCAAAAATGGCCCTGGAGTGCCCTCTGCTGGATAAAGCCGAGAACAGCACTTTGGTGGCTTGTTTAAAATCCTCTGTCTGTGTGTATATTCTGTGGAACCGTGATAATTGTCATTTGAAATAAACTTTTGTGTCCAATTGGTTGTGTAGAGTGAATATGGGTCCGTTGAATGTGGTTGTGTCCAAGAAATTAACCAAATTGTGATGACCTACGGATTTACATTTTATACAGCGATTATGCTTGTTAAGATGTACAAAAACATTACAAATTCCTCCTCCTCAAATATAAATAAATAAATAAATCAAGTTTTTAATTGCTTGGATGTCGTCTTGTGTATCAGTCTTAGTATAAAGGCTGTCCACATCAATTGTGAATAGAAAAGAGCGGACCTTGTGTGTAAAGTCCGGATCCTGGCATTGGACTCTGTTCTGCGCTGGTGTGTTTGGATTGTTGTTTGACTTACGGATGGGCTGCTGATACCGCCACGGTCGGTAGTTATTCCAGCCATTATTGCGGATGATGTACGGGCGCTGGTTAGATGATGAGCCGGCGGTCACACGCGGGCGTCCTCCGTCATACCAGCCGGTGCGCATCTGGCCGCGCGGCGCTGCTACAAAAGTCTTCGGGGACTGTTGGATAACCACGGCGGGACTGCTGGTCAGCTCTGGTCAATTGTGAATGTTTGTGAAAGACAACATTGTTTATTTTGACCACCGTATGTAGTTACTGTGAAAAATGTAACAAGTGTTCATCTTGTCTCATTTTGTGCTTGTCTCGCTCATATAGCGTCATTTTGCCAGGAAAATCAAAGGAAAGTCAATATTTAAGATTCATTTCTTTTTCTGTGTCAAACTGTCTTAGAATGACAATCCCACTTTAGAAACATCAATTGTGCATGTTTTTGAAGGACAACATGATTTATTTTGACTTGGTGTTGAGTTACTGTGAAAAATGCAACACGTCTCATTTTGTGCTTGTCTCGCTCGTACAGTTTGAGATTGACAGTGAAATCAGATGAATGTCACTATTTAAAACTCAGCTGTTGTTATGTGTCAAACTGTCTTCGAATGACAATTCCCCTCCCCACCCTCTGCTCTCCTCCTCGACACTTCCATTAAGGCCGTGTGGATATGCTGTTCCTGATTAATTAACCCAATCTCTCTCAGCTCTTCTTCTCTGGGCCGTGGACCATTTTGGTTTACACTCCAGGGTCAGGGCATGTACTGGATCCCAGTCAGGGGAGACAAATGCTGGAAAACATGCCGGTCAGTATTCTTTTGTTCTACAATATTGTATTTATGACATGCAATCTGTACATGTATTGTCAGGCTTGTTTCTCCCACATATCTTTTGCCACATTATTTACAAATCACCATATACACACATTTTTGAAAGAAATATTCCCCTGTCTGGCGCTTTTAAACCCCTCTTATTCGCGCAAGTCGTCCAGCAATCCTTGTCGTTCGAAATAATTCCAAAAATGGCCCTGGAGTGCCCTCTGCTGGATAAAGCCGAGAACAGCACTTTGGTGGCTTGTTTAAAATCCTCTGTCTGTGTGTATATTCTGTGGAACCGTGATAATTGTCATTTGAAATAAACTTTTGTGTCCAATTGGTTGTGTAGAGTGAATATGGGTCCGTTGAATGTGGTTGTGTCCAAGAAATTAACCAAATTGTGATGACCTACGGATTTACATTTTATACAGCGATTATGCTTGTTAAGATGTACAAAAACATTACAAATTCCTCCTCCTCAAATATAAATAAATAAATAAATGAAGTTTTTAATTGCTTGGATGTCGTCTTGTGTATCAGTCTTAGTATAAAGGCTGTCCACATCAATTGTGAATAGAAAAGAGCGGACCTTGTGTGTAAAGTCCGGATCCTGGCATTGGACTCTGTTCTGCGCTGGTGTGTTTGGATTGTTGTTTGACTTACGGATGGGCTGCTGATACCGCCACGGTCGGTAGTTATTCCAGCCATTATTGCGGATGATGTACGGGCGCTGGTTAGATGATGAGCCGGTGGTCACACGCGGGCGTCCTCCGTCATACCAGCCGGTGCGCATCTGGCCGCGCGGCGCTGCTACAAAAGTCTTCGGGGACTGTTGGATAACCACGGCGGGACTGCTGGTCAGCTCTGGTCAATTGTGAATGTTTGTGAAAGACAACATTGTTTATTTTGACCACCGTATGTAGTTACTGTGAAAAATGTAACAAGTGTTCATCTTGTCTCATTTTGTGCTTGTCTCGCTCATATAGCGTCATTTTGCCAGGAAAATCAAAGGAAAGTCAATATTTAAGATTCATTTCTTTTTCTGTGTCAAACTGTCTTAGAATGACAATCCCACTTTAGAAACATCAATTGTGCATGTTTTTGAAGGACAACGTGATTTATTTTGACTTGGTGTTGAGTTACTGTGAAAAATGCAACACGTCTCATTTTGTGCTTGTCTCGCTCGTACAGTTTGAGATTGACAGTGAAATCAGATGAATGTCACTATTTAAAACTCAGCTGTTGTTATGTGTCAAACTGTCTTCGAATGACAATTCCCCTCCCCACCCTCTGCTCTCCTCCTCGACACTTTCATTAAGGCCGTGTGGATATGCTGTTCCTGATTAATTAACCCAATCTCTCTCAGCTCTTCTTCTCTGGGCCGTGGACCATTTTGGTTTACACTCCAGGGTCAGGGCATGTACTGGATCCCAGTCAGGGGAGACAAATGCTGGAAAACATGCCGGTCAGTATTCTTTTGTTCTACAATATTGTATTTATGACATGCAATCTGTACATGTATTGTCAGGCTTGTTTCTCCCACATATCTTTTGCCACATTATTTACAAATCACCATATACACACATTTTTGAAAGAAATATTCCCCTGTCTGGCGCTTTTAAACCCCTCTTATTCGCGCAAGTCGTCCAGCAATCCTTGTCGTTCGAAATAATTCCAAAAATGGCCCTGGAGTGCCCTCTGCTGGATAAAGCCGAGAACAGCACTTTGGTGGCTTGTTTAAAATCCTCTGTCTGTGTGTATATTCTGTGGAACCGTGATAATTGTCATTTGAAATAAACTTTTGTGTCCAATTGGTTGTGTAGAGTGAATATGGGTCCGTTGAATGTGGTTGTGTCCAAGAAATTAACCAAATTGTGATGACCTACGGATTTACATTTTATACAGCGATTATGCTTGTTAAGATGTACAAAAACATTACAAATTCCTCCTCCTCAAATATAAATAAATAAATAAATCAAGTTTTTAATTGCTTGGATGTCGTCTTGTGTATCAGTCTTAGTATAAAGGCTGTCCACATCAATTGTGAATAGAAAAGAGCGGACCTTGTGTGTAAAGTCCGGATCCTGGCATTGGACTCTGTTCTGCGCTGGTGTGTTTGGATTGTTGTTTGACTTACGGATGGGCTGCTGATACCGCCACGGTCGGTAGTTATTCCAGCCATTATTGCGGATGATGTACGGGCGCTGGTTAGATGATGAGCCGGCGGTCACACGCGGGCGTCCTCCGTCATACCAGCCGGTGCGCATCTGGCCGCGCGGCGCTGCTACAAAAGTCTTCGGGGACTGTTGGATGACCACGGCTGGACTGCTGGTCAGCTCTGGTCAATTGTGAATGTTTGTGAAAGACAACATTGTTTATTTTGACCACCGTATGTAGTTACTGTGAAAAATGTAACAAGTGTTCATCTTGTCTCATTTTGTGCTTGTCTCGCTCATATAGCGTCATTTTGCCAGGAAAATCAAAGGAAAGTCAATATTTAAGATTCATTTCTTTTTCTGTGTCAAACTGTCTTAGAATGACAATCCCACTTTAGAAACATCAATTGTGCATGTTTTTGAAGGACAACATGATTTATTTTGACTTGGTGTTGAGTTACTGTGAAAAATGCAACACGTCTCATTTTGTGCTTGTCTCGCTCGTACAGTTTGAGATTGACAGTGAAATCAGATGAATGTCACTATTTAAAACTCAGCTGTTGTTATGTGTCAAACTGTCTTCGAATGACAATTCCCCTCCCCACCCTCTGCTCTCCTCCTCGACACTTTCATTAAGGCCGTGTGGATATGCTGTTCCTGATTAATTAACCCAATCTCTCTCAGCTCTTCTTCTCTGGGCCGTGGACCATTTTGGTTTACACTCCAGGGTCAGGGCATGTACTGGATCCCAGTCAGGGGAGACAAATGCTGGAAAACATGCCGGTCAGTATTCTTTTGTTCTACAATATTGTATTTATGACATGCAATCTGTACATGTATTGTCAGGCTTGTTTCTCCCACATATCTTTTGCCACATTATTTACAAATCACCATATACACACATTTTTGAAAGAAATATTCCCCTGTCTGGCGCTTTTAAACCCCTCTTATTCGCGCAAGTCGTCCAGCAATCCTTGTCGTTCGAAATAATTCCAAAAATGGCCCTGGAGTGCCCTCTGCTGGATAAAGCCGAGAACAGCACTTTGGTGGCTTGTTTAAAATCCTCTGTCTGTGTGTATATTCTGTGGAACCGTGATAATTGTCATTTGAAATAAACTTTTGTGTCCAATTGGTTGTGTAGAGTGAATATGGGTCCGTTGAATGTGGTTGTGTCCAAGAAATTAACCAAATTGTGATGACCTACGGATTTACATTTTATACAGCGATTATGCTTGTTAAGATGTACAAAAACATTACAAATTCCTCCTCCTCAAATATAAATAAATAAATAAATGAAGTTTTTAATTGCTTGGATGTCGTCTTGTGTATCAGTCTTAGTATAAAGGCTGTCCACATCAATTGTGAATAGAAAAGAGCGGACCTTGTGTGTAAAGTCCGGATCCTGGCATTGGACTCTGTTCTGCGCTGGTGTGTTTGGATTGTTGTTTGACTTACGGATGGGCTGCTGATACCGCCACGGTCGGTAGTTATTCCAGCCATTATTGCGGATGATGTACGGGCGCTGGTTAGATGATGAGCCGGTGGTCACACGCGGGCGTCCTCCGTCATACCAGCCGGTGCGCATCTGGCCGCGCGGCGCTGCTACAAAAGTCTTCGGGGACTGTTGGATAACCACGGCGGGACTGCTGGTCAGCTCTGGTCAATTGTGAATGTTTGTGAAAGACAACATTGTTTATTTTGACCACCGTATGTAGTTACTGTGAAAAATGTAACAAGTGTTCATCTTGTCTCATTTTGTGCTTGTCTCGCTCATATAGCGTCATTTTGCCAGGAAAATCAAAGGAAAGTCAATATTTAAGATTCATTTCTTTTTCTGTGTCAAACTGTCTTAGAATGACAATCCCACTTTAGAAACATCAATTGTGCATGTTTTTGAAGGACAACGTGATTTATTTTGACTTGGTGTTGAGTTACTGTGAAAAATGCAACACGTCTCATTTTGTGCTTGTCTCGCTCGTACAGTTTGAGATTGACAGTGAAATCAGATGAATGTCACTATTTAAAACTCAGCTGTTGTTATGTGTCAAACTGTCTTCGAATGACAATTCCCCTCCCCACCCTCTGCTCTCCTCCTCGACACTTTCATTAAGGCCGTGTGGATATGCTGTTCCTGATTAATTAACCCAATCTCTCTCAGCTCTTCTTCTCTGGGCCGTGGACCATTTTGGTTTACACTCCAGGGTCAGGGCATGTACTGGATCCCAGTCAGGGGAGACAAATGCTGGAAAACATGCCGGTCAGTATTCTTTTGTTCTACAATATTGTATTTATGACATGCAATCTGTACATGTATTGTCAGGCTTGTTTCTCCCACATATCTTTTGCCACATTATTTACAAATCACCATATACACACATTTTTGAAAGAAATATTCCCCTGTCTGGCGCTTTTAAACCCCTCTTATTCGCGCAAGTCGTCCAGCAATCCTTGTCGTTCGAAATAATTCCAAAAATGGCCCTGGAGTGCCCTCTGCTGGATAAAGCCGAGAACAGCACTTTGGTGGCTTGTTTAAAATCCTCTGTCTGTGTGTATATTCTGTGGAACCGTGATAATTGTCATTTGAAATAAACTTTTGTGTCCAATTGGTTGTGTAGAGTGAATATGGGTCCGTTGAATGTGGTTGTGTCCAAGAAATTAACCAAATTGTGATGACCTACGGATTTACATTTTATACAGCGATTATGCTTGTTAAGATGTACAAAAACATTACAAATTCCTCCTCCTCAAATATAAATAAATAAATAAATCAAGTTTTTAATTGCTTGGATGTCGTCTTGTGTATCAGTCTTAGTATAAAGGCTGTCCACATCAATTGTGAATAGAAAAGAGCGGACCTTGTGTGTAAAGTCCGGATCCTGGCATTGGACTCTGTTCTGCGCTGGTGTGTTTGGATTGTTGTTTGACTTACGGATGGGCTGCTGATACCGCCACGGTCGGTAGTTATTCCAGCCATTATTGCGGATGATGTACGGGCGCTGGTTAGATGATGAGCCGGCGGTCACACGCGGGCGTCCTCCGTCATACCAGCCGGTGCGCATCTGGCCGCGCGGCGCTGCTACAAAAGTCTTCGGGGACTGTTGGATGACCACGGCTGGACTGCTGGTCAGCTCTGGTCAATTGTGAATGTTTGTGAAAGACAACATTGTTTATTTTGACCACCGTATGTAGTTACTGTGAAAAATGTAACAAGTGTTCATCTTGTCTCATTTTGTGCTTGTCTCGCTCATATAGCGTCATTTTGCCAGGAAAATCAAAGGAAAGTCAATATTTAAGATTCATTTCTTTTTCTGTGTCAAACTGTCTTAGAATGACAATCCCACTTTAGAAACATCAATTGTGCATGTTTTTGAAGGACAACATGATTTATTTTGACTTGGTGTTGAGTTACTGTGAAAAATGCAACACGTCTCATTTTGTGCTTGTCTCGCTCGTACAGTTTGAGATTGACAGTGAAATCAGATGAATGTCACTATTTAAAACTCAGCTGTTGTTATGTGTCAAACTGTCTTCGAATGACAATTCCCCTCCCCACCCTCTGCTCTCCTCCTCGACACTTTCATTAAGGCCGTGTGGATATGCTGTTCCTGATTAATTAACCCAATCTCTCTCAGCTCTTCTTCTCTGGGCCGTGGACCATTTTGGTTTACACTCCAGGGTCAGGGCATGTACTGGATCCCAGTCAGGGGAGACAAATGCTGGAAAACATGCCGGTCAGTATTCTTTTGTTCTACAATATTGTATTTATGACATGCAATCTGTACATGTATTGTCAGGCTTGTTTCTCCCACATATCTTTTGCCACATTATTTACAAATCACCATATACACACATTTTTGAAAGAAATATTCCCCTGTCTGGCGCTTTTAAACCCCTCTTATTCGCGCAAGTCGTCCAGCAATCCTTGTCGTTCGAAATAATTCCAAAAATGGCCCTGGAGTGCCCTCTGCTGGATAAAGCCGAGAACAGCACTTTGGTGGCTTGTTTAAAATCCTCTGTCTGTGTGTATATTCTGTGGAACCGTGATAATTGTCATTTGAAATAAACTTTTGTGTCCAATTGGTTGTGTAGAGTGAATATGGGTCCGTTGAATGTGGTTGTGTCCAAGAAATTAACCAAATTGTGATGACCTACGGATTTACATTTTATACAGCGATTATGCTTGTTAAGATGTACAAAAACATTACAAATTCCTCCTCCTCAAATATAAATAAATAAATAAATCAAGTTTTTAATTGCTTGGATGTCGTCTTGTGTATCAGTCTTAGTATAAAGGCTGTCCACATCAATTGTGAATAGAAAAGAGCGGACCTTGTGTGTAAAGTCCGGATCCTGGCATTGGACTCTGTTCTGCGCTGGTGTGTTTGGATTGTTGTTTGACTTACGGATGGGCTGCTGATACCGCCACGGTCGGTAGTTATTCCAGCCATTATTGCGGATGATGTACGGGCGCTGGTTAGATGATGAGCCGGCGGTCACACGCGGGCGTCCTCCGTCATACCAGCCGGTGCGCATCTGGCCGCGCGGCGCTGCTACAAAAGTCTTCGGGGACTGTTGGATGACCACGGCTGGACTGCTGGTCAGCTCTGGTCAATTGTGAATGTTTGTGAAAGACAACATTGTTTATTTTGACCACCGTATGTAGTTACTGTGAAAAATGTAACAAGTGTTCATCTTGTCTCATTTTGTGCTTGTCTCGCTCATATAGCGTCATTTTGCCAGGAAAATCAAAGGAAAGTCAATATTTAAGATTCATTTCTTTTTCTGTGTCAAACTGTCTTAGAATGACAATCCCACTTTAGAAACATCAATTGTGCATGTTTTTGAAGGACAACATGATTTATTTTGACTTGGTGTTGAGTTACTGTGAAAAATGCAACACGTCTCATTTTGTGCTTGTCTCGCTCGTACAGTTTGAGATTGACAGTGAAATCAGATGAATGTCACTATTTAAAACTCAGCTGTTGTTATGTGTCAAACTGTCTTCGAATGACAATTCCCCTCCCCACCCTCTGCTCTCCTCCTCGACACTTTCATTAAGGCCGTGTGGATATGCTGTTCCTGATTAATTAACCCAATCTCTCTCAGCTCTTCTTCTCTGGGCCGTGGACCATTTTGGTTTACACTCCAGGGTCAGGGCATGTACTGGATCCCAGTCAGGGGAGACAAATGCTGGAAAACATGCCGGTCAGTATTCTTTTGTTCTACAATATTGTATTTATGACATGCAATCTGTACATGTATTGTCAGGCTTGTTTCTCCCACATATCTTTTGCCACATTATTTACAAATCACCATATACACACATTTTTGAAAGAAATATTCCCCTGTCTGGCGCTTTTAAACCCCTCTTATTCGCGCAAGTCGTCCAGCAATCCTTGTCGTTCGAAATAATTCCAAAAATGGCCCTGGAGTGCCCTCTGCTGGATAAAGCCGAGAACAGCACTTTGGTGGCTTGTTTAAAATCCTCTGTCTGTGTGTATATTCTGTGGAACCGTGATAATTGTCATTTGAAATAAACTTTTGTGTCCAATCGGTTTTGTAGAGTGAATATGGGTCCGTTGAATGTGGTTGTGTCCAAGAAATTAACCAAATTGTGATGACCTACGGATTTACATTTTATACAGCGATTATGCTTGTTAAGATGTACAAAAACATTACAAATTCCTCCTCCTCAAATATAAATAAATAAATAAATGAAGTTTTTAATTGCTTGGATGTCGTCTTGTGTATCAGTCTTAGTATAAAGGCTGTCCACATCAATTGTGAATAGAAAAGAGCGGACCTTGTGTGTAAAGTCCGGATCCTGGCATTGGACTCTGTTCTGCGCTGGTGTGTTTGGATTGTTGTTTGACTTACGGATGGGCTGCTGATACCGCCACGGTCGGTAGTTATTCCAGCCATTATTGCGGATGATGTACGGGCGCTGGTTAGATGATGAGCCGGCGGTCACACGCGGGCGTCCTCCGTCATACCAGCCGGTGCGCATCTGGCCGCGCGGCGCTGCTACAAAAGTCTTCGGGGACTGTTGGATAACCACGGCGGGACTGCTGGTCAGCTCTGGTCAATTGTGAATGTTTGTGAAAGACAACATTGTTTATTTTGACCACCGTATGTAGTTACTGTGAAAAATGTAACAAGTGTTCATCTTGTCTCATTTTGTGCTTGTCTCGCTCATATAGCGTCATTTTGCCAGGAAAATCAAAGGAAAGTCAATATTTAAGATTCATTTCTTTTTCTGTGTCAAACTGTCTTAGAATGACAATCCCACTTTAGAAACATCAATTGTGCATGTTTTTGAAGGACAACATGATTTATTTTGACTTGGTGTTGAGTTACTGTGAAAAATGCAACACGTCTCATTTTGTGCTTGTCTCGCTCGTACAGTTTGAGATTGACAGTGAAATCAGATGAATGTCACTATTTAAAACTCAGCTGTTGTTATGTGTCAAACTGTCTTCGAATGACAATTCCCCTCCCCACCCTCTGCTCTCCTCCTCGACACTTTCATTAAGGCCGTGTGGATATGCTGTTCCTGATTAATTAACCCAATCTCTCTCAGCTCTTCTTCTCTGGGCCGTGGACCATTTTGGTTTACACTCCAGGGTCAGGGCATGTACTGGATCCCAGTCAGGGGAGACAAATGCTGGAAAACATGCCGGTCAGTATTCTTTTGTTCTACAATATTGTATTTATGACATGCAATCTGTACATGTATTGTCAGGCTTGTTTCTCCCACATATCTTTTGCCACATTATTTACAAATCACCATATACACACATTTTTGAAAGAAATATTCCCCTGTCTGGCGCTTTTAAACCCCTCTTATTCGCGCAAGTCGTCCAGCAATCCTTGTCGTTCGAAATAATTCCAAAAATGGCCCTGGAGTGCCCTCTGCTGGATAAAGCCGAGAACAGCACTTTGGTGGCTTGTTTAAAATCCTCTGTCTGTGTGTATATTCTGTGGAACCGTGATAATTGTCATTTGAAATAAACTTTTGTGTCCAATTGGTTGTGTAGAGTGAATATGGGTCCGTTGAATGTGGTTGTGTCCAAGAAATTAACCAAATTGTGATGACCTACGGATTTACATTTTATACAGCGATTATGCTTGTTAAGATGTACAAAAACATTACAAATTCCTCCTCCTCAAATATAAATAAATAAATAAATCAAGTTTTTAATTGCTTGGATGTCGTCTTGTGTATCAGTCTTAGTATAAAGGCTGTCCACATCAATTGTGAATAGAAAAGAGCGGACCTTGTGTGTAAAGTCCGGATCCTGGCATTGGACTCTGTTCTGCGCTGGTGTGTTTGGATTGTTGTTTGACTTACGGATGGGCTGCTGATACCGCCACGGTCGGTAGTTATTCCAGCCATTATTGCGGATGATGTACGGGCGCTGGTTAGATGATGAGCCGGCGGTCACACGCGGGCGTCCTCCGTCATACCAGCCGGTGCGCATCTGGCCGCGCGGCGCTGCTACAAAAGTCTTCGGGGACTGTTGGATAACCACGGCGGGACTGCTGGTCAGCTCTGGTCAATTGTGAATGTTTGTGAAAGACAACATTGTTTATTTTGACCACCGTATGTAGTTACTGTGAAAAATGTAACAAGTGTTCATCTTGTCTCATTTTGTGCTTGTCTCGCTCATATAGCGTCATTTTGCCAGGAAAATCAAAGGAAAGTCAATATTTAAGATTCATTTCTTTTTCTGTGTCAAACTGTCTTAGAATGACAATCCCACTTTAGAAACATCAATTGTGCATGTTTTTGAAGGACAACATGATTTATTTTGACTTGGTGTTGAGTTACTGTGAAAAATGCAACACGTCTCATTTTGTGCTTGTCTCGCTCGTACAGTTTGAGATTGACAGTGAAATCAGATGAATGTCACTATTTAAAACTCAGCTGTTGTTATGTGTCAAACTGTCTTCGAATGACAATTCCCCTCCCCACCCTCTGCTCTCCTCCTCGACACTTTCATTAAGGCCGTGTGGATATGCTGTTCCTGATTAATTAACCCAATCTCTCTCAGCTCTTCTTCTCTGGGCCGTGGACCATTTTGGTTTACACTCCAGGGTCAGGGCATGTACTGGATCCCAGTCAGGGGAGACAAATGCTGGAAAACATGCCGGTCAGTATTCTTTTGTTCTACAATATTGTATTTATGACATGCAATCTGTACATGTATTGTCAGGCTTGTTTCTCCCACATATCTTTTGCCACATTATTTACAAATCACCATATACACACATTTTTGAAAGAAATATTCCCCTGTCTGGCGCTTTTAAACCCCTCTTATTCGCGCAAGTCGTCCAGCAATCCTTGTCGTTCGAAATAATTCCAAAAATGGCCCTGGAGTGCCCTCTGCTGGATAAAGCCGAGAACAGCACTTTGGTGGCTTGTTTAAAATCCTCTGTCTGTGTGTATATTCTGTGGAACCGTGATAATTGTCATTTGAAATAAACTTTTGTGTCCAATTGGTTGTGTAGAGTGAATATGGGTCCGTTGAATGTGGTTGTGTCCAAGAAATTAACCAAATTGTGATGACCTACGGATTTACATTTTATACAGCGATTATGCTTGTTAAGATGTACAAAAACATTACAAATTCCTCCTCCTCAAATATAAATAAATAAATAAATCAAGTTTTTAATTGCTTGGATGTCGTCTTGTGTATCAGTCTTAGTATAAAGGCTGTCCACATCAATTGTGAATAGAAAAGAGCGGACCTTGTGTGTAAAGTCCGGATCCTGGCATTGGACTCTGTTCTGCGCTGGTGTGTTTGGATTGTTGTTTGACTTACGGATGGGCTGCTGATACCGCCACGGTCGGTAGTTATTCCAGCCATTATTGCGGATGATGTACGGGCGCTGGTTAGATGATGAGCCGGCGGTCACACGCGGGCGTCCTCCGTCATACCAGCCGGTGCGCATCTGGCCGCGCGGCGCTGCTACAAAAGTCTTCGGGGACTGTTGGATAACCACGGCGGGACTGCTGGTCAGCTCTGGTCAATTGTGAATGTTTGTGAAAGACAACATTGTTTATTTTGACCACCATATGTAGTTACTGTGAAAAATGTAACAAGTGTTCATCTTGTCTCATTTTGTGCTTGTCTCGCTCATATAGCGTCATTTTGCCAGGAAAATCAAAGGAAAGTCAATATTTAAGATTCATTTCTTTTTCTGTGTCAAACTGTCTTAGAATGACAATCCCACTTTAGAAACATCAATTGTGCATGTTTTTGAAGGACAACATGATTTATTTTGACTTGGTGTTGAGTTACTGTGAAAAATGCAACACGTCTCATTTTGTGCTTGTCTCGCTCGTACAGTTTGAGATTGACAGTGAAATCAGATGAATGTCACTATTTAAAACTCAGCTGTTGTTATGTGTCAAACTGTCTTCGAATGACAATTCCCCTCCCCACCCTCTGCTCTCCTCCTCGACACTTCCATTAAGGCCGTGTGGATATGCTGTTCCTGATTAATTAACCCAATCTCTCTCAGCTCTTCTTCTCTGGGCCGTGGACCATTTTGGTTTACACTCCAGGGTCAGGGCATGTACTGGATCCCAGTCAGGGGAGACAAATGCTGGAAAACATGCCGGTCAGTATTCTTTTGTTCTACAATATTGTATTTATGACATGCAATCTGTACATGTATTGTCAGGCTTGTTTCTCCCACATATCTTTTGCCACATTATTTACAAATCACCATATACACACATTTTTGAAAGAAATATTCCCCTGTCTGGCGCTTTTAAACCCCTCTTATTCGCGCAAGTCGTCCAGCAATCCTTGTCGTTCGAAATAATTCCAAAAATGGCCCTGGAGTGCCCTCTGCTGGATAAAGCCGAGAACAGCACTTTGGTGGCTTGTTTAAAATCCTCTGTCTGTGTGTATATTCTGTGGAACCGTGATAATTGTCATTTGAAATAAACTTTTGTGTCCAATTGGTTGTGTAGAGTGAATATGGGTCCGTTGAATGTGGTTGTGTCCAAGAAATTAACCAAATTGTGATGACCTACGGATTTACATTTTATACAGCGATTATGCTTGTTAAGATGTACAAAAACATTACAAATTCCTCCTCCTCAAATATAAATAAATAAATAAATCAAGTTTTTAATTGCTTGGATGTCGTCTTGTGTATCAGTCTTAGTATAAAGGCTGTCCACATCAATTGTGAATAGAAAAGAGCGGACCTTGTGTGTAAAGTCCGGATCCTGGCATTGGACTCTGTTCTGCGCTGGTGTGTTTGGATTGTTGTTTGACTTACGGATGGGCTGCTGATACCGCCACGGTCGGTAGTTATTCCAGCCATTATTGCGGATGATGTACGGGCGCTGGTTAGATGATGAGCCGGCGGTCACACGCGGGCGTCCTCCGTCATACCAGCCGGTGCGCATCTGGCCGCGCGGCGCTGCTACAAAAGTCTTCGGGGACTGTTGGATAACCACGGCGGGACTGCTGGTCAGCTCTGGTCAATTGTGAATGTTTGTGAAAGACAACATTGTTTATTTTGACCACCATATGTAGTTACTGTGAAAAATGTAACAAGTGTTCATCTTGTCTCATTTTGTGCTTGTCTCGCTCATATAGCGTCATTTTGCCAGGAAAATCAAAGGAAAGTCAATATTTAAGATTCATTTCTTTTTCTGTGTCAAACTGTCTTAGAATGACAATCCCACTTTAGAAACATCAATTGTGCATGTTTTTGAAGGACAACATGATTTATTTTGACTTGGTGTTGAGTTACTGTGAAAAATGCAACACGTCTCATTTTGTGCTTGTCTCGCTCGTACAGTTTGAGATTGACAGTGAAATCAGATGAATGTCACTATTTAAAACTCAGCTGTTGTTATGTGTCAAACTGTCTTCGAATGACAATTCCCCTCCCCACCCTCTGCTCTCCTCCTCGACACTTCCATTAAGGCCGTGTGGATATGCTGTTCCTGATTAATTAACCCAATCTCTCTCAGCTCTTCTTCTCTGGGCCGTGGACCATTTTGGTTTACACTCCAGGGTCAGGGCATGTACTGGATCCCAGTCAGGGGAGACAAATGCTGGAAAACATGCCGGTCAGTATTCTTTTGTTCTACAATATTGTATTTATGACATGCAATCTGTACATGTATTGTCAGGCTTGTTTCTCCCACATATCTTTTGCCACATTATTTACAAATCACCATATACACACATTTTTGAAAGAAATATTCCCCTGTCTGGCGCTTTTAAACCCCTCTTATTCGCGCAAGTCGTCCAGCAATCCTTGTCGTTCGAAATAATTCCAAAAATGGCCCTGGAGTGCCCTCTGCTGGATAAAGCCGAGAACAGCACTTTGGTGGCTTGTTTAAAATCCTCTGTCTGTGTGTATATTCTGTGGAACCGTGATAATTGTCATTTGAAATAAACTTTTGTGTCCAATTGGTTGTGTAGAGTGAATATGGGTCCGTTGAATGTGGTTGTGTCCAAGAAATTAACCAAATTGTGATGACCTACGGATTTACATTTTATACAGCGATTATGCTTGTTAAGATGTACAAAAACATTACAAATTCCTCCTCCTCAAATATAAATAAATAAATAAATCAAGTTTTTAATTGCTTGGATGTCGTCTTGTGTATCAGTCTTAGTATAAAGGCTGTCCACATCAATTGTGAATAGAAAAGAGCGGACCTTGTGTGTAAAGTCCGGATCCTGGCATTGGACTCTGTTCTGCGCTGGTGTGTTTGGATTGTTGTTTGACTTACGGATGGGCTGCTGATACCGCCACGGTCGGTAGTTATTCCAGCCATTATTGCGGATGATGTACGGGCGCTGGTTAGATGATGAGCCGGCGGTCACACGCGGGCGTCCTCCGTCATACCAGCCGGTGCGCATCTGGCCGCGCGGCGCTGCTACAAAAGTCTTCGGGGACTGTTGGATAACCACGGCGGGACTGCTGGTCAGCTCTGGTCAATTGTGAATGTTTGTGAAAGACAACATTGTTTATTTTGACCACCGTATGTAGTTACTGTGAAAAATGTAACAAGTGTTCATCTTGTCTCATTTTGTGCTTGTCTCGCTCATATAGCGTCATTTTGCCAGGAAAATCAAAGGAAAGTCAATATTTAAGATTCATTTCTTTTTCTGTGTCAAACTGTCTTAGAATGACAATCCCACTTTAGAAACATCAATTGTGCATGTTTTTGAAGGACAACATGATTTATTTTGACTTGGTGTTGAGTTACTGTGAAAAATGCAACACGTCTCATTTTGTGCTTGTCTCGCTCGTACAGTTTGAGATTGACAGTGAAATCAGATGAATGTCACTATTTAAAACTCAGCTGTTGTTATGTGTCAAACTGTCTTCGAATGACAATTCCCCTCCCCACCCTCTGCTCTCCTCCTCGACACTTCCATTAAGGCCGTGTGGATATGCTGTTCCTGATTAATTAACCCAATCTCTCTCAGCTCTTCTTCTCTGGGCCGTGGACCATTTTGGTTTACACTCCAGGGTCAGGGCATGTACTGGATCCCAGTCAGGGGAGACAAATGCTGGAAAACATGCCGGTCAGTATTCTTTTGTTCTACAATATTGTATTTATGACATGCAATCTGTACATGTATTGTCAGGCTTGTTTCTCCCACATATCTTTTGCCACATTATTTACAAATCACCATATACACACATTTTTGAAAGAAATATTCCCCTGTCTGGCGCTTTTAAACCCCTCTTATTCGCGCAAGTCGTCCAGCAATCCTTGTCGTTCGAAATAATTCCAAAAATGGCCCTGGAGTGCCCTCTGCTGGATAAAGCCGAGAACAGCACTTTGGTGGCTTGTTTAAAATCCTCTGTCTGTGTGTATATTCTGTGGAACCGTGATAATTGTCATTTGAAATAAACTTTTGTGTCCAATTGGTTGTGTAGAGTGAATATGGGTCCGTTGAATGTGGTTGTGTCCAAGAAATTAACCAAATTGTGATGACCTACGGATTTACATTTTATACAGCGATTATGCTTGTTAAGATGTACAAAAACATTACAAATTCCTCCTCCTCAAATATAAATAAATAAATAAATCAAGTTTTTAATTGCTTGGATGTCGTCTTGTGTATCAGTCTTAGTATAAAGGCTGTCCACATCAATTGTGAATAGAAAAGAGCGGACCTTGTGTGTAAAGTCCGGATCCTGGCATTGGACTCTGTTCTGCGCTGGTGTGTTTGGATTGTTGTTTGACTTACGGATGGGCTGCTGATACCGCCACGGTCGGTAGTTATTCCAGCCATTATTGCGGATGATGTACGGGCGCTGGTTAGATGATGAGCCGGCGGTCACACGCGGGCGTCCTCCGTCATACCAGCCGGTGCGCATCTGGCCGCGCGGCGCTGCTACAAAAGTCTTCGGGGACTGTTGGATAACCACGGCGGGACTGCTGGTCAGCTCTGGTCAATTGTGAATGTTTGTGAAAGACAACATTGTTTATTTTGACCACCGTATGTAGTTACTGTGAAAAATGTAACAAGTGTTCATCTTGTCTCATTTTGTGCTTGTCTCGCTCATATAGCGTCATTTTGCCAGGAAAATCAAAGGAAAGTCAATATTTAAGATTCATTTCTTTTTCTGTGTCAAACTGTCTTAGAATGACAATCCCACTTTAGAAACATCAATTGTGCATGTTTTTGAAGGACAACATGATTTATTTTGACTTGGTGTTGAGTTACTGTGAAAAATGCAACACGTCTCATTTTGTGCTTGTCTCGCTCGTACAGTTTGAGATTGACAGTGAAATCAGATGAATGTCACTATTTAAAACTCAGCTGTTGTTATGTGTCAAACTGTCTTCGAATGACAATTCCCCTCCCCACCCTCTGCTCTCCTCCTCGACACTTCCATTAAGGCCGTGTGGATATGCTGTTCCTGATTAATTAACCCAATCTCTCTCAGCTCTTCTTCTCTGGGCCGTGGACCATTTTGGTTTACACTCCAGGGTCAGGGCATGTACTGGATCCCAGTCAGGGGAGACAAATGCTGGAAAACATGCCGGTCAGTATTCTTTTGTTCTACAATATTGTATTTATGACATGCAATCTGTACATGTATTGTCAGGCTTGTTTCTCCCACATATCTTTTGCCACATTATTTACAAATCACCATATACACACATTTTTGAAAGAAATATTCCCCTGTCTGGCGCTTTTAAACCCCTCTTATTCGCGCAAGTCGTCCAGCAATCCTTGTCGTTCGAAATAATTCCAAAAATGGCCCTGGAGTGCCCTCTGCTGGATAAAGCCGAGAACAGCACTTTGGTGGCTTGTTTAAAATCCTCTGTCTGTGTGTATATTCTGTGGAACCGTGATAATTGTCATTTGAAATAAACTTTTGTGTCCAATTGGTTGTGTAGAGTGAATATGGGTCCGTTGAATGTGGTTGTGTCCAAGAAATTAACCAAATTGTGATGACCTACGGATTTACATTTTATACAGCGATTATGCTTGTTAAGATGTACAAAAACATTACAAATTCCTCCTCCTCAAATATAAATAGATAAATAAATAAATCAAGTTTTTAATTGCTTGGATGTCGTCTTGTGTATCAATCTTAGTATAAAGGCTGTCCACATCAATTGTGAATAGAAAAGAGCGGACCTTGTGTGTAAAGTCCGGATCCTGGCATTGGACTCTGTTCTGCGCTGGTGTGTTTGGATTGTTGTTTGACTTACGGATGGGCTGCTGATACCGCCACGGTCGGTAGTTATTCCAGCCTTTATTGCGGATGATGTACGGGCGCTGGTTAGATGATGAGCCGGCGGTCACACGCGGGCGTCCTCCGTCATACCAGCTGGTGCGCATCTGGCCGCGCGGCGCTGCTACAAAAGTCTTCGGGGACTGTTGGATAACCACGGCGGGACTGCTGGTCAGCTCTGGTCAATTGTGAATGTTTGTGAAAGACAACATTGTTTATTTTGACCACCGTATGTAGTTACTGTGAAAAATGTAACAAGTGTTCATCTTGTCTCATTTTGTGCTTGTCTCGCTCATATAGCGTCATTTTGCCAGGAAAATCAAAGGAAAGTCAATATTTAAGATTCATTTCTTTTTCTGTGTCAAACTGTCTTAGAATGACAATCCCACTTTAGAAACATCAATTGTGCATGTTTTTGAAGGACAACGTGATTTATTTTGACTTGGTGTTGAGTTACTGTGAAAAATGCAACACGTCTCATTTTGTGCTTGTCTCGCTCGTACAGTTTGAGATTGA
This sequence comes from Chaetodon auriga, assembly GCF_051107435.1. Classification (NCBI taxonomy): domain Eukaryota; kingdom Metazoa; phylum Chordata; class Actinopteri; order Chaetodontiformes; family Chaetodontidae; genus Chaetodon; species Chaetodon auriga. The sequence goes on from NW_027481961.1 coordinate 280,526, forward strand.
CAGTGAAATCAGATGAATGTCACTATTTAAAACTCAGCTGTTGTTATGTGTCAAACTGTCTTCGAATGACAATTCCCCTCCCCACCCTCTGCTCTCCTCCTCGACACTTTCATTAAGGCCGTGTGGATATGCTGTTCCTGATTAATTAACCCAATCTCTCTCAGCTCTTCTTCTCTGGGCCGTGGACCATTTTGGTTTACACTCCAGGGTCAGGGCATGTACTGGATCCCAGTCAGGGGAGACAAATGCTGGAAAACATGCCGGTCAGTATTCTTTTGTTCTACAATATTGTATTTATGACATGCAATCTGTACATGTATTGTCAGGCTTGTTTCTCCCACATATCTTTTGCCACATTATTTACAAATCACCATATACACACATTTTTGAAAGAAATATTCCCCTGTCTGGCGCTTTTAAACCCCTCTTATTCGCGCAAGTCGTCCAGCAATCCTTGTCGTTCGAAATAATTCCAAAAATGGCCCTGGAGTGCCCTCTGCTGGATAAAGCCGAGAACAGCACTTTGGTGGCTTGTTTAAAATCCTCTGTCTGTGTGTATATTCTGTGGAACCGTGATAATTGTCATTTGAAATAAACTTTTGTGTCCAATTGGTTGTGTAGAGTGAATATGGGTCCGTTGAATGTGGTTGTGTCCAAGAAATTAACCAAATTGTGATGACCTACGGATTTACATTTTATACAGCGATTATGCTTGTTAAGATGTACAAAAACATTACAAATTCCTCCTCCTCAAATATAAATAAATAAATAAATCAAGTTTTTAATTGCTTGGATGTCGTCTTGTGTATCAGTCTTAGTATAAAGGCTGTCCACATCAATTGTGAATAGAAAAGAGCGGACCTTGTGTGTAAAGTCCGGATCCTGGCATTGGACTCTGTTCTGCGCTGGTGTGTTTGGATTGTTGTTTGACTTACGGATGGGCTGCTGATACCGCCACGGTCGGTAGTTATTCCAGCCATTATTGCGGATGATGTACGGGCGCTGGTTAGATGATGAGCCGGCGGTCACACGCGGGCGTCCTCCGTCATACCAGCCGGTGCGCATCTGGCCGCGCGGCGCTGCTACAAAAGTCTTCGGGGACTGTTGGATGACCACGGCTGGACTGCTGGTCAGCTCTGGTCAATTGTGAATGTTTGTGAAAGACAACATTGTTTATTTTGACCACCGTATGTAGTTACTGTGAAAAATGTAACAAGTGTTCATCTTGTCTCATTTTGTGCTTGTCTCGCTCATATAGCGTCATTTTGCCAGGAAAATCAAAGGAAAGTCAATATTTAAGATTCATTTCTTTTTCTGTGTCAAACTGTCTTAGAATGACAATCCCACTTTAGAAACATCAATTGTGCATGTTTTTGAAGGACAACATGATTTATTTTGACTTGGTTACTGTGAAAAATGCAACACGTCTCATTTTGTGCTTGTCTCGCTCGTACAGTTTGAGATTGACAGTGAAATCAGATGAATGTCACTATTTAAAACTCAGCTGTTGTTATGTGTCAAACTGTCTTCGAATGACAATTCCCCTCCCCACCCTCTGCTCTCCTCCTCGACACTTCCATTAAGGCCGTGTGGATATGCTGTTCCTGATTAATTAACCCAATCTCTCTCAGCTCTTCTTCTCTGGGCCGTGGACCATTTTGGTTTACACTCCAGGGTCAGGGCATGTACTGGATCCCAGTCAGGGGAGACAAATGCTGGAAAACATGCCGGTCAGTATTCTTTTGTTCTACAATATTGTATTTATGACATGCAATCTGTACATGTATTGTCAGGCTTGTTTCTCCCACATATCTTTTGCCACATTATTTACAAATCACCATATACACACATTTTTGAAAGAAATATTCCCCTGTCTGGCGCTTTTAAACCCCTCTTATTCGCGCAAGTCGTCCAGCAATCCTTGTCGTTCGAAATAATTCCAAAAATGGCCCTGGAGTGCCCTCTGCTGGATAAAGCCGAGAACAGCACTTTGGTGGCTTGTTTAAAATCCTCTGTCTGTGTGTATATTCTGTGGAACCGTGATAATTGTCATTTGAAATAAACTTTTGTGTCCAATTGGTTGTGTAGAGTGAATATGGGTCCGTTGAATGTGGTTGTGTCCAAGAAATTAACCAAATTGTGATGACCTACGGATTTACATTTTATACAGCGATTATGCTTGTTAAGATGTACAAAAACATTACAAATTCCTCCTCCTCAAATATAAATAAATAAATAAATCAAGTTTTTAATTGCTTGGATGTCGTCTTGTGTATCAGTCTTAGTATAAAGGCTGTCCACATCAATTGTGAATAGAAAAGAGCGGACCTTGTGTGTAAAGTCCGGATCCTGGCATTGGACTCTGTTCTGCGCTGGTGTGTTTGGATTGTTGTTTGACTTACGGATGGGCTGCTGATACCGCCACGGTCGGTAGTTATTCCAGCCATTATTGCGGATGATGTACGGGCGCTGGTTAGATGATGAGCCGGCGGTCACACGCGGGCGTCCTCCGTCATACCAGCCGGTGCGCATCTGGCCGCGCGGCGCTGCTACAAAAGTCTTCGGGGACTGTTGGATAACCACGGCGGGACTGCTGGTCAGCTCTGGTCAATTGTGAATGTTTGTGAAAGACAACATTGTTTATTTTGACCACCATATGTAGTTACTGTGAAAAATGTAACAAGTGTTCATCTTGTCTCATTTTGTGCTTGTCTCGCTCATATAGCGTCATTTTGCCAGGAAAATCAAAGGAAAGTCAATATTTAAGATTCATTTCTTTTTCTGTGTCAAACTGTCTTAGAATGACAATCCCACTTTAGAAACATCAATTGTGCATGTTTTTGAAGGACAACATGATTTATTTTGACTTGGTGTTGAGTTACTGTGAAAAATGCAACACGTCTCATTTTGTGCTTGTCTCGCTCGTACAGTTTGAGATTGACAGTGAAATCAGATGAATGTCACTATTTAAAACTCAGCTGTTGTTATGTGTCAAACTGTCTTCGAATGACAATTCCCCTCCCCAGGGCCGTGGACCATTTTGGTTTACACTCCAGGGTCAGGGCATGTACTGGATCCCAGTCAGGGGAGACAAATGCTGGAAAACATGCCGGTCAGTATTCTTTTGTTCTACAATATTGTATTTATGACATGCAATCTGTACATGTATTGTCAGGCTTGTTTCTCCCACATATCTTTTGCCACATTATTTACAAATCACCATATACACACATTTTTGAAAGAAATATTCCCCTGTCTGGCGCTTTTAAACCCCTCTTATTCGCGCAAGTCGTCTAGCAATCCTTGTCGTTCGAAATGATTCCAAAAATGGCCCTGGAGTGCCCTCTGCTGGATAAAGCCGAGAACAGCACTTTGGTGGCTTGTTTAAAATCCTCTGTCTGTGTGTATATTCTGTGGAACCGTGATAATTGTCATTTGAAATAAACTTTTGTGTCCAATTGGTTGTGTAGAGTGAATATGGGTCCGTTGAATGTGGTTGTGTCCAAGAAATTAACCAAATTGTGATGACCTACGGATTTACATTTTATACAGCGATTATGCTTGTTAAGATGTACAAAAACATTACAAATTCCTCCTCCTCAAATATAAATAGATAAATAAATAAATCAAGTTTTTAATTGCTTGGATGTCGTCTTGTGTATCAATCTTAGTATAAAGGCTGTCCACATCAATTGTGAATAGAAAAGAGCGGACCTTGTGTGTAAAGTCCGGATCCTGGCATTGGACTCTGTTCTGCGCTGGTGTGTTTGGATTGTTGTTTGACTTACGGATGGGCTGCTGATACCGCCACGGTCGGTAGTTATTCCAGCCTTTATTGCGGATGATGTACGGGCGCTGGTTAGATGATGAGCCGGCGGTCACACGCGGGCGTCCTCCGTCATACCAGCCGGTGCGCATCTGGCCGCGCGGCGCTGCTACAAAAGTCTTCGGGGACTGTTGGATAACCACGGCGGGACTGCTGGTCAGCTCTGGTCAATTGTGAATGTTTGTGAAAGACAACATTGTTTATTTTGACCACCGTATGTAGTTACTGTGAAAAATGTAACAAGTGTTCATCTTGTCTCATTTTGTGCTTGTCTCGCTCATATAGCGTCATTTTGCCAGGAAAATCAAAGGAAAGTCAATATTTAAGATTCATTTCTTTTTCTGTGTCAAACTGTCTTAGAATGACAATCCCACTTTAGAAACATCAATTGTGCATGTTTTTGAAGGACAACGTGATTTATTTTGACTTGGTGTTGAGTTACTGTGAAAAATGCAACACGTCTCATTTTGTGCTTGTCTCGCTCGTACAGTTTGAGATTGACAGTGAAATCAGATGAATGTCACTATTTAAAACTCAGCTGTTGTTATGTGTCAAACTGTCTTCGAATGACAATTCCCCTCCCCACCCTCTGCTCTCCTCCTCGACACTTTCATTAAGGCCGTGTGGATATGCTGTTCCTGATTAATTAACCCAATCTCTCTCAGCTCTTCTTCTCTGGGCCGTGGACCATTTTGGTTTACACTCCAGGGTCAGGGCATGTACTGGATCCCAGTCAGGGGAGACAAATGCTGGAAAACATGCCGGTCAGTATTCTTTTGTTCTACAATATTGTATTTATGACATGCAATCTGTACATGTATTGTCAGGCTTGTTTCTCCCACATATCTTTTGCCACATTATTTACAAATCACCATATACACACATTTTTGAAAGAAATATTCCCCTGTCTGGCGCTTTTAAACCCCTCTTATTCGCGCAAGTCGTCCAGCAATCCTTGTCGTTCGAAATAATTCCAAAAATGGCCCTGGAGTGCCCTCTGCTGGATAAAGCCGAGAACAGCACTTTGGTGGCTTGTTTAAAATCCTCTGTCTGTGTGTATATTCTGTGGAACCGTGATAATTGTCATTTGAAATAAACTTTTGTGTCCAATTGGTTGTGTAGAGTGAATATGGGTCCGTTGAATGTGGTTGTGTCCAAGAAATTAACCAAATTGTGATGACCTACGGATTTACATTTTATACAGCGATTATGCTTGTTAAGATGTACAAAAACATTACAAATTCCTCCTCCTCAAATATAAATAAATAAATAAATCAAGTTTTTAATTGCTTGGATGTCGTCTTGTGTATCAGCCTTAGTATAAAGGCTGTCCACATCAATTGTGAATAGAAAAGGGCGGACCTTGTGTGTAAAGTCCGGATCCTGGCATTGGACTCTGTTCTGCGCTGGTGTGTTTGGATTGTTGTTTGACTTACGGATGGGCTGCTGATACCGCTACGGTCGGTAGTTATTCCAGCCATTATTGCGGATGATGTACGGGCGCTGGTTAGATGATGAGCCGGCGGTCACACGCGGGGCGTCCTCCGTCATACCAGCCGGTGCGCATCTGGCCGCGCGGCGCTGCTACAAAAGTCTTCGGGGACTGTTGGATGACCACGGCTGGACTGCTGGTCAGCTCTGGTCAATTGTGAATGTTTGTGAAAGACAACATTGTTTATTTTGACCACCGTATGTAGTTACTGTGAAAAATGTAACAAGTGTTCATCTTGTCTCATGTTGTGCTTGTCTCGCTCATATAGCGTAATTTTGCCAGGAAAATCAAAGGAAAGTCAATATTTAAGATTCATTTCTTTTTCTGTGTCAAACTGTCTTAGAATGACAATCCCACTTTAGAAACATCAATTGTGCATGTTTTTGAAGGACAACATGATTTATTTTGACTTGGTGTTGAGTTACTGTGAAAAATGCAACACGTCTCATTTTGTGCTTGTCTCGCTCGTACAGTTTGAGATTGACAGTGAAATCAGATGAATGTCACTATTTAAAACTCAGCTGTTGTTATGTGTCAAACTGTCTTCGAATGACAATTCCCCTCCCCAGGGCCGTGGACCATTTTGGTTTACACTCCAGGGTCAGGGCATGTACTGGATCCCAGTCAGGGGAGACAAATGCTGGAAAACATGCCGGTCAGTATTCTTTTGTTCTACAATATTGTATTTATGACATGCAATCTGTACATGTATTGTCAGGCTTGTTTCTCCCACATATCTTTTGCCACATTATTTACAAATCACCATATACACACATTTTTGAAAGAAATATTCCCCTGTCTGGCGCTTTTAAACCCCTCTTATTCGCGCAAGTCGTCTAGCAATCCTTGTCGTTCGAAATAATTCCAAAAATGGCCCTGGAGTGCCCTCTGCTGGATAAAGCCGAGAACAGCACTTTGGTGGCTTGTTTAAAATCCTCTGTCTGTGTGTATATTCTGTGGAACCGTGATAATTGTCATTTGAAATAAACTTTTGTGTCCAATTGGTTGTGTAGAGTGAATATGGGTCCGTTGAATGTGGTTGTGTCCAAGAAATTAACCAAATTGTGATGACTTATGGATTTACATTTTATACAGCGATTATGCTTGTTAAGATGTACAAAAACATTACAAATTCCTCCTCCTCAAATATAAATAAATAAATCAAGTTTTTAATTGCTTGGATGTCGTCTTGTGTATCAATCTTAGTATAAAGGCTGTCCACATCAATTGTGAATAGAAAAGAGCGGACCTTGTGTGTAAAGTCCGGATCCTGGCATTGGACTCTGTTCTGCGCTGGTGTGTTTGGATTGTTGTTTGACTTACGGATGGGCTGCTGATACCGCCACGGTCGGTAGTTATTCCAGCCTTTATTGCGGATGATGTACGGGCGCTGGTTAGATGATGAGCCGGCGGTCACACGCGGGCGTCCTCCGTCATACCAGCCGGTGCGCATCTGGCCGCGCGGCGCTGCTACAAAAGTCTTCGGGGACTGTTGGATAACCACGGCGGGACTGCTGGTCAGCTCTGGTCAATTGTGAATGTTTGTGAAAGACAACATTGTTTATTTTGACCACCGTATGTAGTTACTGTGAAAAATGTAACAAGTGTTCATCTTGTCTCATTTTGTGCTTGTCTCGCTCATATAGCGTCATTTTGCCAGGAAAATCAAAGGAAAGTCAATATTTAAGATTCATTTCTTTTTCTGTGTCAAACTGTCTTAGAATGACAATCCCACTTTAGAAACATCAATTGTGCATGTTTTTGAAGGACAACGTGATTTATTTTGACTTGGTTACTGTGAAAAATGCAACACGTCTCATTTTGTGCTTGTCTCGCTCGTACAGTTTGAGATTGACAGTGAAATCAGATGAATGTCACTATTTAAAACTCAGCTGTTGTTATGTGTCAAACTGTCTTCGAATGACATTTCCCCTCCCCACCCTCTGCTCTCCTCCTCCACACTTTCATTAAGGCCGTGTGGATATGCTGTTCCTGATTAATTAACCCAATCTCTCTCAGCTCTTCTTCTCTGGGCCGTGGACCATTTTGGTTTACACTCCAGGGTCAGGGCATGTACTGGATCCCAGTCAGGGGAGACAAATGCTGGAAAACATGCCGGTCAGTATTCTTTTGTTCTACAATATTGTATTTATGACATGCAATCTGTACATGTATTGTCAGGCTTGTTTCTCCCACATATCTTTTGCCACATTATTTACAAATCACCATATACACACATTTTTGAAAGAAATATTCCCCTGTCTGGCGCTTTTAAACCCCTCTTATTCGCGCAAGTCGTCTAGCAATCCTTGTCGTTCGAAATGATTCCAAAAATGGCCCTGGAGTGCCCTCTGCTGGATAAAGCTGAGAACAGCACTTTGGTGGCTTGTTTAAAATCCTCTGTCTGTGTGTATATTCTGTGGAACCGTGATAATTGTCATTTGAAATAAACTTTTGTGTCCAATTGGTTGTGTAGAGTGAATATGGGTCCGTTGAATGTGGTTGTGTCCAAGAAATTAACCAAATTGTGATGACCTACGGATTTACATTTTATACAGCGATTATGCTTGTTAAGATGTACAAAAACATTACAAATTCCTCCTCCTCAAATATAAATAGATAAATAAATAAATCAAGTTTTTAATTGCTTGGATGTCGTCTTGTGTATCAATCTTAGTATAAAGGCTGTCCACATCAATTGTGAATAGAAAAGAGCGGACCTTGTGTGTAAAGTCCGGATCCTGGCATTGGACTCTGTTCTGCGCTGGTGTGTTTGGATTGTTGTTTGACTTACGGATGGGCTGCTGATACCGCCACGGTCGGTAGTTATTCCAGCCATTATTGCGGATGATGTACGGGCGCTGGTTAGATGATGAGCCGGCGGTCACACGCGGGCGTCCTCCGTCATACCAGCCGGTGCGCATCTGGCCGCGCGGCGCTGCTACAAAAGTCTTCGGGGACTGTTGGATGACCACGGCGGGACTGCTGGTCAGCTCTGGTCAATTGTGAATGTTTGTGAAAGACAACATTGTTTATTTTGACCACCGTATGTAGTTACTGTGAAAAATGTAACAAGTATTCATCTTGTCTCATTTTGTGCTTGTCTCGCTCATATAGCGTCATTTTGCCAGGAAAATCAAAGGAAAGTCAATATTTAAGATTCATTTCTTTTTCTGTGTCAAACTGTCTTAGAATGACAATCCCACTTTAGAAACATCAATTGTGCCTGTTTTTGAAGGACAACATGATTTATTTTGACTTGGTTACTGTGAAAAATGCAACACGTCTCATTTTGTGCTTGTCTCGCTCGTACAGTTTGAGATTGACAGTGAAATCAGATGAATGTCACTATTTAAAACTCAGCTGTTGTTATGTGTCAAACTGTCTTCGAATGACAATTCCCCTCCCCACCCTCTGCTCTCCTCCTCGACACTTTCATTAAGGCCGTGTGGATATGCTGTTCCTGATTAATTAACCCAATCTCTCTCAGCTCTTCTTCTCTGGGCCGTGGACCATTTTGGTTTACACTCCAGGGTCAGGGCATGTACTGGATCCCAGTCAGGGGAGACAAATGCTGGAAAACATGCCGGTCAGTATTCTTTTGTTCTACAATATTGTATTTATGACATGCAATCTGTACATGTATTGTCAGGCTTGTTTCTCCCACATATCTTTTGCCACATTATTTACAAATCACCATATACACACATTTTTGAAAGAAATATTCCCCTGTCTGGCGCTTTTAAACCCCTCTTATTCGCGCAAGTCGTCCAGCAATCCTTGTCGTTCGAAATAATTCCAAAAATGGCCCTGGAGTGCCCTCTGCTGGATAAAGCCGAGAACAGCACTTTGGTGGCTTGTTTAAAATCCTCTGTCTGTGTGTATATTCTGTGGAACCGTGATAATTGTCATTTGAAATAAACTTTTGTGTCCAATTGGTTGTGTAGAGTGAATATGGGTCCGTTGAATGTGGTTGTGTCCAAGAAATTAACCAAATTGTGATGACCTACGGATTTACATTTTATACAGCGATTATGCTTGTTAAGATGTACAAAAACATTACAAATTCCTCCTCCTCAAATATAAATAGATAAATAAATAAATCAAGTTTTTAATTGCTTGGATGTCGTCTTGTGTATCAATCTTAGTATAAAGGCTGTCCACATCAATTGTGAATAGAAAAGAGCGGACCTTGTGTGTAAAGTCCGGATCCTGGCATTGGACTCTGTTCTGCGCTGGTGTGTTTGGATTGTTGTTTGACTTACGGATGGGCTGCTGATACCGCCACGGTCGGTAGTTATTCCAGCCATTATTGCGGATGATGTACGGGCGCTGGTTAGATGATGAGCCGGCGGTCACACGCGGGCGTCCTCCGTCATACCAGCCGGTGCGCATCTGGCCGCGCGGCGCTGCTACAAAAGTCTTCGGGGACTGTTGGATGACCACGGCTGGACTGCTGGTCAGCTCTGGTCAATTGTGAATGTTTGTGAAAGACAACATTGTTTATTTTGACCACCGTATGTAGTTACTGTGAAAAATGTAACAAGTGTTCATCTTGTCTCATTTTGTGCTTGTCTCGCTCATATAGCGTCATTTTGCCAGGAAAATCAAAGGAAAGTCAATATTTAAGATTCATTTCTTTTTCTGTGTCAAACTGTCTTAGAATGACAATCCCACTTTAGAAACATCAATTGTGCATGTTTTTGAAGGACAACGTGATTTATTTTGACTTGGTGTTGAGTTACTGTGAAAAATGCAACACGTCTCATTTTGTGCTTGTCTCGCTCGTACAGTTTGAGATTGACAGTGAAATCAGATGAATGTCACTATTTAAAACTCAGCTGTTGTTATGTGTCAAACTGTCTTCGAATGACAATTCCCCTCCCCACCCTCTGCTCTCCTCCTCGACACTTTCATTAAGGCCGTGTGGATATGCTGTTCCTGATTAATTAACCCAATCTCTCTCAGCTCTTCTTCTCTGGGCCGTGGACCATTTTGGTTTACACTCCAGGGTCAGGGCATGTACTGGATCCCAGTCAGGGGAGACAAATGCTGGAAAACATGCCGGTCAGTATTCTTTTGTTCTACAATATTGTATTTATGACATGCAATCTGTACATGTATTGTCAGGCTTGTTTCTCCCACATATCTTTTGCCACATTATTTACAAATCACCATATACACACATTTTTGAAAGAAATATTCCCCTGTCTGGCGCTTTTAAACCCCTCTTATTCGCGCAAGTCGTCCAGCAATCCTTGTCGTTCGAAATAATTCCAAAAATGGCCCTGGAGTGCCCTCTGCTGGATAAAGCCGAGAACAGCACTTTGGTGGCTTGTTTAAAATCCTCTGTCTGTGTGTATATTCTGTGGAACCGTGATAATTGTCATTTGAAATAAACTTTTGTGTCCAATTGGTTGTGTAGAGTGAATATGGGTCCGTTGAATGTGGTTGTGTCCAAGAAATTAACCAAATTGTGATGACCTACGGATTTACATTTTATACAGCGATTATGCTTGTTAAGATGTACAAAAACATTACAAATTCCTCCTCCTCAAATATAAATAGATAAATAAATAAATCAAGTTTTTAATTGCTTGGATGTCGTCTTGTGTATCAATCTTAGTATAAAGGCTGTCCACATCAATTGTGAATAGAAAAGAGCGGACCTTGTGTGTAAAGTCCGGATCCTGGCATTGGACTCTGTTCTGCGCTGGTGTGTTTGGATTGTTGTTTGACTTACGGATGGGCTGCTGATACCGCCACGGTCGGTAGTTATTCCAGCCATTATTGCGGATGATGTACGGGCGCTGGTTAGATGATGAGCCGGCGGTCACACGCGGGCGTCCTCCGTCATACCAGCCGGTGCGCATCTGGCCGCGCGGCGCTGCTACAAAAGTCTTCGGGGACTGTTGGATGACCACGGCTGGACTGCTGGTCAGCTCTGGTCAATTGTGAATGTTTGTGAAAGACAACATTGTTTATTTTGACCACCGTATGTAGTTACTGTGAAAAATGTAACAAGTGTTCATCTTGTCTCATTTTGTGCTTGTCTCGCTCATATAGCGTCATTTTGCCAGGAAAATCAAAGGAAAGTCAATATTTAAGATTCATTTCTTTTTCTGTGTCAAACTGTCTTAGAATGACAATCCCACTTTAGAAACATCAATTGTGCATGTTTTTGAAGGACAACGTGATTTATTTTGACTTGGTGTTGAGTTACTGTGAAAAATGCAACACGTCTCATTTTGTGCTTGTCTCGCTCGTACAGTTTGAGATTGACAGTGAAATCAGATGAATGTCACTATTTAAAACTCAGCTGTTGTTATGTGTCAAACTGTCTTCGAATGACAATTCCCCTCCCCACCCTCTGCTCTCCTCCTCGACACTTTCATTAAGGCCGTGTGGATATGCTGTTCCTGATTAATTAACCCAATCTCTCTCAGCTCTTCTTCTCTGGGCCGTGGACCATTTTGGTTTACACTCCAGGGTCAGGGCATGTACTGGATCCCAGTCAGGGGAGACAAATGCTGGAAAACATGCCGGTCAGTATTCTTTTGTTCTACAATATTGTATTTATGACATGCAATCTGTACATGTATTGTCAGGCTTGTTTCTCCCACATATCTTTTGCCACATTATTTACAAATCACCATATACACACATTTTTGAAAGAAATATTCCCCTGTCTGGCGCTTTTAAACCCCTCTTATTCGCGCAAGTCGTCCAGCAATCCTTGTCGTTCGAAATAATTCCAAAAATGGCCCTGGAGTGCCCTCTGCTGGATAAAGCCGAGAACAGCACTTTGGTGGCTTGTTTAAAATCCTCTGTCTGTGTGTATATTCTGTGGAACCGTGATAATTGTCATTTGAAATAAACTTTTGTGTCCAATTGGTTGTGTAGAGTGAATATGGGTCCGTTGAATGTGGTTGTGTCCAAGAAATTAACCAAATTGTGATGACCTACGGATTTACATTTTATACAGCGATTATGCTTGTTAAGATGTACAAAAACATTACAAATTCCTCCTCCTCAAATATAAATAAATAAATAAATCAAGTTTTTAATTGCTTGGATGTCGTCTTGTGTATCAGCCTTAGTATAAAGGCTGTCCACATCAATTGTGAATAGAAAAGGGCGGACCTTGTGTGTAAAGTCCGGATCCTGGCATTGGACTCTGTTCTGCGCTGGTGTGTTTGGATTGTTGTTTGACTTACGGATGGGCTGCTGATACCGCTACGGTCGGTAGTTATTCCAGCCATTATTGCGGATGATGTACGGGCGCTGGTTAGATGATGAGCCGGCGGTCACACGCGGGCGTCCTCCGTCATACCAGCCGGTGCGCATCTGGCCGCGCGGCGCTGCTACAAAAGTCTTCGGGGACTGTTGGATGACCACGGCTGGACTGCTGGTCAGCTCTGGTCAATTGTGAATGTTTGTGAAAGACAACATTGTTTATTTTGACCACCGTATGTAGTTACTGTGAAAAATGTAACAAGTGTTCATCTTGTCTCATGTTGTGCTTGTCTCGCTCATATAGCGTCATTTTGCCAGGAAAATCAAAGGAAAGTCAATATTTAAGATTCATTTCTTTTTCTGTGTCAAACTGTCTTAGAATGACAATCCCACTTTAGAAACATCAATTGTGCATGTTTTTGAAGGACAACATGATTTATTTTGACTTGGTGTTGAGTTACTGTGAAAAATGCAACACGTCTCATTTTGTGCTTGTCTCGCTCGTACAGTTTGAGATTGACAGTGAAATCAGATGAATGTCACTATTTAAAACTCAGCTGTTGTTATGTGTCAAACTGTCTTCGAATGACAATTCCCCTCCCCAGGGCCGTGGACCATTTTGGTTTACACTCCAGGGTCAGGGCATGTACTGGATCCCAGTCAGGGGAGACAAATGCTGGAAAACATGCCGGTCAGTATTCTTTTGTTCTACAATATTGTATTTATGACATGCAATCTGTACATGTATTGTCAGGCTTGTTTCTCCCACATATCTTTTGCCACATTATTTACAAATCACCATATACACACATTTTTGAAAGAAATATTCCCCTGTCTGGCGCTTTTAAACCCCTCTTATTCGCGCAAGTCGTCTAGCAATCCTTGTCGTTCGAAATAATTCCAAAAATGGCCCTGGAGTGCCCTCTGCTGGATAAAGCCGAGAACAGCACTTTGGTGGCTTGTTTAAAATCCTCTGTCTGTGTGTATATTCTGTGGAACCGTGATAATTGTCATTTGAAATAAACTTTTGTGTCCAATTGGTTGTGTAGAGTGAATATGGGTCCGTTGAATGTGGTTGTGTCCAAGAAATTAACCAAATTGTGATGACTTATGGATTTACATTTTATACAGCGATTATGCTTGTTAAGATGTACAAAAACATTACAAATTCCTCCTCCTCAAATATAAATAAATAAATCAAGTTTTTAATTGCTTGGATGTCGTCTTGTGTATCAATCTTAGTATAAAGGCTGTCCACATCAATTGTGAATAGAAAAGAGCGGACCTTGTGTGTAAAGTCCGGATCCTGGCATTGGACTCTGTTCTGCGCTGGTGTGTTTGGATTGTTGTTTGACTTACGGATGGGCTGCTGATACCGCCACGGTCGGTAGTTATTCCAGCCTTTATTGCGGATGATGTACGGGCGCTGGTTAGATGATGAGCCGGCGGTCACACGCGGGCGTCCTCCGTCATACCAGCCGGTGCGCATCTGGCCGCGCGGCGCTGCTACAAAAGTCTTCGGGGACTGTTGGATAACCACGGCGGGACTGCTGGTCAGCTCTGGTCAATTGTGAATGTTTGTGAAAGACAACATTGTTTATTTTGACCACCGTATGTAGTTACTGTGAAAAATGTAACAAGTGTTCATCTTGTCTCATTTTGTGCTTGTCTCGCTCATATAGCGTCATTTTGCCAGGAAAATCAAAGGAAAGTCAATATTTAAGATTCATTTCTTTTTCTGTGTCAAACTGTCTTAGAATGACAATCCCACTTTAGAAACATCAATTGTGCATGTTTTTGAAGGACAACGTGATTTATTTTGACTTGGTTACTGTGAAAAATGCAACACGTCTCATTTTGTGCTTGTCTCGCTCGTACAGTTTGAGATTGACAGTGAAATCAGATGAATGTCACTATTTAAAACTCAGCTGTTGTTATGTGTCAAACTGTCTTCGAATGACATTTCCCCTCCCCACCCTCTGCTCTCCTCCTCCACACTTTCATTAAGGCCGTGTGGATATGCTGTTCCTGATTAATTAACCCAATCTCTCTCAGCTCTTCTTCTCTGGGCCGTGGACCATTTTGGTTTACACTCCAGGGTCAGGGCATGTACTGGATCCCAGTCAGGGGAGACAAATGCTGGAAAACATGCCGGTCAGTATTCTTTTGTTCTACAATATTGTATTTATGACATGCAATCTGTACATGTATTGTCAGGCTTGTTTCTCCCACATATCTTTTGCCACATTATTTACAAATCACCATATACACACATTTTTGAAAGAAATATTCCCCTGTCTGGCGCTTTTAAACCCCTCTTATTCGCGCAAGTCGTCTAGCAATCCTTGTCGTTCGAAATGATTCCAAAAATGGCCCTGGAGTGCCCTCTGCTGGATAAAGCTGAGAACAGCACTTTGGTGGCTTGTTTAAAATCCTCTGTCTGTGTGTATATTCTGTGGAACCGTGATAATTGTCATTTGAAATAAACTTTTGTGTCCAATTGGTTGTGTAGAGTGAATATGGGTCCGTTGAATGTGGTTGTGTCCAAGAAATTAACCAAATTGTGATGACCTACGGATTTACATTTTATACAGCGATTATGCTTGTTAAGATGTACAAAAACATTACAAATTCCTCCTCCTCAAATATAAATAGATAAATAAATAAATCAAGTTTTTAATTGCTTGGATGTCGTCTTGTGTATCAATCTTAGTATAAAGGCTGTCCACATCAATTGTGAATAGAAAAGAGCGGACCTTGTGTGTAAAGTCCGGATCCTGGCATTGGACTCTGTTCTGCGCTGGTGTGTTTGGATTGTTGTTTGACTTACGGATGGGCTGCTGATACCGCCACGGTCGGTAGTTATTCCAGCCATTATTGCGGATGATGTACGGGCGCTGGTTAGATGATGAGCCGGCGGTCACACGCGGGCGTCCTCCGTCATACCAGCCGGTGCGCATCTGGCCGCGCGGCGCTGCTACAAAAGTCTTCGGGGACTGTTGGATGACCACGGCTGGACTGCTGGTCAGCTCTGGTCAATTGTGAATGTTTGTGAAAGACAACATTGTTTATTTTGACCACCGTATGTAGTTACTGTGAAAAATGTAACAAGTGTTCATCTTGTCTCATTTTGTGCTTGTCTCGCTCATATAGCGTCATTTTGCCAGGAAAATCAAAGGAAAGTCAATATTTAAGATTCATTTCTTTTTCTGTGTCAAACTGTCTTAGAATGACAATCCCACTTTAGAAACATCAATTGTGCCTGTTTTTGAAGGACAACATGATTTATTTTGACTTGGTTACTGTGAAAAATGCAACACGTCTCATTTTGTGCTTGTCTCGCTCGTACAGTTTGAGATTGACAGTGAAATCAGATGAATGTCACTATTTAAAACTCAGCTGTTGTTATGTGTCAAACTGTCTTCGAATGACATTTCCCCTCCCCACCCTCTGCTCTCCTCCTCCACACTTTCATTAAGGCCGTGTGGATATGCTGTTCCTGATTAATTAACCCAATCTCTCTCAGCTCTTCTTCTCTGGGCCGTGGACCATTTTGGTTTACACTCCAGGGTCAGGGCATGTACTGGATCCCAGTCAGGGGAGACAAATGCTGGAAAACATGCCGGTCAGTATTCTTTTGTTCTACAATATTGTATTTATGACATGCAATCTGTACATGTATTGTCAGGCTTGTTTCTCCCACATATCTTTTGCCACATTATTTACAAATCACCATATACACACATTTTTGAAAGAAATATTCCCCTGTCTGGCGCTTTTAAACCCCTCTTATTCGCGCAAGTCGTCTAGCAATCCTTGTCGTTCGAAATGATTCCAAAAATGGCCCTGGAGTGCCCTCTGCTGGATAAAGCCGAGAACAGCACTTTGGTGGCTTGTTTAAAATCCTCTGTCTGTGTGTATATTCTGTGGAACCGTGATAATTGTCATTTGAAATAAACTTTTGTGTCCAATTGGTTGTGTAGAGTGAATATGGGTCCGTTGAATGTGGTTGTGTCCAAGAAATTAACCAAATTGTGATGACCTACGGATTTACATTTTATACAGCGATTATGCTTGTTAAGATGTACAAAAACATTACAAATTCCTCCTCCTCAAATATAAATAAATAAATCAAGTTTTTAATTGCTTGGATGTCGTCTTGTGTATCAATCTTAGTATAAAGGCTGTCCACATCAATTGTGAATAGAAAAGAGCGGACCTTGTGTGTAAAGTCCGGATCCTGGCATTGGACTCTGTTCTGCGCTGGTGTGTTTGGATTGTTGTTTGACTTACGGATGGGCTGCTGATACCGCCACGGTCGGTAGTTATTCCAGCCTTTATTGCGGATGATGTACGGGCGCTGGTTAGATGATGAGCCGGCGGTCACACGCGGGCGTCCTCCGTCATACCAGCCGGTGCGCATCTGGCCGCGCGGCGCTGCTACAAAAGTCTTCGGGGACTGTTGGATAACCACGGCGGGACTGCTGGTCAGCTCTGGTCAATTGTGAATGTTTGTGAAAGACAACATTGTTTATTTTGACCACCGTATGTAGTTACTGTGAAAAATGTAACAAGTGTTCATCTTGTCTCATTTTGTGCTTGTCTCGCTCATATAGCGTCATTTTGCCAGGAAAATCAAAGGAAAGTCAATATTTAAGATTCATTTCTTTTTCTGTGTCAAACTGTCTTAGAATGACAATCCCACTTTAGAAACATCAATTGTGCATGTTTTTGAAGGACAACGTGATTTATTTTGACTTGGTTACTGTGAAAAATGCAACACGTCTCATTTTGTGCTTGTCTCGCTCGTACAGTTTGAGATTGACAGTGAAATCAGATGAATGTCACTATTTAAAACTCAGCTGTTGTTATGTGTCAAACTGTCTTCGAATGACATTTCCCCTCCCCACCCTCTGCTCTCCTCCTCCACACTTTCATTAAGGCCGTGTGGATATGCTGTTCCTGATTAATTAACCCAATCTCTCTCAGCTCTTCTTCTCTGGGCCGTGGACCATTTTGGTTTACACTCCAGGGTCAGGGCATGTACTGGATCCCAGTCAGGGGAGACAAATGCTGGAAAACATGCCGGTCAGTATTCTTTTGTTCTACAATATTGTATTTATGACATGCAATCTGTACATGTATTGTCAGGCTTGTTTCTCCCACATATCTTTTGCCACATTATTTACAAATCACCATATACACACATTTTTGAAAGAAATATTCCCCTGTCTGGCGCTTTTAAACCCCTCTTATTCGCGCAAGTCGTCTAGCAATCCTTGTCGTTCGAAATGATTCCAAAAATGGCCCTGGAGTGCCCTCTGCTGGATAAAGCTGAGAACAGCACTTTGGTGGCTTGTTTAAAATCCTCTGTCTGTGTGTATATTCTGTGGAACCGTGATAATTGTCATTTGAAATAAACTTTTGTGTCCAATTGGTTGTGTAGAGTGAATATGGGTCCGTTGAATGTGGTTGTGTCCAAGAAATTAACCAAATTGTGATGACCTACGGATTTACATTTTATACAGCGATTATGCTTGTTAAGATGTACAAAAACATTACAAATTCCTCCTCCTCAAATATAAATAGATAAATAAATAAATCAAGTTTTTAATTGCTTGGATGTCGTCTTGTGTATCAATCTTAGTATAAAGGCTGTCCACATCAATTGTGAATAGAAAAGAGCGGACCTTGTGTGTAAAGTCCGGATCCTGGCATTGGACTCTGTTCTGCGCTGGTGTGTTTGGATTGTTGTTTGACTTACGGATGGGCTGCTGATACCGCCACGGTCGGTAGTTATTCCAGCCATTATTGCGGATGATGTACGGGCGCTGGTTAGATGATGAGCCGGCGGTCACACGCGGGCGTCCTCCGTCATACCAGCCGGTGCGCATCTGGCCGCGCGGCGCTGCTACAAAAGTCTTCGGGGACTGTTGGATGACCACGGCTGGACTGCTGGTCAGCTCTGGTCAATTGTGAATGTTTGTGAAAGACAACATTGTTTATTTTGACCACCGTATGTAGTTACTGTGAAAAATGTAACAAGTGTTCATCTTGTCTCATGTTGTGCTTGTCTCGCTCATATAGCGTCATTTTGCCAGGAAAATCAAAGGAAAGTCAATATTTAAGATTCATTTCTTTTTCTGTGTCAAACTGTCTTAGAATGACAATCCCACTTTAGAAACATCAATTGTGCATGTTTTTGAAGGACAACATGATTTATTTTGACTTGGTGTTGAGTTACTGTGAAAAATGCAACACGTCTCATTTTGTGCTTGTCTCGCTCGTACAGTTTGAGATTGACAGTGAAATCAGATGAATGTCACTATTTAAAACTCAGCTGTTGTTATGTGTCAAACTGTCTTCGAATGACAATTCCCCTCCCCAGGGCCGTGGACCATTTTGGTTTACACTCCAGGGTCAGGGCATGTACTGGATCCCAGTCAGGGGAGACAAATGCTGGAAAACATGCCGGTCAGTATTCTTTTGTTCTACAATATTGTATTTATGACATGCAATCTGTACATGTATTGTCAGGCTTGTTTCTCCCACATATCTTTTGCCACATTATTTACAAATCACCATATACACACATTTTTGAAAGAAATATTCCCCTGTCTGGCGCTTTTAAACCCCTCTTATTCGCGCAAGTCGTCTAGCAATCCTTGTCGTTCGAAATAATTCCAAAAATGGCCCTGGAGTGCCCTCTGCTGGATAAAGCCGAGAACAGCACTTTGGTGGCTTGTTTAAAATCCTCTGTCTGTGTGTATATTCTGTGGAACCGTGATAATTGTCATTTGAAATAAACTTTTGTGTCCAATTGGTTGTGTAGAGTGAATATGGGTCCGTTGAATGTGGTTGTGTCCAAGAAATTAACCAAATTGTGATGACTTATGGATTTACATTTTATACAGCGATTATGCTTGTTAAGATGTACAAAAACATTACAAATTCCTCCTCCTCAAATATAAATAAATAAATCAAGTTTTTAATTGCTTGGATGTCGTCTTGTGTATCAATCTTAGTATAAAGGCTGTCCACATCAATTGTGAATAGAAAAGAGCGGACCTTGTGTGTAAAGTCCGGATCCTGGCATTGGACTCTGTTCTGCGCTGGTGTGTTTGGATTGTTGTTTGACTTACGGATGGGCTGCTGATACCGCCACGGTCGGTAGTTATTCCAGCCTTTATTGCGGATGATGTACGGGCGCTGGTTAGATGATGAGCCGGCGGTCACACGCGGGCGTCCTCCGTCATACCAGCCGGTGCGCATCTGGCCGCGCGGCGCTGCTACAAAAGTCTTCGGGGACTGTTGGATAACCACGGCGGGACTGCTGGTCAGCTCTGGTCAATTGTGAATGTTTGTGAAAGACAACATTGTTTATTTTGACCACCGTATGTAGTTACTGTGAAAAATGTAACAAGTGTTCATCTTGTCTCATTTTGTGCTTGTCTCGCTCATATAGCGTCATTTTGCCAGGAAAATCAAAGGAAAGTCAATATTTAAGATTCATTTCTTTTTCTGTGTCAAACTGTCTTAGAATGACAATCCCACTTTAGAAACATCAATTGTGCATGTTTTTGAAGGACAACGTGATTTATTTTGACTTGGTTACTGTGAAAAATGCAACACGTCTCATTTTGTGCTTGTCTCGCTCGTACAGTTTGAGATTGACAGTGAAATCAGATGAATGTCACTATTTAAAACTCAGCTGTTGTTATGTGTCAAACTGTCTTCGAATGACATTTCCCCTCCCCACCCTCTGCTCTCCTCCTCCACACTTTCATTAAGGCCGTGTGGATATGCTGTTCCTGATTAATTAACCCAATCTCTCTCAGCTCTTCTTCTCTGGGCCGTGGACCATTTTGGTTTACACTCCAGGGTCAGGGCATGTACTGGATCCCAGTCAGGGGAGACAAATGCTGGAAAACATGCCGGTCAGTATTCTTTTGTTCTACAATATTGTATTTATGACATGCAATCTGTACATGTATTGTCAGGCTTGTTTCTCCCACATATCTTTTGCCACATTATTTACAAATCACCATATACACACATTTTTGAAAGAAATATTCCCCTGTCTGGCGCTTTTAAACCCCTCTTATTCGCGCAAGTCGTCTAGCAATCCTTGTCGTTCGAAATGATTCCAAAAATGGCCCTGGAGTGCCCTCTGCTGGATAAAGCTGAGAACAGCACTTTGGTGGCTTGTTTAAAATCCTCTGTCTGTGTGTATATTCTGTGGAACCGTGATAATTGTCATTTGAAATAAACTTTTGTGTCCAATTGGTTGTGTAGAGTGAATATGGGTCCGTTGAATGTGGTTGTGTCCAAGAAATTAACCAAATTGTGATGACCTACGGATTTACATTTTATACAGCGATTATGCTTGTTAAGATGTACAAAAACATTACAAATTCCTCCTCCTCAAATATAAATAGATAAATAAATAAATCAAGTTTTTAATTGCTTGGATGTCGTCTTGTGTATCAATCTTAGTATAAAGGCTGTCCACATCAATTGTGAATAGAAAAGAGCGGACCTTGTGTGTAAAGTCCGGATCCTGGCATTGGACTCTGTTCTGCGCTGGTGTGTTTGGATTGTTGTTTGACTTACGGATGGGCTGCTGATACCGCCACGGTCGGTAGTTATTCCAGCCATTATTGCGGATGATGTACGGGCGCTGGTTAGATGATGAGCCGGCGGTCACACGCGGGCGTCCTCCGTCATACCAGCCGGTGCGCATCTGGCCGCGCGGCGCTGCTACAAAAGTCTTCGGGGACTGTTGGATGACCACGGCTGGACTGCTGGTCAGCTCTGGTCAATTGTGAATGTTTGTGAAAGACAACATTGTTTATTTTGACCACCGTATGTAGTTACTGTGAAAAATGTAACAAGTGTTCATCTTGTCTCATTTTGTGCTTGTCTCGCTCATATAGCGTCATTTTGCCAGGAAAATCAAAGGAAAGTCAATATTTAAGATTCATTTCTTTTTCTGTGTCAAACTGTCTTAGAATGACAATCCCACTTTAGAAACATCAATTGTGCCTGTTTTTGAAGGACAACATGATTTATTTTGACTTGGTTACTGTGAAAAATGCAACACGTCTCATTTTGTGCTTGTCTCGCTCGTACAGTTTGAGATTGACAGTGAAATCAGATGAATGTCACTATTTAAAACTCAGCTGTTGTTATGTGTCAAACTGTCTTCGAATGACAATTCCCCTCCCCACCCTCTGCTCTCCTCCTCGACACTTTCATTAAGGCCGTGTGGATATGCTGTTCCTGATTAATTAACCCAATCTCTCTCAGCTCTTCTTCTCTGGGCCGTGGACCATTTTGGTTTACACTCCAGGGTCAGGGCATGTACTGGATCCCAGTCAGGGGAGACAAATGCTGGAAAACATGCCGGTCAGTATTCTTTTGTTCTACAATATTGTATTTATGACATGCAATCTGTACATGTATTGTCAGGCTTGTTTCTCCCACATATCTTTTGCCACATTATTTACAAATCACCATATACACACATTTTTGAAAGAAATATTCCCCTGTCTGGCGCTTTTAAACCCCTCTTATTCGCGCAAGTCGTCTAGCAATCCTTGTCGTTCGAAATAATTCCAAAAATGGCCCTGGAGTGCCCTCTGCTGGATAAAGCCGAGAACAGCACTTTGGTGGCTTGTTTAAAATCCTCTGTCTGTGTGTATATTCTGTGGAACCGTGATAATTGTCATTTGAAATAAACTTTTGTGTCCAATTGGTTGTGTAGAGTGAATATGGGTCCGTTGAATGTGGTTGTGTCCAAGAAATTAACCAAATTGTGATGACTTATGGATTTACATTTTATACAGCGATTATGCTTGTTAAGATGTACAAAAACATTACAAATTCCTCCTCCTCAAATATAAATAAATAAATCAAGTTTTTAATTGCTTGGATGTCGTCTTGTGTATCAATCTTAGTATAAAGGCTGTCCACATCAATTGTGAATAGAAAAGAGCGGACCTTGTGTGTAAAGTCCGGATCCTGGCATTGGACTCTGTTCTGCGCTGGTGTGTTTGGATTGTTGTTTGACTTACGGATGGGCTGCTGATACCGCCACGGTCGGTAGTTATTCCAGCCTTTATT
This sequence comes from Chaetodon auriga, assembly GCF_051107435.1. Lineage (NCBI taxonomy): Eukaryota > Metazoa > Chordata > Actinopteri > Chaetodontiformes > Chaetodontidae > Chaetodon > Chaetodon auriga. Next base: position 303,205 of record NW_027481961.1, read on the forward strand.
GCGGATGATGTACGGGCGCTGGTTAGATGATGAGCCGGCGGTCACACGCGGGCGTCCTCCGTCATACCAGCCGGTGCGCATCTGGCCGCGCGGCGCTGCTACAAAAGTCTTCGGGGACTGTTGGATAACCACGGCGGGACTGCTGGTCAGCTCTGGTCAATTGTGAATGTTTGTGAAAGACAACATTGTTTATTTTGACCACCGTATGTAGTTACTGTGAAAAATGTAACAAGTGTTCATCTTGTCTCATTTTGTGCTTGTCTCGCTCATATAGCGTCATTTTGCCAGGAAAATCAAAGGAAAGTCAATATTTAAGATTCATTTCTTTTTCTGTGTCAAACTGTCTTAGAATGACAATCCCACTTTAGAAACATCAATTGTGCATGTTTTTGAAGGACAACGTGATTTATTTTGACTTGGTTACTGTGAAAAATGCAACACGTCTCATTTTGTGCTTGTCTCGCTCGTACAGTTTGAGATTGACAGTGAAATCAGATGAATGTCACTATTTAAAACTCAGCTGTTGTTATGTGTCAAACTGTCTTCGAATGACATTTCCCCTCCCCACCCTCTGCTCTCCTCCTCCACACTTTCATTAAGGCCGTGTGGATATGCTGTTCCTGATTAATTAACCCAATCTCTCTCAGCTCTTCTTCTCTGGGCCGTGGACCATTTTGGTTTACACTCCAGGGTCAGGGCATGTACTGGATCCCAGTCAGGGGAGACAAATGCTGGAAAACATGCCGGTCAGTATTCTTTTGTTCTACAATATTGTATTTATGACATGCAATCTGTACATGTATTGTCAGGCTTGTTTCTCCCACATATCTTTTGCCACATTATTTACAAATCACCATATACACACATTTTTGAAAGAAATATTCCCCTGTCTGGCGCTTTTAAACCCCTCTTATTCGCGCAAGTCGTCTAGCAATCCTTGTCGTTCGAAATGATTCCAAAAATGGCCCTGGAGTGCCCTCTGCTGGATAAAGCTGAGAACAGCACTTTGGTGGCTTGTTTAAAATCCTCTGTCTGTGTGTATATTCTGTGGAACCGTGATAATTGTCATTTGAAATAAACTTTTGTGTCCAATTGGTTGTGTAGAGTGAATATGGGTCCGTTGAATGTGGTTGTGTCCAAGAAATTAACCAAATTGTGATGACCTACGGATTTACATTTTATACAGCGATTATGCTTGTTAAGATGTACAAAAACATTACAAATTCCTCCTCCTCAAATATAAATAGATAAATAAATAAATCAAGTTTTTAATTGCTTGGATGTCGTCTTGTGTATCAATCTTAGTATAAAGGCTGTCCACATCAATTGTGAATAGAAAAGAGCGGACCTTGTGTGTAAAGTCCGGATCCTGGCATTGGACTCTGTTCTGCGCTGGTGTGTTTGGATTGTTGTTTGACTTACGGATGGGCTGCTGATACCGCCACGGTCGGTAGTTATTCCAGCCATTATTGCGGATGATGTACGGGCGCTGGTTAGATGATGAGCCGGCGGTCACACGCGGGCGTCCTCCGTCATACCAGCCGGTGCGCATCTGGCCGCGCGGCGCTGCTACAAAAGTCTTCGGGGACTGTTGGATGACCACGGCTGGACTGCTGGTCAGCTCTGGTCAATTGTGAATGTTTGTGAAAGACAACATTGTTTATTTTGACCACCGTATGTAGTTACTGTGAAAAATGTAACAAGTGTTCATCTTGTCTCATTTTGTGCTTGTCTCGCTCATATAGCGTCATTTTGCCAGGAAAATCAAAGGAAAGTCAATATTTAAGATTCATTTCTTTTTCTGTGTCAAACTGTCTTAGAATGACAATCCCACTTTAGAAACATCAATTGTGCCTGTTTTTGAAGGACAACATGATTTATTTTGACTTGGTTACTGTGAAAAATGCAACACGTCTCATTTTGTGCTTGTCTCGCTCGTACAGTTTGAGATTGACAGTGAAATCAGATGAATGTCACTATTTAAAACTCAGCTGTTGTTATGTGTCAAACTGTCTTCGAATGACAATTCCCCTCCCCACCCTCTGCTCTCCTCCTCGACACTTTCATTAAGGCCGTGTGGATATGCTGTTCCTGATTAATTAACCCAATCTCTCTCAGCTCTTCTTCTCTGGGCCGTGGACCATTTTGGTTTACACTCCAGGGTCAGGGCATGTACTGGATCCCAGTCAGGGGAGACAAATGCTGGAAAACATGCCGGTCAGTATTCTTTTGTTCTACAATATTGTATTTATGACATGCAATCTGTACATGTATTGTCAGGCTTGTTTCTCCCACATATCTTTTGCCACATTATTTACAAATCACCATATACACACATTTTTGAAAGAAATATTCCCCTGTCTGGCGCTTTTAAACCCCTCTTATTCGCGCAAGTCGTCCAGCAATCCTTGTCGTTCGAAATAATTCCAAAAATGGCCCTGGAGTGCCCTCTGCTGGATAAAGCCGAGAACAGCACTTTGGTGGCTTGTTTAAAATCCTCTGTCTGTGTGTATATTCTGTGGAACCGTGATAATTGTCATTTGAAATAAACTTTTGTGTCCAATTGGTTGTGTAGAGTGAATATGGGTCCGTTGAATGTGGTTGTGTCCAAGAAATTAACCAAATTGTGATGACCTACGGATTTACATTTTATACAGCGATTATGCTTGTTAAGATGTACAAAAACATTACAAATTCCTCCTCCTCAAATATAAATAGATAAATAAATAAATCAAGTTTTTAATTGCTTGGATGTCGTCTTGTGTATCAATCTTAGTATAAAGGCTGTCCACATCAATTGTGAATAGAAAAGAGCGGACCTTGTGTGTAAAGTCCGGATCCTGGCATTGGACTCTGTTCTGCGCTGGTGTGTTTGGATTGTTGTTTGACTTACGGATGGGCTGCTGATACCGCCACGGTCGGTAGTTATTCCAGCCATTATTGCGGATGATGTACGGGCGCTGGTTAGATGATGAGCCGGCGGTCACACGCGGGCGTCCTCCGTCATACCAGCCGGTGCGCATCTGGCCGCGCGGCGCTGCTACAAAAGTCTTCGGGGACTGTTGGATGACCACGGCTGGACTGCTGGTCAGCTCTGGTCAATTGTGAATGTTTGTGAAAGACAACATTGTTTATTTTGACCACCGTATGTAGTTACTGTGAAAAATGTAACAAGTGTTCATCTTGTCTCATTTTGTGCTTGTCTCGCTCATATAGCGTCATTTTGCCAGGAAAATCAAAGGAAAGTCAATATTTAAGATTCATTTCTTTTTCTGTGTCAAACTGTCTTAGAATGACAATCCCACTTTAGAAACATCAATTGTGCCTGTTTTTGAAGGACAACATGATTTATTTTGACTTGGTTACTGTGAAAAATGCAACACGTCTCATTTTGTGCTTGTCTCGCTCGTACAGTTTGAGATTGACAGTGAAATCAGATGAATGTCACTATTTAAAACTCAGCTGTTGTTATGTGTCAAACTGTCTTCGAATGACAATTCCCCTCCCCACCCTCTGCTCTCCTCCTCGACACTTTCATTAAGGCCGTGTGGATATGCTGTTCCTGATTAATTAACCCAATCTCTCTCAGCTCTTCTTCTCTGGGCCGTGGACCATTTTGGTTTACACTCCAGGGTCAGGGCATGTACTGGATCCCAGTCAGGGGAGACAAATGCTGGAAAACATGCCGGTCAGTATTCTTTTGTTCTACAATATTGTATTTATGACATGCAATCTGTACATGTATTGTCAGGCTTGTTTCTCCCACATATCTTTTGCCACATTATTTACAAATCACCATATACACACATTTTTGAAAGAAATATTCCCCTGTCTGGCGCTTTTAAACCCCTCTTATTCGCGCAAGTCGTCTAGCAATCCTTGTCGTTCGAAATGATTCCAAAAATGGCCCTGGAGTGCCCTCTGCTGGATAAAGCCGAGAACAGCACTTTGGTGGCTTGTTTAAAATCCTCTGTCTGTGTGTATATTCTGTGGAACCGTGATAATTGTCATTTGAAATAAACTTTTGTGTCCAATTGGTTGTGTAGAGTGAATATGGGTCCGTTGAATGTGGTTGTGTCCAAGAAATTAACCAAATTGTGATGACCTACGGATTTACATTTTATACAGCGATTATGCTTGTTAAGATGTACAAAAACATTACAAATTCCTCCTCCTCAAATATAAATAGATAAATAAATAAATCAAGTTTTTAATTGCTTGGATGTCGTCTTGTGTATCAGCCTTAGTATAAAGGCTGTCCACATCAATTGTGAATAGAAAAGGGCGGACCTTGTGTGTAAAGTCCGGATCCTGGCATTGGACTCTGTTCTGCGCTGGTGTGTTTGGATTGTTGTTTGACTTACGGATGGGCTGCTGATACCGCCACGGTCGGTAGTTATTCCAGCCTTTATTGCGGATGATGTACGGGCGCTGGTTAGATGATGAGCCGGCGGTCACATGCGGGCGTCCTCCGTCATACCAGCCGGTGCGCATCTGGCCGCGCGGCGCTGCTACAAAAGTCTTCGGGGACTGTTGGATAACCACGGCGGGACTGCTGGTCAGCTCTGGTCAATTGTGAATGTTTGTGAAAGACAACATTGTTTATTTTGACCACCGTATGTAGTTACTGTGAAAAATGTAACAAGTGTTCATCTTGTCTCATTTTGTGCTTGTCTCGCTCATATAGCGTCATTTTGCCAGGAAAATCAAAGGAAAGTCAATATTTAAGATTCATTTCTTTTTCTGTGTCAAACTGTCTTAGAATGACAATCCCACTTTAGAAACATCAATTGTGCATGTTTTTGAAGGACAACGTGATTTATTTTGACTTGGTGTTGAGTTACTGTGAAAAATGCAACACGTCTCATTTTGTGCTTGTCTCGCTCGTACAGTTTGAGATTGACAGTGAAATCAGATGAATGTCACTATTTAAAACTCAGCTGTTGTTATGTGTCAAACTGTCTTCGAATGACAATTCCCCTCCCCACCCTCTGCTCTCCTCCTCGACACTTTCATTAAGGCCGTGTGGATATGCTGTTCCTGATTAATTAACCCAATCTCTCTCAGCTCTTCTTCTCTGGGCCGTGGACCATTTTGGTTTACACTCCAGGGTCAGGGCATGTACTGGATCCCAGTCAGGGGAGACAAATGCTGGAAAACATGCCGGTCAGTATTCTTTTGTTCTACAATATTGTATTTATGACATGCAATCTGTACATGTATTGTCAGGCTTGTTTCTCCCACATATCTTTTGCCACATTATTTACAAATCACCATATACACACATTTTTGAAAGAAATATTCCCCTGTCTGGCGCTTTTAAACCCCTCTTATTCGCGCAAGTCGTCCAGCAATCCTTGTCGTTCGAAATAATTCCAAAAATGGCCCTGGAGTGCCCTCTGCTGGATAAAGCCGAGAACAGCACTTTGGTGGCTTGTTTAAAATCCTCTGTCTGTGTGTATATTCTGTGGAACCGTGATAATTGTCATTTGAAATAAACTTTTGTGTCCAATTGGTTGTGTAGAGTGAATATGGGTCCGTTGAATGTGGTTGTGTCCAAGAAATTAACCAAATTGTGATGACCTACGGATTTACATTTTATACAGCGATTATGCTTGTTAAGATGTACAAAAACATTACAAATTCCTCCTCCTCAAATATAAATAAATAAATGAATCAAGTTTTTAATTGCTTGGATGTCGTCTTGTGTATCAGCCTTAGTATAAAGGCTGTCCACATCAATTGTGAATAGAAAAGGGCGGACCTTGTGTGTAAAGTCCGGATCCTGGCATTGGACTCTGTTCTGCGCTGGTGTGTTTGGATTGTTGTTTGACTTACGGATGGGCTGCTGATACCGCTACGGTCGGTAGTTATTCCAGCCATTATTGCGGATGATGTACGGGCGCTGGTTAGATGATGAGCCGGCGGTCACACGCGGGCGTCCTCCGTCATACCAGCCGGTGCGCATCTGGCCGCGCGGCGCTGCTACAAAAGTCTTCGGGGACTGTTGGATGACCACGGCTGGACTGCTGGTCAGCTCTGGTCAATTGTGAATGTTTGTGAAAGACAACATTGTTTATTTTGACCACCGTATGTAGTTACTGTGAAAAATGTAACAAGTGTTCATCTTGTCTCATGTTGTGCTTGTCTCGCTCATATAGCGTCATTTTGCCAGGAAAATCAAAGGAAAGTCAATATTTAAGATTCATTTCTTTTTCTGTGTCAAACTGTCTTAGAATGACAATCCCACTTTAGAAACATCAATTGTGCATGTTTTTGAAGGACAACATGATTTATTTTGACTTGGTGTTGAGTTACTGTGAAAAATGCAACACGTCTCATTTTGTGCTTGTCTCGCTCGTACAGTTTGAGATTGACAGTGAAATCAGATGAATGTCACTATTTAAAACTCAGCTGTTGTTATGTGTCAAACTGTCTTCGAATGACAATTCCCCTCCCCAGGGCCGTGGACCATTTTGGTTTACACTCCAGGGTCAGGGCATGTACTGGATCCCAGTCAGGGGAGACAAATGCTGGAAAACATGCCGGTCAGTATTCTTTTGTTCTACAATATTGTATTTATGACATGCAATCTGTACATGTATTGTCAGGCTTGTTTCTCCCACATATCTTTTGCCACATTATTTACAAATCACCATATACACACATTTTTGAAAGAAATATTCCCCTGTCTGGCGGTTTTAAACCCCTCTTATTCGCGCAAGTCGTCTAGCAATCCTTGTCGTTCGAAATAATTCCAAAAATGGCCCTGGAGTGCCCTCTGCTGGATAAAGCCGAGAACAGCACTTTGGTGGCTTGTTTAAAATCCTCTGTCTGTGTGTATATTCTGTGGAACCGTGATAATTGTCATTTGAAATAAACTTTTGTGTCCAATTGGTTGTGTAGAGTGAATATGGGTCCGTTGAATGTGGTTGTGTCCAAGAAATTAACCAAATTGTGATGACTTATGGATTTACATTTTATACAGCGATTATGCTTGTTAAGATGTACAAAAACATTACAAATTCCTCCTCCTCAAATATAAATAAATAAATCAAGTTTTTAATTGCTTGGATGTCGTCTTGTGTATCAATCTTAGTATAAAGGCTGTCCACATCAATTGTGAATAGAAAAGAGCGGACCTTGTGTGTAAAGTCCGGATCCTGGCATTGGACTCTGTTCTGCGCTGGTGTGTTTGGATTGTTGTTTGACTTACGGATGGGCTGCTGATACCGCCACGGTCGGTAGTTATTCCAGCCTTTATTGCGGATGATGTACGGGCGCTGGTTAGATGATGAGCCGGCGGTCACACGCGGGCGTCCTCCGTCATACCAGCCGGTGCGCATCTGGCCGCGCGGCGCTGCTACAAAAGTCTTCGGGGACTGTTGGATAACCACGGCGGGACTGCTGGTCAGCTCTGGTCAATTGTGAATGTTTGTGAAAGACAACATTGTTTATTTTGACCACCGTATGTAGTTACTGTGAAAAATGTAACAAGTGTTCATCTTGTCTCATTTTGTGCTTGTCTCGCTCATATAGCGTCATTTTGCCAGGAAAATCAAAGGAAAGTCAATATTTAAGATTCATTTCTTTTTCTGTGTCAAACTGTCTTAGAATGACAATCCCACTTTAGAAACATCAATTGTGCATGTTTTTGAAGGACAACGTGATTTATTTTGACTTGGTTACTGTGAAAAATGCAACACGTCTCATTTTGTGCTTGTCTCGCTCGTACAGTTTGAGATTGACAGTGAAATCAGATGAATGTCACTATTTAAAACTCAGCTGTTGTTATGTGTCAAACTGTCTTCGAATGACAATTCCCCTCCCCACCCTCTGCTCTCCTCCTCGACACTTTCATTAAGGCCGTGTGGATATGCTGTTCCTGATTAATTAACCCAATCTCTCTCAGCTCTTCTTCTCTGGGCCGTGGACCATTTTGGTTTACACTCCAGGGTCAGGGCATGTACTGGATCCCAGTCAGGGGAGACAAATGCTGGAAAACATGCCGGTCAGTATTCTTTTGTTCTACAATATTGTATTTATGATATGCAATCTGTACATGTATTGTCAGGCTTGTTTCTCCCACATATCTTTTGCCACATTATTTACAAATCACCATATACACACATTTTTGAAAGAAATATTCCCCTGTCTGGCGCTTTTAAACCCCTCTTATTCGCGCAAGTCGTCCAGCAATCCTTGTCGTTCGAAATGATTCCAAAAATGGCCCTGGAGTGCCCTCTGCTGGATAAAGCTGAGAACAGCACTTTGGTGGCTTGTTTAAAATCCTCTGTCTGTGTGTATATTCTGTGGAACCGTGATAATTGTCATTTGAAATAAACTTTTGTGTCCAATTGGTTGTGTAGAGTGAATATGGGTCCGTTGAATGTGGTTGTGTCCAAGAAATTAACCAAATTGTGATGACCTACGGATTTACATTTTATACAGCGATTATGCTTGTTAAGATGTACAAAAACATTACAAATTCCTCCTCCTCAAATATAAATAGATAAAAAAATAAATCAAGTTTTTAATTGCTTGGATGTCGTCTTGTGTATCAATCTTAGTATAAAGGCTGTCCACATCAATTGTGAATAGAAAAGAGCGGACCTTGTGTGTAAAGTCCGGATCCTGGCATTGGACTCTGTTCTGCGCTGGTGTGTTTGGATTGTTGTTTGACTTACGGATGGGCTGCTGATACCGCCACGGTCGGTAGTTATTCCAGCCATTATTGCGGATGATGTACGGGCGCTGGTTAGATGATGAGCCGGCGGTCACACGCGGGCGTCCTCCGTCATACCAGCCGGTGCGCATCTGGCCGCGCGGCGCTGCTACAAAAGTCTTCGGGGACTGTTGGATGACCACGGCTGGACTGCTGGTCAGCTCTGGTCAATTGTGAATGTTTGTGAAAGACAACATTGTTTATTTTGACCACCGTATGTAGTTACTGTGAAAAATGTAACAAGTGTTCATCTTGTCTCATTTTGTGCTTGTCTCGCTCATATAGCGTCATTTTGCCAGGAAAATCAAAGGAAAGTCAATATTTAAGATTTTTTTTTTTTTCTGTGTCAAACTGTCTTAGAATGACAATCCCACTTTAGAAACATCAATTGTGCCTGTTTTTGAAGGACAACATGATTTATTTTGACTTGGTTACTGTGAAAAATGCAACACGTCTCATTTTGTGCTTGTCTCGCTCGTACAGTTTGAGATTGACAGTGAAATCAGATGAATGTCACTATTTAAAACTCAGCTGTTGTTATGTGTCAAACTGTCTTCGAATGACAATTCCCCTCCCCACCCTCTGCTCTCCTCCTCGACACTTTCATTAAGGCCGTGTGGATATGCTGTTCCTGATTAATTAACCCAATCTCTCTCAGCTCTTCTTCTCTGGGCCGTGGACCATTTTGGTTTACACTCCAGGGTCAGGGCATGTACTGGATCCCAGTCAGGGGAGACAAATGCTGGAAAACATGCCGGTCAGTATTCTTTTGTTCTACAATATTGTATTTATGACATGCAATCTGTACATGTATTGTCAGGCTTGTTTCTCCCACATATCTTTTGCCACATTATTTACAAATCACCATATACACACATTTTTGAAAGAAATATTCCCCTGTCTGGCGCTTTTAAACCCCTCTTATTCGCGCAAGTCGTCCAGCAATCCTTGTCGTTCGAAATAATTCCAAAAATGGCCCTGGAGTGCCCTCTGCTGGATAAAGCCGAGAACAGCACTTTGGTGGCTTGTTTAAAATCCTCTGTCTGTGTGTATATTCTGTGGAACCGTGATAATTGTCATTTGAAATAAACTTTTGTGTCCAATTGGTTGTGTAGAGTGAATATGGGTCCGTTGAATGTGGTTGTGTCCAAGAAATTAACCAAATTGTGATGACCTACGGATTTACATTTTATACAGCGATTATGCTTGTTAAGATGTACAAAAACATTACAAATTCCTCCTCCTCAAATATAAATAGATAAATAAATAAATCAAGTTTTTAATTGCTTGGATGTCGTCTTGTGTATCAATCTTAGTATAAAGGCTGTCCACATCAATTGTGAATAGAAAAGAGCGGACCTTGTGTGTAAAGTCCGGATCCTGGCATTGGACTCTGTTCTGCGCTGGTGTGTTTGGATTGTTGTTTGACTTACGGATGGGCTGCTGATACCGCCACGGTCGGTAGTTATTCCAGCCATTATTGCGGATGATGTACGGGCGCTGGTTAGATGATGAGCCGGCGGTCACACGCGGGCGTCCTCCGTCATACCAGCCGGTGCGCATCTGGCCGCGCGGCGCTGCTACAAAAGTCTTCGGGGACTGTTGGATGACCACGGCTGGACTGCTGGTCAGCTCTGGTCAATTGTGAATGTTTGTGAAAGACAACATTGTTTATTTTGACCACCGTATGTAGTTACTGTGAAAAATGTAACAAGTGTTCATCTTGTCTCATTTTGTGCTTGTCTCGCTCATATAGCGTCATTTTGCCAGGAAAATCAAAGGAAAGTCAATATTTAAGATTCATTTCTTTTTCTGTGTCAAACTGTCTTAGAATGACAATCCCACTTTAGAAACATCAATTGTGCATGTTTTTGAAGGACAACGTGATTTATTTTGACTTGGTGTTGAGTTACTGTGAAAAATGCAACACGTCTCATTTTGTGCTTGTCTCGCTCGTACAGTTTGAGATTGACAGTGAAATCAGATGAATGTCACTATTTAAAACTCAGCTGTTGTTATGTGTCAAACTGTCTTCGAATGACAATTCCCCTCCCCACCCTCTGCTCTCCTCCTCGACACTTTCATTAAGGCCGTGTGGATATGCTGTTCCTGATTAATTAACCCAATCTCTCTCAGCTCTTCTTCTCTGGGCCGTGGACCATTTTGGTTTACACTCCAGGGTCAGGGCATGTACTGGATCCCAGTCAGGGGAGACAAATGCTGGAAAACATGCCGGTCAGTATTCTTTTGTTCTACAATATTGTATTTATGACATGCAATCTGTACATGTATTGTCAGGCTTGTTTCTCCCACATATCTTTTGCCACATTATTTACAAATCACCATATACACACATTTTTGAAAGAAATATTCCCCTGTCTGGCGCTTTTAAACCCCTCTTATTCGCGCAAGTCGTCCAGCAATCCTTGTCGTTCGAAATAATTCCAAAAATGGCCCTGGAGTGCCCTCTGCTGGATAAAGCCGAGAACAGCACTTTGGTGGCTTGTTTAAAATCCTCTGTCTGTGTGTATATTCTGTGGAACCGTGATAATTGTCATTTGAAATAAACTTTTGTGTCCAATTGGTTGTGTAGAGTGAATATGGGTCCGTTGAATGTGGTTGTGTCCAAGAAATTAACCAAATTGTGATGACCTACGGATTTACATTTTATACAGCGATTATGCTTGTTAAGATGTACAAAAACATTACAAATTCCTCCTCCTCAAATATAAATAGATAAATAAATAAATCAAGTTTTTAATTGCTTGGATGTCGTCTTGTGTATCAATCTTAGTATAAAGGCTGTCCACATCAATTGTGAATAGAAAAGAGCGGACCTTGTGTGTAAAGTCCGGATCCTGGCATTGGACTCTGTTCTGCGCTGGTGTGTTTGGATTGTTGTTTGACTTACGGATGGGCTGCTGATACCGCCACGGTCGGTAGTTATTCCAGCCATTATTGCGGATGATGTACGGGCGCTGGTTAGATGATGAGCCGGCGGTCACACGCGGGCGTCCTCCGTCATACCAGCTGGTGCGCATCTGGCCGCGCGGCGCTGCTACAAAAGTCTTCGGGGACTGTTGGATGACCACGGCTGGACTGCTGGTCAGCTCTGGTCAATTGTGAATGTTTGTGAAAGACAACATTGTTTATTTTGACCACCGTATGTAGTTACTGTGAAAAATGTAACAAGTGTTCATCTTGTCTCATTTTGTGCTTGTCTCGCTCATATAGCGTCATTTTGCCAGGAAAATCAAAGGAAAGTCAATATTTAAGATTCATTTCTTTTTCTGTGTCAAACTGTCTTAGAATGACAATCCCACTTTAGAAACATCAATTGTGCATGTTTTTGAAGGACAACATGATTTATTTTGACTTGGTTACTGTGAAAAATGCAACACGTCTCATTTTGTGCTTGTCTCGCTCGTACAGTTTGAGATTGACAGTGAAATCAGATGAATGTCACTATTTAAAACTCAGCTGTTGTTATGTGTCAAACTGTCTTCGAATGACAATTCCCCTCCCCACCCTCTGCTCTCCTCCTCGACACTTTCATTAAGGCCGTGTGGATATGCTGTTCCTGATTAATTAACCCAATCTCTCTCAGCTCTTCTTCTCTGGGCCGTGGACCATTTTGGTTTACACTCCAGGGTCAGGGCATGTACTGGATCCCAGTCAGGGGAGACAAATGCTGGAAAACATGCCGGTCAGTATTCTTTTGTTCTACAATATTGTATTTATGACATGCAATCTGTACATGTATTGTCAGGCTTGTTTCTCCCACATATCTTTTGCCACATTATTTACAAATCACCATATACACACATTTTTGAAAGAAATATTCCCCTGTCTGGCGCTTTTAAACCCCTCTTATTCGCGCAAGTCGTCCAGCAATCCTTGTCGTTCGAAATAATTCCAAAAATGGCCCTGGAGTGCCCTCTGCTGGATAAAGCCGAGAACAGCACTTTGGTGGCTTGTTTAAAATCCTCTGTCTGTGTGTATATTCTGTGGAACCGTGATAATTGTCATTTGAAATAAACTTTTGTGTCCAATTGGTTGTGTAGAGTGAATATGGGTCCGTTGAATGTGGTTGTGTCCAAGAAATTAACCAAATTGTGATGACCTACGGATTTACATTTTATACAGCGATTATGCTTGTTAAGATGTACAAAAACATTACAAATTCCTCCTCCTCAAATATAAATAGATAAATAAATAAATCAAGTTTTTAATTGCTTGGATGTCGTCTTGTGTATCAATCTTAGTATAAAGGCTGTCCACATCAATTGTGAATAGAAAAGAGCGGACCTTGTGTGTAAAGTCCGGATCCTGGCATTGGACTCTGTTCTGCGCTGGTGTGTTTGGATTGTTGTTTGACTTACGGATGGGCTGCTGATACCGCCACGGTCGGTAGTTATTCCAGCCATTATTGCGGATGATGTACGGGCGCTGGTTAGATGATGAGCCGGCGGTCACACGCGGGCGTCCTCCGTCATACCAGCCGGTGCGCATCTGGCCGCGCGGCGCTGCTACAAAAGTCTTCGGGGACTGTTGGATGACCACGGCTGGACTGCTGGTCAGCTCTGGTCAATTGTGAATGTTTGTGAAAGACAACATTGTTTATTTTGACCACCGTATGTAGTTACTGTGAAAAATGTAACAAGTGTTCATCTTGTCTCATTTTGTGCTTGTCTCGCTCATATAGCGTCATTTTGCCAGGAAAATCAAAGGAAAGTCAATATTTAAGATTCATTTCTTTTTCTGTGTCAAACTGTCTTAGAATGACAATCCCACTTTAGAAACATCAATTGTGCATGTTTTTGAAGGACAACATGATTTATTTTGACTTGGTGTTGAGTTACTGTGAAAAATGCAACACGTCTCATTTTGTGCTTGTCTCGCTCGTACAGTTTGAGATTGACAGTGAAATCAGATGAATGTCACTATTTAAAACTCAGCTGTTGTTATGTGTCAAACTGTCTTCGAATGACAATTCCCCTCCCCAGGGCCGTGGACCATTTTGGTTTACACTCCAGGGTCAGGGCATGTACTGGATCCCAGTCAGGGGAGACAAATGCTGGAAAACATGCCGGTCAGTATTCTTTTGTTCTACAATATTGTATTTATGACATGCAATCTGTACATGTATTGTCAGGCTTGTTTCTCCCACATATCTTTTGCCACATTATTTACAAATCACCATATACACACATTTTTGAAAGAAATATTCCCCTGTCTGGCGCTTTTAAACCCCTCTTATTCGCGCAAGTCGTCCAGCAATCCTTGTCGTTCGAAATAATTCCAAAAATGGCCCTGGAGTGCCCTCTGCTGGATAAAGCCGAGAACAGCACTTTGGTGGCTTGTTTAAAATCCTCTGTCTGTGTGTATATTCTGTGGAACCGTGATAATTGTCATTTGAAATAAACTTTTGTGTCCAATTGGTTGTGTAGAGTGAATATGGGTCCGTTGAATGTGGTTGTGTCCAAGAAATTAACCAAATTGTGATGACCTACGGATTTACATTTTATACAGCGATTATGCTTGTTAAGATGTACAAAAACATTACAAATTCCTCCTCCTCAAATATAAATAGATAAATAAATAAATCAAGTTTTTAATTGCTTGGATGTCGTCTTGTGTATCAATCTTAGTATAAAGGCTGTCCACATCAATTGTGAATAGAAAAGAGCGGACCTTGTGTGTAAAGTCCGGATCCTGGCATTGGACTCTGTTCTGCGCTGGTGTGTTTGGATTGTTGTTTGACTTACGGATGGGCTGCTGATACCGCCACGGTCGGTAGTTATTCCAGCCATTATTGCGGATGATGTACGGGCGCTGGTTAGATGATGAGCCGGCGGTCACACGCGGGCGTCCTCCGTCATACCAGCTGGTGCGCATCTGGCCGCGCGGCGCTGCTACAAAAGTCTTCGGGGACTGTTGGATGACCACGGCTGGACTGCTGGTCAGCTCTGGTCAATTGTGAATGTTTGTGAAAGACAACATTGTTTATTTTGACCACCGTATGTAGTTACTGTGAAAAATGTAACAAGTGTTCATCTTGTCTCATTTTGTGCTTGTCTCGCTCATATAGCGTCATTTTGCCAGGAAAATCAAAGGAAAGTCAATATTTAAGATTCATTTCTTTTTCTGTGTCAAACTGTCTTAGAATGACAATCCCACTTTAGAAACATCAATTGTGCATGTTTTTGAAGGACAACATGATTTATTTTGACTTGGTTACTGTGAAAAATGCAACACGTCTCATTTTGTGCTTGTCTCGCTCGTACAGTTTGAGATTGACAGTGAAATCAGATGAATGTCACTATTTAAAACTCAGCTGTTGTTATGTGTCAAACTGTCTTCGAATGACAATTCCCCTCCCCACCCTCTGCTCTCCTCCTCGACACTTTCATTAAGGCCGTGTGGATATGCTGTTCCTGATTAATTAACCCAATCTCTCTCAGCTCTTCTTCTCTGGGCCGTGGACCATTTTGGTTTACACTCCAGGGTCAGGGCATGTACTGGATCCCAGTCAGGGGAGACAAATGCTGGAAAACATGCCGGTCAGTATTCTTTTGTTCTACAATATTGTATTTATGACATGCAATCTGTACATGTATTGTCAGGCTTGTTTCTCCCACATATCTTTTGCCACATTATTTACAAATCACCATATACACACATTTTTGAAAGAAATATTCCCCTGTCTGGCGCTTTTAAACCCCTCTTATTCGCGCAAGTCGTCCAGCAATCCTTGTCGTTCGAAATAATTCCAAAAATGGCCCTGGAGTGCCCTCTGCTGGATAAAGCCGAGAACAGCACTTTGGTGGCTTGTTTAAAATCCTCTGTCTGTGTGTATATTCTGTGGAACCGTGATAATTGTCATTTGAAATAAACTTTTGTGTCCAATTGGTTGTGTAGAGTGAATATGGGTCCGTTGAATGTGGTTGTGTCCAAGAAATTAACCAAATTGTGATGACCTACGGATTTACATTTTATACAGCGATTATGCTTGTTAAGATGTACAAAAACATTACAAATTCCTCCTCCTCAAATATAAATAGATAAATAAATAAATCAAGTTTTTAATTGCTTGGATGTCGTCTTGTGTATCAATCTTAGTATAAAGGCTGTCCACATCAATTGTGAATAGAAAAGAGCGGACCTTGTGTGTAAAGTCCGGATCCTGGCATTGGACTCTGTTCTGCGCTGGTGTGTTTGGATTGTTGTTTGACTTACGGATGGGCTGCTGATACCGCCACGGTCGGTAGTTATTCCAGCCATTATTGCGGATGATGTACGGGCGCTGGTTAGATGATGAGCCGGCGGTCACACGCGGGCGTCCTCCGTCATACCAGCCGGTGCGCATCTGGCCGCGCGGCGCTGCTACAAAAGTCTTCGGGGACTGTTGGATGACCACGGCTGGACTGCTGGTCAGCTCTGGTCAATTGTGAATGTTTGTGAAAGACAACATTGTTTATTTTGACCACCGTATGTAGTTACTGTGAAAAATGTAACAAGTGTTCATCTTGTCTCATTTTGTGCTTGTCTCGCTCATATAGCGTCATTTTGCCAGGAAAATCAAAGGAAAGTCAATATTTAAGATTCATTTCTTTTTCTGTGTCAAACTGTCTTAGAATGACAATCCCACTTTAGAAACATCAATTGTGCATGTTTTTGAAGGACAACATGATTTATTTTGACTTGGTGTTGAGTTACTGTGAAAAATGCAACACGTCTCATTTTGTGCTTGTCTCGCTCGTACAGTTTGAGATTGACAGTGAAATCAGATGAATGTCACTATTTAAAACTCAGCTGTTGTTATGTGTCAAACTGTCTTCGAATGACAATTCCCCTCCCCAGGGCCGTGGACCATTTTGGTTTACACTCCAGGGTCAGGGCATGTACTGGATCCCAGTCAGGGGAGACAAATGCTGGAAAACATGCCGGTCAGTATTCTTTTGTTCTACAATATTGTATTTATGACATGCAATCTGTACATGTATTGTCAGGCTTGTTTCTCCCACATATCTTTTGCCACATTATTTACAAATCACCATATACACACATTTTTGAAAGAAATATTCCCCTGTCTGGCGCTTTTAAACCCCTCTTATTCGCGCAAGTCGTCTAGCAATCCTTGTCGTTCGAAATGATTCCAAAAATGGCCCTGGAGTGCCCTCTGCTGGATAAAGCCGAGAACAGCACTTTGGTGGCTTGTTTAAAATCCTCTGTCTGTGTGTATATTCTGTGGAACCGTGATAATTGTCATTTGAAATAAACTTTTGTGTCCAATTGGTTGTGTAGAGTGAATATGGGTCCGTTGAATGTGGTTGTGTCCAAGAAATTAACCAAATTGTGATGACCTACGGATTTACATTTTATACAGCGATTATGCTTGTTAAGATGTACAAAAACATTACAAATTCCTCCTCCTCAAATATAAATAAATAAATCAAGTTTTTAATTGCTTGGATGTCGTCTTGTGTATCAATCTTAGTATAAAGGCTGTCCACATCAATTGTGAATAGAAAAGAGCGGACCTTGTGTGTAAAGTCCGGATCCTGGCATTGGACTCTGTTCTGCGCTGGTGTGTTTGGATTGTTGTTTGACTTACGGATGGGCTGCTGATACCGCCACGGTCGGTAGTTATTCCAGCCATTATTGCGGATGATGTACGGGCGCTGGTTAGATGATGAGCCGGCGGTCACACGCGGGCGTCCTCCGTCATACCAGCCGGTGCGCATCTGGCCGCGCGGCGCTGCTACAAAAGTCTTCGGGGACTGTTGGATGACCACGGCTGGACTGCTGGTCAGCTCTGGTCAATTGTGAATGTTTGTGAAAGACAACATTGTTTATTTTGACCACCGTATGTAGTTACTGTGAAAAATGTAACAAGTGTTCATCTTGTCTCATTTTGTGCTTGTCTCGCTCATATAGCGTCATTTTGCCAGGAAAATCAAAGGAAAGTCAATATTTAAGATTCATTTCTTTTTCTGTGTCAAACTGTCTTAGAATGACAATCCCACTTTAGAAACATCAATTGTGCATGTTTTTGAAGGACAACATGATTTATTTTGACTTGGTTACTGTGAAAAATGCAACACGTCTCATTTTGTGCTTGTCTCGCTCGTACAGTTTGAGATTGACAGTGAAATCAGATGAATGTCACTATTTAAAACTCAGCTGTTGTTATGTGTCAAACTGTCTTCGAATGACAATTCCCCTCCCCACCCTCTGCTCTCCTCCTCGACACTTTCATTAAGGCCGTGTGGATATGCTGTTCCTGATTAATTAACCCAATCTCTCTCAGCTCTTCTTCTCTGGGCCGTGGACCATTTTGGTTTACACTCCAGGGTCAGGGCATGTACTGGATCCCAGTCAGGGGAGACAAATGCTGGAAAACATGCCGGTCAGTATTCTTTTGTTCTACAATATTGTATTTATGACATGCAATCTGTACATGTATTGTCAGGCTTGTTTCTCCCACATATCTTTTGCCACATTATTTACAAATCACCATATACACACATTTTTGAAAGAAATATTCCCCTGTCTGGCGCTTTTAAACCCCTCTTATTCGCGCAAGTCGTCCAGCAATCCTTGTCGTTCGAAATAATTCCAAAAATGGCCCTGGAGTGCCCTCTGCTGGATAAAGCCGAGAACAGCACTTTGGTGGCTTGTTTAAAATCCTCTGTCTGTGTGTATATTCTGTGGAACCGTGATAATTGTCATTTGAAATAAACTTTTGTGTCCAATTGGTTGTGTAGAGTGAATATGGGTCCGTTGAATGTGGTTGTGTCCAAGAAATTAACCAAATTGTGATGACTTATGGATTTACATTTTATACAGCGATTATGCTTGTTAAGATGTACAAAAACATTACAAATTCCTCCTCCTCAAATATAAATAAATAAATCAAGTTTTTAATTGCTTGGATGTCGTCTTGTGTATCAATCTTAGTATAAAGGCTGTCCACATCAATTGTGAATAGAAAAGAGCGGACCTTGTGTGTAAAGTCCGGATCCTGGCATTGGACTCTGTTCTGCGCTGGTGTGTTTGGATTGTTGTTTGACTTACGGATGGGCTGCTGATACCGCCACGGTCGGTAGTTATTCCAGCCTTTATTGCGGATGATGTACGGGCGCTGGTTAGATGATGAGCCGGCGGTCACACGCGGGCGTCCTCCGTCATACCAGCCGGTGCGCATCTGGCCGCGCGGCGCTGCTACAAAAGTCTTCGGGGACTGTTGGATAACCACGGCGGGACTGCTGGTCAGCTCTGGTCAATTGTGAATGTTTGTGAAAGACAACATTGTTTATTTTGACCACCGTATGTAGTTACTGTGAAAAATGTAACAAGTGTTCATCTTGTCTCATTTTGTGCTTGTCTCGCTCATATAGCGTCATTTTGCCAGGAAAATCAAAGGAAAGTCAATATTTAAGATTCATTTCTTTTTCTGTGTCAAACTGTCTTAGAATGACAATCCCACTTTAGAAACATCAATTGTGCATGTTTTTGAAGGACAACGTGATTTATTTTGACTTGGTTACTGTGAAAAATGCAACACGTCTCATTTTGTGCTTGTCTCGCTCGTACAGTTTGAGATTGACAGTGAAATCAGATGAATGTCACTATTTAAAACTCAGCTGTTGTTATGTGTCAAACTGTCTTCGAATGACATTTCCCCTCCCCACCCTCTGCTCTCCTCCTCCACACTTTCATTAAGGCCGTGTGGATATGCTGTTCCTGATTAATTAACCCAATCTCTCTCAGCTCTTCTTCTCTGGGCCGTGGACCATTTTGGTTTACACTCCAGGGTCAGGGCATGTACTGGATCCCAGTCAGGGGAGACAAATGCTGGAAAACATGCCGGTCAGTATTCTTTTGTTCTACAATATTGTATTTATGACATGCAATCTGTACATGTATTGTCAGGCTTGTTTCTCCCACATATCTTTTGCCACATTATTTACAAATCACCATATACACACATTTTTGAAAGAAATATTCCCCTGTCTGGCGCTTTTAAACCCCTCTTATTCGCGCAAGTCGTCTAGCAATCCTTGTCGTTCGAAATGATTCCAAAAATGGCCCTGGAGTGCCCTCTGCTGGATAAAGCTGAGAACAGCACTTTGGTGGCTTGTTTAAAATCCTCTGTCTGTGTGTATATTCTGTGGAACCGTGATAATTGTCATTTGAAATAAACTTTTGTGTCCAATTGGTTGTGTAGAGTGAATATGGGTCCGTTGAATGTGGTTGTGTCCAAGAAATTAACCAAATTGTGATGACCTACGGATTTACATTTTATACAGCGATTATGCTTGTTAAGATGTACAAAAACATTACAAATTCCTCCTCCTCAAATATAAATAGATAAATAAATAAATCAAGTTTTTAATTGCTTGGATGTCGTCTTGTGTATCAATCTTAGTATAAAGGCTGTCCACATCAATTGTGAATAGAAAAGAGCGGACCTTGTGTGTAAAGTCCGGATCCTGGCATTGGACTCTGTTCTGCGCTGGTGTGTTTGGATTGTTGTTTGACTTACGGATGGGCTGCTGATACCGCCACGGTCGGTAGTTATTCCAGCCATTATTGCGGATGATGTACGGGCGCTGGTTAGATGATGAGCCGGCGGTCACACGCGGGCGTCCTCCGTCATACCAGCCGGTGCGCATCTGGCCGCGCGGCGCTGCTACAAAAGTCTTCGGGGACTGTTGGATGACCACGGCTGGACTGCTGGTCAGCTCTGGTCAATTGTGAATGTTTGTGAAAGACAACATTGTTTATTTTGACCACCGTATGTAGTTACTGTGAAAAATGTAACAAGTGTTCATCTTGTCTCATTTTGTGCTTGTCTCGCTCATATAGCGTCATTTTGCCAGGAAAATCAAAGGAAAGTCAATATTTAAGATTCATTTCTTTTTCTGTGTCAAACTGTCTTAGAATGACAATCCCACTTTAGAAACATCAATTGTGCCTGTTTTTGAAGGACAACATGATTTATTTTGACTTGGTTACTGTGAAAAATGCAACACGTCTCATTTTGTGCTTGTCTCGCTCGTACAGTTTGAGATTGACAGTGAAATCAGATGAATGTCACTATTTAAAACTCAGCTGTTGTTATGTGTCAAACTGTCTTCGAATGACAATTCCCCTCCCCACCCTCTGCTCTCCTCCTCGACACTTTCATTAAGGCCGTGTGGATATGCTGTTCCTGATTAATTAACCCAATCTCTCTCAGCTCTTCTTCTCTGGGCCGTGGACCATTTTGGTTTACACTCCAGGGTCAGGGCATGTACTGGATCCCAGTCAGGGGAGACAAATGCTGGAAAACATGCCGGTCAGTATTCTTTTGTTCTACAATATTGTATTTATGACATGCAATCTGTACATGTATTGTCAGGCTTGTTTCTCCCACATATCTTTTGCCACATTATTTACAAATCACCATATACACACATTTTTGAAAGAAATATTCCCCTGTCTGGCGCTTTTAAACCCCTCTTATTCGCGCAAGTCGTCCAGCAATCCTTGTCGTTCGAAATAATTCCAAAAATGGCCCTGGAGTGCCCTCTGCTGGATAAAGCCGAGAACAGCACTTTGGTGGCTTGTTTAAAATCCTCTGTCTGTGTGTATATTCTGTGGAACCGTGATAATTGTCATTTGAAATAAACTTTTGTGTCCAATTGGTTGTGTAGAGTGAATATGGGTCCGTTGAATGTGGTTGTGTCCAAGAAATTAACCAAATTGTGATGACCTACGGATTTACATTTTATACAGCGATTATGCTTGTTAAGATGTACAAAAACATTACAAATTCCTCCTCCTCAAATATAAATAGATAAATAAATAAATCAAGTTTTTAATTGCTTGGATGTCGTCTTGTGTATCAATCTTAGTATAAAGGCTGTCCACATCAATTGTGAATAGAAAAGAGCGGACCTTGTGTGTAAAGTCCGGATCCTGGCATTGGACTCTGTTCTGCGCTGGTGTGTTTGGATTGTTGTTTGACTTACGGATGGGCTGCTGATACCGCCACGGTCGGTAGTTATTCCAGCCATTATTGCGGATGATGTACGGGCGCTGGTTAGATGATGAGCCGGCGGTCACACGCGGGCGTCCTCCGTCATACCAGCCGGTGCGCATCTGGCCGCGCGGCGCTGCTACAAAAGTCTTCGGGGACTGTTGGATGACCACGGCTGGACTGCTGGTCAGCTCTGGTCAATTGTGAATGTTTGTGAAAGACAACATTGTTTATTTTGACCACCGTATGTAGTTACTGTGAAAAATGTAACAAGTGTTCATCTTGTCTCATTTTGTGCTTGTCTCGCTCATATAGCGTCATTTTGCCAGGAAAATCAAAGGAAAGTCAATATTTAAGATTCATTTCTTTTTCTGTGTCAAACTGTCTTAGAATGACAATCCCACTTTAGAAACATCAATTGTGCATGTTTTTGAAGGACAACGTGATTTATTTTGACTTGGTGTTGAGTTACTGTGAAAAATGCAACACGTCTCATTTTGTGCTTGTCTCGCTCGTACAGTTTGAGATTGACAGTGAAATCAGATGAATGTCACTATTTAAAACTCAGCTGTTGTTATGTGTCAAACTGTCTTCGAATGACAATTCCCCTCCCCACCCTCTGCTCTCCTCCTCGACACTTTCATTAAGGCCGTGTGGATATGCTGTTCCTGATTAATTAACCCAATCTCTCTCAGCTCTTCTTCTCTGGGCCGTGGACCATTTTGGTTTACACTCCAGGGTCAGGGCATGTACTGGATCCCAGTCAGGGGAGACAAATGCTGGAAAACATGCCGGTCAGTATTCTTTTGTTCTACAATATTGTATTTATGACATGCAATCTGTACATGTATTGTCAGGCTTGTTTCTCCCACATATCTTTTGCCACATTATTTACAAATCACCATATACACACATTTTTGAAAGAAATATTCCCCTGTCTGGCGCTTTTAAACCCCTCTTATTCGCGCAAGTCGTCCAGCAATCCTTGTCGTTCGAAATAATTCCAAAAATGGCCCTGGAGTGCCCTCTGCTGGATAAAGCCGAGAACAGCACTTTGGTGGCTTGTTTAAAATCCTCTGTCTGTGTGTATATTCTGTGGAACCGTGATAATTGTCATTTGAAATAAACTTTTGTGTCCAATTGGTTGTGTAGAGTGAATATGGGTCCGTTGAATGTGGTTGTGTCCAAGAAATTAACCAAATTGTGATGACCTACGGATTTACATTTTATACAGCGATTATGCTTGTTAAGATGTACAAAAACATTACAAATTCCTCCTCCTCAAATATAAATAGATAAATAAATAAATCAAGTTTTTAATTGCTTGGATGTCGTCTTGTGTATCAATCTTAGTATAAAGGCTGTCCACATCAATTGTGAATAGAAAAGAGCGGACCTTGTGTGTAAAGTCCGGATCCTGGCATTGGACTCTGTTCTGCGCTGGTGTGTTTGGATTGTTGTTTGACTTACGGATGGGCTGCTGATACCGCCACGGTCGGTAGTTATTCCAGCCATTATTGCGGATGATGTACGGGCGCTGGTTAGATGATGAGCCGGCGGTCACACGCGGGCGTCCTCCGTCATACCAGCCGGTGCGCATCTGGCCGCGCGGCGCTGCTACAAAAGTCTTCGGGGACTGTTGGATGACCACGGCTGGACTGCTGGTCAGCTCTGGTCAATTGTGAATGTTTGTGAAAGACAACATTGTTTATTTTGACCACCGTATGTAGTTACTGTGAAAAATGTAACAAGTGTTCATCTTGTCTCATTTTGTGCTTGTCTCGCTCATATAGCGTCATTTTGCCAGGAAAATCAAAGGAAAGTCAATATTTAAGATTCATTTCTTTTTCTGTGTCAAACTGTCTTAGAATGACAATCCCACTTTAGAAACATCAATTGTGCCTGTTTTTGAAGGACAACATGATTTATTTTGACTTGGTTACTGTGAAAAATGCAACACGTCTCATTTTGTGCTTGTCTCGCTCGTACAGTTTGAGATTGACAGTGAAATCAGATGAATGTCACTATTTAAAACTCAGCTGTTGTTATGTGTCAAACTGTCTTCGAATGACAATTCCCCTCCCCACCCTCTGCTCTCCTCCTCGACACTTTCATTAAGGCCGTGTGGATATGCTGTTCCTGATTAATTAACCCAATCTCTCTCAGCTCTTCTTCTCTGGGCCGTGGACCATTTTGGTTTACACTCCAGGGTCAGGGCATGTACTGGATCCCAGTCAGGGGAGACAAATGCTGGAAAACATGCCGGTCAGTATTCTTTTGTTCTACAATATTGTATTTATGACATGCAATCTGTACATGTATTGTCAGGCTTGTTTCTCCCACATATCTTTTGCCACATTATTTACAAATCACCATATACACACATTTTTGAAAGAAATATTCCCCTGTCTGGCGCTTTTAAACCCCTCTTATTCGCGCAAGTCGTCTAGCAATCCTTGTCGTTCGAAATGATTCCAAAAATGGCCCTGGAGTGCCCTCTGCTGGATAAAGCCGAGAACAGCACTTTGGTGGCTTGTTTAAAATCCTCTGTCTGTGTGTATATTCTGTGGAACCGTGATAATTGTCATTTGAAATAAACTTTTGTGTCCAATTGGTTGTGTAGAGTGAATATGGGTCCGTTGAATGTGGTTGTGTCCAAGAAATTAACCAAATTGTGATGACCTACGGATTTACATTTTATACAGCGATTATGCTTGTTAAGATGTACAAAAACATTACAAATTCCTCCTCCTCAAATATAAATAGATAAATAAATAAATCAAGTTTTTAATTGCTTGGATGTCGTCTTGTGTATCAGCCTTAGTATAAAGGCTGTCCACATCAATTGTGAATAGAAAAGGGCGGACCTTGTGTGTAAAGTCCGGATCCTGGCATTGGACTCTGTTCTGCGCTGGTGTGTTTGGATTGTTGTTTGACTTACGGATGGGCTGCTGATACCGCCACGGTCGGTAGTTATTCCAGCCTTTATTGCGGATGATGTACGGGCGCTGGTTAGATGATGAGCCGGCGGTCACACGCGGGCGTCCTCCGTCATACCAGCCGGTGCGCATCTGGCCGCGCGGCGCTGCTACAAAAGTCTTCGGGGACTGTTGGATAACCACGGCGGGACTGCTGGTCAGCTCTGGTCAATTGTGAATGTTTGTGAAAGACAACATTGTTTATTTTGACCACCGTATGTAGTTACTGTGAAAAATGTAACAAGTGTTCATCTTGTCTCATTTTGTGCTTGTCTCGCTCATATAGCGTCATTTTGCCAGGAAAATCAAAGGAAAGTCAATATTTAAGATTCATTTCTTTTTCTGTGTCAAACTGTCTTAGAATGACAATCCCACTTTAGAAACATCAATTGTGCATGTTTTTGAAGGACAACGTGATTTATTTTGACTTGGTGTTGAGTTACTGTGAAAAATGCAACACGTCTCATTTTGTGCTTGTCTCGCTCGTACAGTTTGAGATTGACAGTGAAATCAGATGAATGTCACTATTTAAAACTCAGCTGTTGTTATGTGTCAAACTGTCTTCGAATGACAATTCCCCTCCCCACCCTCTGCTCTCCTCCTCGACACTTTCATTAAGGCCGTGTGGATATGCTGTTCCTGATTAATTAACCCAATCTCTCTCAGCTCTTCTTCTCTGGGCCGTGGACCATTTTGGTTTACACTCCAGGGTCAGGGCATGTACTGGATCCCAGTCAGGGGAGACAAATGCTGGAAAACATGCCGGTCAGTATTCTTTTGTTCTACAATATTGTATTTATGACATGCAATCTGTACATGTATTGTCAGGCTTGTTTCTCCCACATATCTTTTGCCACATTATTTACAAATCACCATATACACACATTTTTGAAAGAAATATTCCCCTGTCTGGCGCTTTTAAACCCCTCTTATTCGCGCAAGTCGTCCAGCAATCCTTGTCGTTCGAAATAATTCCAAAAATGGCCCTGGAGTGCCCTCTGCTGGATAAAGCCGAGAACAGCACTTTGGTGGCTTGTTTAAAATCCTCTGTCTGTGTGTATATTCTGTGGAACCGTGATAATTGTCATTTGAAATAAACTTTTGTGTCCAATTGGTTGTGTAGAGTGAATATGGGTCCGTTGAATGTGGTTGTGTCCAAGAAATTAACCAAATTGTGATGACCTACGGATTTACATTTTATACAGCGATTATGCTTGTTAAGATGTACAAAAACATTACAAATTCCTCCTCCTCAAATATAAATAAATAAATGAATCAAGTTTTTAATTGCTTGGATGTCGTCTTGTGTATCAGCCTTAGTATAAAGGCTGTCCACATCAATTGTGAATAGAAAAGGGCGGACCTTGTGTGTAAAGTCCGGATCCTGGCATTGGACTCTGTTCTGCGCTGGTGTGTTTGGATTGTTGTTTGACTTACGGATGGGCTGCTGATACCGCTACGGTCGGTAGTTATTCCAGCCATTATTGCGGATGATGTACGGGCGCTGGTTAGATGATGAGCCGGCGGTCACACGCGGGCGTCCTCCGTCATACCAGCCGGTGCGCATCTGGCCGCGCGGCGCTGCTACAAAAGTCTTCGGGGACTGTTGGATGACCACGGCTGGACTGCTGGTCAGCTCTGGTCAATTGTGAATGTTTGTGAAAGACAACATTGTTTATTTTGACCACCGTATGTAGTTACTGTGAAAAATGTAACAAGTGTTCATCTTGTCTCATGTTGTGCTTGTCTCGCTCATATAGCGTCATTTTGCCAGGAAAATCAAAGGAAAGTCAATATTTAAGATTCATTTCTTTTTCTGTGTCAAACTGTCTTAGAATGACAATCCCACTTTAGAAACATCAATTGTGCATGTTTTTGAAGGACAACATGATTTATTTTGACTTGGTGTTGAGTTACTGTGAAAAATGCAACACGTCTCATTTTGTGCTTGTCTCGCTCGTACAGTTTGAGATTGACAGTGAAATCAGATGAATGTCACTATTTAAAACTCAGCTGTTGTTATGTGTCAAACTGTCTTCGAATGACAATTCCCCTCCCCAGGGCCGTGGACCATTTTGGTTTACACTCCAGGGTCAGGGCATGTACTGGATCCCAGTCAGGGGAGACAAATGCTGGAAAACATGCCGGTCAGTATTCTTTTGTTCTACAATATTGTATTTATGACATGCAATCTGTACATGTATTGTCAGGCTTGTTTCTCCCACATATCTTTTGCCACATTATTTACAAATCACCATATACACACATTTTTGAAAGAAATATTCCCCTGTCTGGCGGTTTTAAACCCCTCTTATTCGCGCAAGTCGTCTAGCAATCCTTGTCGTTCGAAATAATTCCAAAAATGGCCCTGGAGTGCCCTCTGCTGGATAAAGCCGAGAACAGCACTTTGGTGGCTTGTTTAAAATCCTCTGTCTGTGTGTATATTCTGTGGAACCGTGATAATTGTCATTTGAAATAAACTTTTGTGTCCAATTGGTTGTGTAGAGTGAATATGGGTCCGTTGAATGTGGTTGTGTCCAAGAAATTAACCAAATTGTGATGACTTATGGATTTACATTTTATACAGCGATTATGCTTGTTAAGATGTACAAAAACATTACAAATTCCTCCTCCTCAAATATAAATAAATAAATCAAGTTTTT